>NW_024353908.1:5215465-5579511 GCF_902729225.1 Pteropus medius
AAAAAAAAAACAAAAAAGAAAAGAAAAACACAACTAATAAAAATACTATGAAGTAATTTCATGCTCAGTAATATAAAAAGTGTTTCAATTTTCATAGAAACGATTTTGCACTGGTATTTAGGCAAGCTTCAACATAACAAATTAAATGTTACCGTTTCCTCTATGCTCCAGCTTACTCAAATACATTTTTTTCAAATATTGATATCTGAGACAATACATATATATATATTATCTCTTTAAAAATGATTGTTAATTTAATTATTATCATTTTTACTTTCTAAAGCAAACTCCTTCTCATAGAAGCATTTAACAAGAGGAAAATATAAAGTATTACTAAGATTTCAAAGATTTAAATCAGACAAAAATTTAAATCAGCTATGTCTTTCAAATATTTTAAAGACATAGCATAAGCTTTTTAAGTATTATCATTTGGGAGGGAGTGACTACGTGTAAAGGAACTTAAAATTTTTTTTTTTATTTTCAATTACAGTTGGCACATAGTAAATGAACATTTTTAAAATAAGATAAGCCAGCATAATTTTAATACTTGCATATTGATAAAATCAGAAAGAAACTAATATAATTCAGGAAAATTAGATTTTTGAAAGAAGGTTTAAAAAATCCTGGCTTTAACATGATTTTGATAAAAGACTCTTCTATATAAAATTTATACACAATAAATAATATTTAATAAACATATTTCTTTAAACGAAATAGTTAAAATCCTTTATCAATATAAAAATTATCATTATTTATCTTGAAAAATCATCTTCAGCACAGAAAGATAATGCTAAGTTTTACAAGATTTAAGCCTTAGGGATAGGTATTTATAACTAAAGAAAAGATCTGGGGTGGGATTCCTACAGAGTCAAACTAAATGGCAAAGGAATTTGATGCAAACAAAGTGGGGTTTGAAGCTTTGTATCTGAGTTAGACATCAGATGGTTCTACGGTACTGTAAGAAGGGCCACCATGAAGTTACATTCTAATGTTTTGCTTACCCATTTTAAATGAAATTGAATTAAGTGCTTATTTACAGTCATTCTACTTTTACTATCCCCTACCTTATTTGCTCATTTTGCTTGTGATTTTACTTGTAAAGTTGAGCTTTGTTTATGCTTAGAAATAAATATTTTAGGCAATTCCAAAAGAAATAACCCAAACTAAAGAACATATGAAATATTTTCACATTGAAAATATGAAAAAAACTTGAAATGATAGGGCATAAAAATTTATTTTTAAAAAATAATACGAGATTATAAATAAAATAATGTTCTTTCCTTCAAAACTGTTCTAAAAATGACAACAACAAAAACTGTAACGTGTACACCTCTTGAGAGAAAAGGCTGAGAGTTTTGTCTTTAGCAGGCAAGTAGAGCGGGGAAAAAACCCCATCTAAATAAACATTGTTAAAATTACTTCATGTGTTATAAAATAAGTTTTGTCTATACTGGTTAAACATAAAGAGCTTAATAATCTTGCACAGGGCAATGGTGGGAGCAATTCAATAATTAAATAAATATTCCCAGTATAAGGACTCATTTTCTATCTGGAATAACAGAACATGTTAAAGCAATATTTATGAGGGAAAACAGAATTGTTTATACATATCAAAAGTGACAAAAGGATAAATCAACTGATAACCAAATACTGAATTGAAGGATGACAGTAGAAGCTGTGATTTTGTCTCTTTTTACATTCTGAATCAGTGACTGGGTCAATGGGGGGCATCACTATTTAGTATTCTGCATTGCTCATTTTTTGAAAAAATTTTGCTATTACAGAATATGTGATAGCTGACAACTAATCTTAATTTTCTAATGTGTAACTCCATGATAAAAATTTTCCATGTTCTAAGAAGATTGAAAATATTATTATATTATCTTTTCAACAAATTAATATCATGAAAACTGTCACGGTACAAAAAAAGAGTAATGTAGTTCTATATTTTCCAGTACTCTCTAACTTATCCAAAGAGAGAAAGAATTCAGAAAAACATTTTTCAGGTGGTGAGAAATTTAATGTCTAATGTTGTAAAACTTAAAACTTTAAAAATTATACTTGTCTAAAAATTTACCCCCAAACTCTTCCACTAGGTGGATGCGTTACCCACATTTAACTTTTGCTTGGCTCCGAGTGCAGATGTGAACATCAGAAGTTCAGAGTTCAAATTTAAACTCCGCTACTTACTACATTTATAATCTCAGGCAAGATATTTACTCTCTGAGGCTCACTGCTACACCTGCAAAAATGGAAATTACAATCTATATAAAAGTTCATAAAAATGATTGATAAATGCAGTTGCTCTGTTCTTTTTATTACTGTTATTATCATTACTATGACTGCTGCTACTACTACTCTTACTACAATTATTAATCCTAAAATTCCCATTGAAGTACTTTTCTAAAAACAGTAGATAAAATATTTTTAACATGGGTAACAGTATAGCATATTTGAATGACTTTAATTTGTGTCCCAGCTTTGTAACTTGCTACTTTTGTGACTTTAAAAACATCATGATTCCTAAAAAAAAAAACCAGTTTCTTATTTTTAAAAAGGGGATAAGAATATCTGCCTCTGGTTTTTGAGTGATTTAAATAAATTATGTATACATGTAAATAATAAAAGACCTTGCAAATGTTAATAATTGTGAGGAAAGTAAGAAACTACAACTTTTTAAAGAAACCATATCACAATTAAAGGTCAATAAATATTGTTGCAGTGAAGCAATTTTTATGACTTATGTGAGTTTATCTATTGGTGTCTCTTGACCCATGTATTAAGCTTATCACATTAAGTAGTTGAAATCAGATTAAATACAATTCATTCTGGTCCGCTTGCTAAAACTTGCCAATCAGATGTTTTCCAATTTTCTCACATAATATTTCTCTTGTCCTATGGGGTCATGTGGTAATTTCTGCAGGGAAAATAGTCTAACCACCGTAAAACTGATCAAAGTGTTACTACGAATATTGCCTTAGGACAAATGATTTGAACCCTTCTATTATCAAAACATCTGCATATGTTCTCTTTTATGTACGTGTCTTATGAATGAACATATGTTGGTTGAATTCCCTTCCCCCTCAGAACACCTGACATACACCTGACACAAAAAATAGAATTCAAGAAAAATTGCCAAATGTTGGGAATTTTTACGAATTAACAAATTTATCTAATAGGACAATACTCAAATTCTAGAAAGCTAGAAAACATTTTACACAGTCTTAACTATAAATCGTTCTGCAATTTTGAGTTAATATGCTGGTTCCTAAAATATTACTGTGCATAAATATTGCTTTTGTACCTTTTCCAGAATTATGTATGGTGGTACATAAACCTCACCATGATATATACCACTGAAGGTCATTTACGTGAAGTTTTAAATAATCTCAGCTAGATTCTTGTAACGTATTGGCACAGTTCATGTTTTTTAGGCACGTTTTTATTTTAAAAGATTTATGTCTTATTTTGTTAAATTAACCCGTAAGTAAAAATAGGTAAAATATTTGCTTTGACAGTAATGAGGGCACTATATGTTTCTTTCTTTGTGTGCAGTGTAAATCTATAATAGAAAAATTAAGCTTTAAACATAAGATATAATAAAAAATGGAATGATTGGTTAATCTCTGCAATTTTTTGTTTTTTTAAATTGATCGTCATAAGCTAAGTCATTGTTTAGTGTTTTGCACATACATTTTAAAGATTACAACTGAGTAGATTGGTCCTGGCCCATTTCACATGTACATGTATAGGTGGAGTTGCAATAAAGAAATATAAAATAGAAATGACAATTTCCTTCGGAAAATCTAAATGTGAAACTATGCATGCTAACATAATTTTCAAAATGGCAAATAATAATAATAAAGTATTTTCAATTAGTCATAAGACAGAAAAATGTATGTTTTCTTGCATTGGCAGTAGGTTGATTTCGTCCATTGAATTAATTTGGCTTAACAGCTGGTTGGGAAAGTGCTGCTTTCTCCCTCCCAAAATAGGTGTTTCCATCTCCCAGCCTAATTTTCAGAAGAATATGAACCTGTGCTTTAATGCAATGATTTTTTCCATTAAGAGTTTTATTAAAATTTTCAAATGTTCTAAAATCCAAATGGAATATATTCCAGAATTTTGAATAATATGGTCCACGTATATACTATACATACTGAGGGCTCTTTCTCCATTTAAAGATAGTACAACATGCCATGCTAACATTCTGTTTAGCCTAATGTTTATAATCATAATTCCAGGTTTTCAGCTCCTGTGGTTTACTTTCATCGATTTATTACTGTTTTTATTTTTCTATATCAAGTTTCTCATTAAATTATAAATAAAACTATACGTTGATGGTGGAATTCTAAACATATTACTTTGAATAATAGGGGTGTTTATTTCTTTTAAACTCTAAACATACTTTGTACTAGTTAAATGTTCTCTAACAATATAACAAAATGTACATCATCTGGTGGAACCCACATCCTAAAATATAACTAGGTCTATGTTCATATTAACTCATGGAAAATTCTTTTCTGCACTGTTTGAGAAAGTATGCTCATGTTTTACTATTGTTTATTCTTCAATAACTAATCACCCTTCTTGGTCTTCCAAAAGTTCCTGGCATTTTACTAGTTTACACATTGATTGAATACTGTTCCCAGAATTGCTTTTGGCACCAGGCCCACTGCTGTAATAATCAGCTATAAGATTTATTCCAGTGGAGAAGTGTTATAAACATAAGGATTCATAAGGCAGTACACTGAAAGTGAATACTGATGCTTTCTTTGAGATGGTTGAAAACTTTTTGTGCCTTCAATGAGCACTAATGCCAGTCTTTACACTCTTCAGCTACGTGTGAGCTTTGATTCTGTGGAAAAAAAGGCATGCTCATTAGATTTGATGATTGGATGTTTATATTAATCATTATTAGCCAGTTTAGCAAATTGAAATAATTTAATTTCACAAAGGCAAGTATAGAAAAATCACAGAGAATACTTTAAAAGCCCCGCCTTTATGGAAATTAAGGAATTAACTGCTAGGCATGATCTGACACATTTGCTGCAATAGGATATATTATTATACTGGTTGATGGGTGGAGTAAAAGTACAAAGGAAGCCAAAAAATTCAAAGAGAAACAGCTGGCAGGTAAATGCACTGAGCCAGAAAAGAATAATAAAGAGAAATGAGGTGAGTGGAAAACAGAACACATAATCATTTCTTAAATAAAAGACACAAAAGCGAAGAAAAACATAACTTATAGTTTACAGAATGTTGAGAAGAAAAGGTTGTGGAATATTAATCTTACGAAGGGGGAAAGAAAAATAGATGCAGCTAAAATGATGGAAAGATAAAGAAATAGACTATTCAACCAAGGTAATTTATGGATAAAAAAAGAAGTTTAGATGAGTTTTGGGAGCTGCAGAAGGGTTAAGAAGTTAGATAGCCTGGAAAGGTCGGTGTCTAAACCACAAGAGTAAAATGCTTTGCACAGTATTAATTGCTTTTGTGAGCCCTATAGGTACCTAAGGTCATTCAGAGTTCACTAATACTTCCTCAGGAAAACCTCCCCAGTTTTCTCAAATATGTGCTCAAAGAGCTCCCTTTATTTTTCCTTTTTAGTACGTATAATCACTTAAAATTATTTACCTGTGTCATTATATAATTTTCTCCCCCAGAGGAGCATAAACTTCAGAAATTCTGGTAGGGCAACCTCACCATTAGAGCTCAAAGCCTACTGCAGTGCCTGAGAGATAACAGACATTCAGAAACATTTTTTTGAATGAATAAATTAATTAATGAATAGTGAATGGTTGAATGAAAGGATTAATTACCCCATGATTAGTAATCCTGCCTGGAATTGGGAATTAGAAAAATAGTACAAGAAAGTAAGGATAAGGTACAACTAGAAAGGAGGGGCTATTGTGTAGAGTTTGTGAATATTTTGGGAAGAAGCAAAAGAAGAAACCTGGGGAAACAGAGCTTTCAAGGCTTAAAAAAGTAAAACTGGAAAAGAGGGGCGTGTGGAATGAAAGAGATAAACATAGAAATCGTAGTTGAAATGTAATTTGATACCAAAAGAGGCATCTAAAAAACACATTGTAATATTTATATGTTTTGAATATTAAAATCTCAAATGTCAACTGTAAACATTAAAATTAGAGTGAAATCATAAATTCTTATACTTTGGGCTTTTCTCCAAAATAGTGGGTTTTTTTCATTCAAACTTCTAATAAAATGATAATAATAGCTCTCATTTATTGAATGCAGTTTATGTGCCAGCTACAGTCTTATTCCTGTATGTATTTTGTTAATCCTCATGATTACTGCACATGAGAATTACTATATTCTGGCTTTATTAGCTCACCTCTCTCTCACTCTCGAACCATCTACGACCCTTATCTTATCCCTCACTCTTTAGAAATTCTTTTTTATGAAGGTTGCTGGTTTCCTGCATGTTGCCAACTTTTCATGGCCCTTGTTTTACCTATTCACAGACCACAGATGAAGTATGGCATGGGGAATCAATTTGAAAATGGCATTGCTGACATACCATCACCTCGAGGACATCTTTGTTGCCTTTCTCTGCAGAGTGATCAAAAAAGAAAGCGACTTCTTATATGCACAACTGTGCTGTTCAGGTGCATCCACAAGAGTAGACTACAGTTGCTAAAAGTGGAAGCAAGTGGCATGAAATGGGCATGTTTGATGACTTCCTTTTTATCTATCCAGTGATGCCACTCCCCAGACTTTACAGAACACTCAGCTGAGAAGGTGAGAAGTGAGCATTGTCTCAGCCAGATGGTTGTGCGTTCCGATCCTAGCTCCAACTTATACTTGCTGTAGGAGCTTGGAGAGGAGGTTTAACTACTCTGGGTGTATTTTTCTATGATTGTAAAATGGGAATAACAGTGTATATTTTGTGGATGTGATGTAGAAATTACAATAGAAATTTGTGTGGTGCCTGGCACATAATAGATGCTCAATAAATGGGAACTACTATTTTTACTATAAAATAAAGAGAGTATATTCAATGTTTTTTTTTAATTGCTATCTAATTGGGGAAATAAAATATTATAACAAGTGATAAATGAAGTAGCATTTGGCTCAATTTGCACTTTTTTTCGCCAAGCTTAACACTTTTTCTTATTTCCTTTTTCTTTCTACTTGCCCCATAATTTGGATGAATAAATTGTGCTTTTCTTTCTCTATCCTTCTTCTCTCACTAACTTAATCTGATGGCATATCAATCTACTTCTAAAACTCAAAGTGCTTCATCCCAGTCACATATGTCCACTGTCTTCAAGAAGATTTTAGGTCATCACTATGAATTCAGAAAGATGGCCTTATAATCACAGTTTCGTATTTTATCTCACATCCAAATTAGCGTCTCCACACCCCCCACTCCAATCTTTCTTCATCTTTGTCAAAGGAAACACCATGCTCCAAGTGTCCTTAGCTGGAATCCATTTTCTACTACTACATGCCTTTGAACATGTTGTTTCTTTCCCCCTCTATCCTCCAACATTCCAGCATCACCTTTCCAAGGACCCTTCTTGGCATGCTAGTACCCATTCTAGTCTCTTTTAGACTCTGAGTATGAGAAGTTAGAGTTTGGAAGTCTTGGTATTTCAGTGAGTATGTGAATCTTTTAGGAAACAGGAAAAAGGTCCCTTTAGCATCTATATTAGTGCTTAGAAGTTTTGAATAAAGGCTCGCCAATTAAGTATGTGGGCCCACATGTCCTTAGCAAGTTCATGACTCTAGGTTCTTTTTATATTTCTAATATAAAGGTAATCTGTCAGTGTAAATGAGGCAAACCTTGATTGTTCTTCATAAGTGTTAGCACCAGAGAATGTAGCTCAACATTTTTTGCATGTATGAAAGGCTGATGTGAAGTGGAAAGTATAAAATTCATGTATTGTAAGAGAATAATGACTGTAGTCATAGGAATAGAATCATAGGCAGTAGAAAGATAAACAGAGTGCTAATTAATAAATTTTCCCTATGAATTTTTTTTCCCAGTGGAGGGGCACTGACTTAGAAGTGGAGTTACTATCCAACTACTCAGGCTTCTTCTGAACAAAAACACCTTTTGGCAACACCGTGGAATCGCCTTAGAGCTAATTCCATGCCCTTAAAATCATGTAGGTTCCATTCAAGCAAACATCATTTATTCCCGCTCAGAGGAGTCATGTTACTCATCTTTCCCTTTAGCTTTATACATAGAAAGAAGGAAATACGATTTTCCAAAAAGAGACTGTTGACCACAAATAAAAAACACTGGAAGACATTTTTAAAGAATATGTAGGATCTGAATGAAATACATATATCAAACATGAAATGCTATATACATATTATATGTATTACATGTATGTATTACATACATACATACATACATACATACATTGTATATAAGTACTGTATATATATGAAACATGAGTTACAGAGAGCCCACAACAAATGCATTAAAATTACAAAAATACTAATTTCTTCATTCTAAGTCTAATAAAAATAAAATCAAATGCATAATGGAAATAGAGAACTTGACAAAATATTTCTAAAATTCATTAACTCTTCACATGCTCATCTTTCCTCTCCTCTCTCCGTAACATACATAAGGGAGTTACAATGAACTTTTCAGTGTTCCCTAAATAAATGCTGTCCTCTTCCTTTCTGGCTGGTAGACAGCTTTAACTCGTTCCTTCAGACTTCTTTAAAATGAGAGTAGCAGTGGCCAGCGTTAAGAAGGATAGCTCTAAGGAAGAGGAACACTGGGGTTTATGGCTGATTCTTTCCTTTACATGTTGTGAAGTTGGACAATTAACTACCTTCTTCAAGCCTAATTAATCCAAACTTTAAAACTCGGAAAATATCTTCATCGTTCACATCCAGAAGGTAGATTTTAAAAAGCCTAGGAAAGTGCTTCAGAATGTGTGTTGAACATATCAAATCATGACACCTGACCTCTCAAGCTCACGTTCAAAAGGAAAGGCTGACAGTACACCGACTCTGCTCACTGACACAGCAGACACTGTCCTAGTTCAGGGTGCCACAGGGTGGCCAGTGAGATAGCCCATGACTCTGGAGTAAAAGACAATCTGATTTCATTTCTAGGGAAACTGAACTGAAAGGTTGTTAGAGATTTAGCATGTGGGAGTAGAAGAGGAGAGGAGGAGTAGAATGTGGAAACAGTCAAACTGCATTAATAGAGATTTGCTAGGACAAAATTTTTGTAGATCTCGATGTCTAGTAACATTGATGGGTAAGATCATTCAGACCCATCTTTCTGCAGAGAACAACTAAAAATGGTGAAATAAAATTTAATACATCTTTTTAGATACATGGACTTGATGACTAGGCAGTAAGAAATTATGACAACAATATATGAGTGGAAGTGGAAACCCAGATAGACAGTGGACCTGCATAGTACCTACCTACATAGGAGAACTTTGATTATTTTGGTGGTTTCACTGGATCCAGAGAAGTCGAAGTTCTGGGCCTACCTGAGGTAGGAGGTCTAGTAAGACGGCCTTCTCTCTGTACCATTGGGACCCAGCATGGCTTCACCTTCTAGGTAAGGACAAATTAAAGGTAGACTTGCCACATCCCTTGAAACCCAAAGGCCTTGCAGGAAGTCGTCTTGCTGCTGAGCAGAGCAGGGACATAAAACCATCTCTGAGAAATCTGACCACAAACTGGTCTTTTCAGGGATATTCAAGACAAAGTAACAGCACTTGGGTGGTCAAAAAAAAATGTCTTGCGTATAAATCCTTAAGCCCTGAATGGTTTTAAATATAATGATGATGATGATGATAAAATATGCAGAACATAAAAATGTACTATTATAATCATTTTTAAAGCGTTCAATTCAGTGGCATTAAGTACATTCACAATGTTATGTAATCATTACCACTATCTAGGTCCAAAACATCTTCATCACCCCAAATGAAAACCCATACACATCATATGATCACTCCCATTTTCCCCTTCTCCAGGCTATTGGCAATCACTAATCTGTTTTCCAGCTCTATGGATTTTCCTATTTTGGGTACTTCACATGAATGAAATCATACAATATGTGGTCTTTTGTGTCTGATTTCTTTCACTTAGCAGAATGTTTTTAAAGTTTACTTATGTTGTAGCATTTATCAGTATTCTATTTCTTTTAATGGCTGAATAATATTCCATTGCATAGATTTAGCACATTTTATTTATCCATTCATTTATTGTTGGATACTTGATTTCCCTCGCCACCCACCCCCCACCTTCTTTAAACTATTTAAAAATGGGCCTGCACTGGCAATAGCCCTAGGCACTTGGCAGAAGCAAAACAAATCTTCTAAGAAAGACTTCTTGAAGGAAATGAACAGGTCATTCAAACATAACTGAGCATATGAAGAATTAAAGCATCACAACCGAACATAAGCGGAAACTATAGATAGTGGCGGCAAAAGATCTGCAAAGATCCGGATACTGTAATTACCAAGTGCAGATTATAAAACAATACATTAAATTTTTTTTTAAATTTTAAAACTTTATATACAGAGAGAGGAATTAACAAAAGGTGTTAAATAAATAATAATGCAGTTGGAAAGTAGACAAGGAAAAAATTGGGACCTTTGAATGAAAATGCCAAAAGTTTGGTAAATCAAAATCTACATAATATCAAGTACCTGAATAATCATTGTATATCTTGGAAAATATATTTATTATTTTTAATTTCATACAATTCTTCATGTGGTCTTTTTCTAAATATTATTTCTTGATATAATGTGTTTGATATTGAGTTCCTGACCAATTATAACATTGTTCTTATATGAAAATATTAGCTACTTTATGATATTCAGCTTCTCAAACATATTTCTGCAGTGCTTTGTGACAAAAGACAAACACCATTTGTATATTTCATTCTGCAAGCTCAAAGATATTTGGAAGGATTTGGAAATGAAGTAAAATCCAGTACTACAGGATTAGAAGAAGTTGCGAAATATTTAAATCTGGAAAGTAAGGCAGCTATTAAAATTTACTTTCATCTGTGAATATAAACACAGATACAAAAACAGGTGAATGAAAATTAACAGGCAGGCAAATAATAATAATTCAGGATGTTTTTTACATTATGGTACAAATCTCGAGGTGTTTTCTTTAACTAAAATTATATTTGGTCTTATACAAAAGACCAAAATCACATGAACAAAAATAAAAACTTTAACTCTTTCACTAGACTGCCTTGTCTCCAGAATGCTAAATATCCGGATGAACAAGGTCAGCATAGCTTGTATCCTAACATATACCCACCCTTAATGGGAATTTAGGTAAGCATTAGAGAAGCTTTTAAGGAAAAAAAAATTTTGCATCATCAAATTAATATAGCAAGAATTTTCATAATATGATAAAGGCTTAGGCAAAATCGGTTATATTTGTCTCTTACCTAATTAAGGAAAGAAATATCAATTAATTTCTAATCTCATTCAGCCAGAAACTGTATGAAATTTATGTTTGAAACTTGAGATACGTAACAAAGAAATTTAACAAAAATATTTGAATACAGGCAGTCCTCACTTTGCATGGCATCATGTTAACTTAAACTCTAAAGCAAGGACTGCCTGTATTTCAAAAGGCTCATTATTTTACACAAAATAAGGAGCAAAATGCCACGGTCTTACTATATGGGTGAGATATAGAACTCTTTAAGCTATTTAAGCAATCTTTAGTTTTCCCAAATACTATTCTGTTTTTATAAAATATAGAGAAAGGAGTAGAATTTAATTTGCACTTAGTTATACTGATTAATAAAAAAGCCATATTTATCTGCGAATATTATTCTGGAGTCTATTTAATGTGACTGAAAAGACAGATTATCACCTATAACCGTAGGTGAAACTTAAAATTCTCATTCCTATGAACTTTATTTTATATTCTGAATTCAGATAAGTACATTCTATTCGGAAATGCTCTCTTTTTTAAAAGACTCTATAAGCACAAACAGATGGATTAATTACATTAAAAACTGACAAGTTATGTATAAAGTTAAAGAAGTCAAACTTAATGCAAATAGAAAATTTATCATTTAATACCCAATTGAATCTAAATGAATTCTTTTTTACTGTCATCAGGTTTCAAAACATTTAGGCATGGAATAAGAGGCAATTTATCTGGCATCATAGAAATCTCAGAAAATAATTTTTCCTTTTTTTTATATTTTGAAAAGAATCAATTTCTATTTCTAGACTAATGACAATAAAAACTTTAATATAGATACTTTTTTAGAGAGTAGGTCAACATAAGAAAAATATAGACCATTCATTTCTCAAAATCAGCATTTTCTTTTCCAAACCTCATTGTCCTTATCTCAAATGGCTGGGAAAATAGTAATTACAGAATAACAGAAGGTTCACTTTTCTCCAGAGCACTTTCATAGGCAGAGTTACCAATTAAAAATATTGCCAGATTTCAAACGATAACATTAAAGACAAGTAATTTTTTCTCTCATTTTTATAAATCAAAAGGAAGAAGCATAGCTATCATACACTGTACATTTGTTAAAGTTCTCTACTTATAACTCACTTGTTTGCAAAATTATAACTGTAACTACCCTCACCAGATGTATTGTGTCATGGTTTTAAGGGCACAGACTCCGGAACCAGACTGGCACTGCTTGTATCCCAGCTCTGCAATTACTAGCTGTATGACCTTGGGCAAATTAGTTATCCACTCTTTGTCTCAGTTTTTTTCATCAGTAAAATGGGATAATAATAGTTAATGTCTATCTACCCCACAGCGTTAAGAGGATATAATGAGTCATCCATGAAAAGCATTCAGATGAACAAATAAATGCTCAATAAATATTACAAAAATAAAAATAACACATTACCATAGAAGTCTGGGTGATGACAAAATTATTGTGGTAGATAGAGTTTTAATCTGATGTAATTTTTTCAGAATCTTCCTATTTAATTCCCATTCTATTTTTAACCTTCTTCTTCCAAACAGTCCTATGTGGATCACTACAGATCAGGCCCATAATTTTCCTGACGTTCAGAACTTTCTAAGTAATTGTTTCTTGTCACAGCAGGTGGAGATCAAGAGAGATGAGGCAGGGCACACATCAGAATCTACAGGGTGTAGTGTGAGTTGGTAGATAAGATCTTTGAAAGGGTTTGTTGATAATTTTAATTCAGAGACTAGTCTTCACACACTGTCCCAACACCTCTCTCCCAAGACCCAAAGAAAAAATTGATTTCTTAGAAAATAGTAACATCAACAGTTTAGTGGTTAAGGAAAATGAAACCATTTTAAAGCCAAGTCCAGAATTGGAAGTATTACAGAAAACCAATTAAAACAAAATTTGGAGACTTATTTAAACACATTTGTCAATAACTATCTCACATTTGGATATGCAAATCTGAAAATTCCCTTATGAACATATCAAATGAAAAGACTTATTTTATTTGCAATAATAACTGTAGCAACAATGGCTGCAATTTATTACATGGCAGCATTTTTGATAAACTCTCTATATGGATTATGTCATTTAATCCATATAGCTCTATGGGGCAGTAAATATTAAACCTTATGGCATAAAATTTAACTTACTCATCAAGTGGCCAGAGTCCAGATTTGATATCAGATTCTTCTGGCATCAGAGTCCATGCTCTTAAGCTCTGTTCTAAAGTTGCTAATTTTTGTAAATTTTTTGCTCGGTCTGATTCTCCTTGCTGTAGAAACAATCATGGCACCCTTTCTAATCTTACTTGGAGATGAGAGAATTCAACTTTCTTTAGGACAGTTACCTCCACCTGAGGAATTTCCAGGGCACATCTCTGCCCTACTGAAATCTAAATGAGTGAAATGGGTTTATTGTTACCCTAATTTTATTCTTCAGATGTCAACCATGTCTTTGGACATCAAAGAGAATGAACTTTTGAAATAATTTCCAAGGACTTCTGATCTTTTTCACTTGCTAGAACTTTCAAGTACTAAAATTTGAATTATATGTCAAATCCTCATTTCAGATATAAAAGCTATTGAAAGACTTAAACAGCTTTCAAGATCAAGTTGAGTGGCTAGAATATTTGAAGGGGAAATGACATTTATTTGATTGTAATGTTAGAATTCAAGTTATTTAAACTTAGCTAAGTTGGCTAGTCACGAGGTTTGTGTGTGGAAAACAGATGAAAATACTGAGTCCATTTTAATAACGAGAACATACAGACTAGATGGAAAATTTAATGGAGGCATCTCTCTCCTGGTTTTCTTCCTTGTTATTATATTTCATGCAGCAGCTCCATCCTGCCAAGTCATCATACTACACTGAATTTAGAACTCTTATGGGCACATGCTTTCAACAGAAAGATTCTCTTACCATAATATTAGTAATTTTAGGCAGGTTTTTTTGAATGTCAGTGGAAATTTAGGGTGCCCCAACAATATATTGATTTTCAAAAGTAGAAATGTGGTTCTAATATAACTGCTTGCAAGTATGGAAATATTTCATTTAAAAGACATTGGTAAATCTTATATAATTGCTTCAGCATTGAATTTAACACTGAATTTTCCTTGTGAACTCGTATATTCAAATAGATGAGTAGAATAAGACTTTCATCAAAAGTTTTTGGAGATTAACCATATTGTCTCTATTTATCTAGAAAGGGATAGGGAATTTATGGTAGGTATATGATACCTGTGTGGACATACTTGGCTCAAAAGAAACATGTTTAGTAGAATATAGGTGGGAGGGCACTCATATGATGAAGGTAGAAGTTCAGGAAATAAATGTGGAAAAAAATCTTACTGAGGAAAGGAAAGATGTATAAAAGTAATATTTCTCTGAGCATTTGCTAAATAGCTTAGTCCAGACACTTAATATCAATTGTAAAATAAACATGGAGTAAACATTAATAAAGAGGCAGACAGCTTTGTATTGTGATTTATTCAGTTTTATTCTGCTATAAAGTAAGATACCTTATGAAAATAATGTATTTTTTAAAATAATTAATTCACACACTGGATTAAAAAATACAGGAATAATAATGGTAAGATGTGCTACTGAAACTAAAAAGGAATATGAGTCATGTTATTTCTGCATTTTCTATTCATACAGTTATCTAACAAGCATTCGTTCCTTCAATATATAAAACATGTCAAAAATGCAAATAGAAGCAAGACTTTCTGGGTTTGAATCATGAGTCCTAAGCCTCAGCATCCTCTTCTGTAAAGTGGGTATGATTAATAGGGTATTGTGAAACCAAATAAGATAAAAAGCTTGGTGCAATCTACTTATGCCATAAATTATGCTATTATTGTTACTGTTGTACTTAGAGTCTAGCCACTGACTACTCTCTTTTGATTACTTAGAATTTTCCAACAAAATTTTTCCATAACACTTTCCTTCCTTAACAATAGAAACTATCATTTTTTTTTTTACCCTTGTATGCTTGGTTCTTATCACAGCTGTCTGACATATAAAGGGTGCAAAAATAAACAAACAAGCAAAACAAATCAAAGAAAAACCCTCTCGGTGCCTGTCTTGCCCTCCAGGCTTTAGTTCATTTTATGAGCTACCTGATAAAATCTTTGGATTAAATTTTTAAAACTTAAGTTAGCCAGAGTTAATTTCCATTGTTAGTGATTAAAGAATACCAGTTGTTAAACTGACTCAGATGCCCCAAAGCCAGAATAGATCTCAGTGTTCATTGAGGAGGAATGTTTAGAGGGAAGTTATTTTGCAAGTTGATCAGTTTATAAGGAATATTTTTATGTAATGACGTTTCCTTCAATATATGACTTCGTGAGGGAGAAAAAACTTTCTTCTACCTTCAAGGTTCTTTTGGCTGGGCTAATAATTAAATACACATGAGACAGATTAACAAGATAAAATGACCAAATTTAATTACATATATGTGTATGAGAACCCTGCATACATGACAGTCAGAGATCCTCCCTTCGCCCAACATGCATAAGAGATTCAGAGACAGAGAAGGAAAATGGATATATATGACATTCTGAGCTAGGGATGAGGTAAGGCACCTGTGGCTTCGGAAGGTAATCGCAAGGAGAGTACATGCTTAGTAATCAATAATTTCCTCTACTATATAGATAGGTTATCTCTGATAGTCTCTTATTATGGGTAAGGCCCATAATTCGAATTCCTCTAGATAGTTAAGGGAGTAGGAAGAAGTTTCTCTTGAGCCCATAGAGTCTTGGTTGCCTTTAGCTCAAAGCAATCCTCTTACCACAGAGCCACATCTTGGAGTGACTCATTCTGAATTCCTAAAACCTCAATAGCAAGAACATAAAAAATGAAAATTGATGTAAAGACTCAATTGCAATTAAGACCACAGACTTTGGGCTTAGTACCAGGGTTCCAAACTCTGCTTTACCTTAGACTAACTGTGTATTCTGAAGCAAATTATGGAAATTCTCAGTGCTCAATTTCCTTATCTATAAAAGTAGGGAAATAATAATTCCCACCTCATAGAGTATTGTAAAATATGCTGTAAAATATGTAGCGTGCTTAGAAGATTACCAGAAACAAGAATTCAATAAATGCTATGAATAATGGTTAATAATATTAATAACTGTCCCAAACCAACTCGTGTTGTTAGTTCTACAAAGAACAATGTTAGCGAAGTGCAATGAGGATCTTTAAAAGTGGGCATGCTTATAAACCCAATGCTAATCTGATTGAATTCTCTGCATTACTAATGCACTTTAACTAATGTTTACTTTTGGAGTAAACAAAATTAAATATAGTTGACAGCTTAAAATGTTAAAAAAAAAAAAAAAAGAGAAAGAATATGTGAAGAGTACCAGCAAATGCAAACAAAAACGAAAATAGAGTAGTAACACTAGTAGCAGAAAAGTGGAATTAAAGAATAAAAGAAGTAGGCAAGATAAAGAGGGACATTATGAAATGTAAATGGCGGGAGAAAAATTTATGATGTAGATATAACACATCTGCATTTCCAAACTAATAACTAACACACAAAGGAAAACCATTAGCTATGCAAGGAGAAAATAAAAATAAAATGATAGTGAGAGTTTTCAACAGTTCTCAAAAAATTAAGAAGATTTACTAATTAAAAATATGTAAAGACTGGGTTGGGTCTTGTTAGTACTTGGACGGGAGACCACCTAGGAATACCAGGTGCTGTAGGTGTTAAAAAAGTAATAATGATAATAATTAAAAACACAGAGGAATTGATAAAAAGACTTGATTTAGTAAATATACAGAGATATTTTCATCGCTTAAATAGAGAATATGTTTGTTTGTATGTCCATAGACTATTTACATAAATTAATCATGAAAAACGCTTAATGTTTTAAAAGTACAGCTATATTTAAAGGATACTTTTTAAAAGTCATAAATTAATACAAATCTCTAATACAATTAGGTTAAGACAAAGGATGATCAAATAATTTTATATTTAAATATTATATATTACCATTCTAGATAATTCCTGGAAAATAAAATTAAATGCAATTTAGAAAATACTGAGATGGGTAATATTTTATCCCAAACATGGTGTGGTTCAGTGAATGTTGCACTACTAGAACTAGTTCTGCCCTTGAGAGCCTTCATTGTTAAAGAAGACACATGAAAAATAAAATAGTTACATAGCATCTTCACAAATAGTAAAAGAACAAGATAAAAAAAACAAAGGTACACTTAAAATTAAGGATAAAGAAAGTGAATATTTAGTGTAATGGATACACAAATCTGAAAGCTGATTCTTGGAAATAGCTAATAAAGTAGATGACCCTCTTTTAACTATGATTGGAGCAAATAGAAAAAGTATAAAATAGACATAATTAAGAATGAGAAGTAGGACAATTAACAATTGATTCAAGAGAAATTAAACAGATAGATTGGGCAAAATGGCATAGATGATAGAAGCTTCGTTCATCCCCTCTTGTGACCACATCAAAGTTGTGCTGGAAACAGAACAAACAGCAAGCAGAGTCACCTGGGGTCTAGATGAACAGAAGCCCTACCACGAGGGAGAGAAATAAGGAATCACCCTGCAATGGTAGAAGATAGGAGGAGGTGAAGAGGTGAGGCTGCCCAGTGTCCAGTGGCTGAGTGGGACAGAGGCTTTGGCAGCTGCAGCTGGCAGCTGCTGACATTCTTCATAAAGGGGCCATGTCTGTAATCGGACTTTGGTGGTGATGGGCTTGCTTGCTCTGAGCACCAGCGCTGGGTAGGCTGCTTAGGGGGCACCAGGGACTTACAGGGGGACACTGAGTTGTCAGAGTGAGGGCCGAGGCAAGGCTTACGCCTGGGCAGAAGTGCCAGTGGTATACATTGTTCCTTTGTTGAGCCCTCTCTACTCCCAGTGTGCAGACACAGTGTTGCCATAGCTGAGACATCATCAAATTGGATAACATAGGTCGCTCCACCCAGAGGATTCCCTAAAATTATGCCTCCCCCAACTCATGGCCCCATCCAAGCCACATCCAGTTGTGTCCTCGGTGAGTCTTGTGCCACTTGCTGAACAGTTCCAAGACTCACACTGGTGGCAGCTGATCTCAGTTTCTGGCGTGGCTTGAGGCAACTGTAAGCACAGCATCTGTGGATTGCTTGCTGAATCTTAACAGGTGGCCCTGGAGGGTCACGGACTTTGGCTAAACTTGGCCTGCAGCTGAACACCTCTCAGGACTGTGCCACTGGCACCTACTACACAAAACCACACTAATAAGACTGTGAGACTTAGGAACTTTGCTTAGTACATAGAAACAGACACAGAAAGGCAGCCAAAATGGAAAGGCAAAGAAGCAGAAACCATATGAAAGAACGAAACAGAGATCAAGGAAAAATGAAGTCAAGCAATCTAACAGATGCAGAGTTCAAAATACTGGTTATAAAGATGCTCAATGAAGTTAAAGGAAATGTATATGAATTCAGTGAGAACTTTAACAAAGAGATTAAAAAAACATTAAAACGCAAACAGAAAACGTCATAGGGAGCCAATCAGAAATGAATAATACAATATCTGAGATGAAGAATATATTAGAGGGAATCAACAGAATGGATGAAGAAGAGAATCCAAACACTGATATAGAGGATGGAGAAGACAAGGACACCCAATCAAAATGGCAAGAAACAAGTAACCAAGAATATAATAATAATTTAAGGAGTCTATGGGACAAAATTAAGTTACCCTTAATATCCGTAGGGGTAACTGAAGAGGGAGAACAAGAAGTTGAAAACATATTTGAAGAAATAATGATGGAAAACTTCCCTTACCTGGTGAAGGAAATAGACATACAACCCCAGGAAACTCAGAGAATCCCCCAAAAGATGAACCCAAAGAGGCCCACACTAAGACACATGATAATTAAAATGCCAAAGGTTAAATACAAAGAGAGAATCTTAACGGCAGCAAGAAAAAAGCAGTTAGGAACCTACAAGGGAACATCCATAAGATTGGCAACTCATTTCTCAAAAGAAACTTTGCAGGACAGAAGGGCTTGGCACAAAATATTCAAAGTGATGAAAACCCAGTATCCACACCAAAAATTCTTTATCCAGCAAAGCTATAATTTAGAGTCGAAGGACAGATAAAGAACTGCTCAGTCAAAAATAAGCTAAAGGAATTCATCAACACCAAGTCAGTATTATAGGAAATATTGGAGGGACCTCTTTAAGAAGAAAGAACGTATAAAAAACATGAATAAACAATGGTAATAACTACCTATCTATCAACAAGTACCTCAACTGGAGAACAATTAAGTGCTCCAACCAAAGGATAGGGAGACTGAATGGATAAGAAAACAAGACCTTACATGCTGCCTACAAGAGACACTTCAGATTAAAAGACACACACAGACTAAAAGGGAGGATATGGAAGACAAATTAAACAAATTTGAAGGAACTACTGCCTGAAATTTTATGGCAGCCAATTAGACATCCTAGAGAAAATGGGTAATTACCAGGGAAAACATATATTAGCAAAATCATCCTCAAAAGAAAAGAATAATGTGAGTAGACCATTTACCCCAGAAATCCTTAGAAGGTGGTTAGAAATGTGCCATGAAAGAGTTAACAGTTCCAGATGCCCTCAAAGCTGGATTTTGTCTATCTTAAAGGACACATACACAGTTACACACAAAGGGTTCAAGCCACAGGAAAACAGAAAATTTTTTCCCCAAATCATTTCATGAAACCAATTGTGCGTTAATACCCAAACCTGATAATATAGCACAAATGAAACAAAACAAACTGCAATATTAACTTACCTTTAAAGAGAGACGTGAATTTTAAATAAAATGTTAAAAATAAATCGAGCAGTGTATCAAAAAAATAGTACATATGATCAAGTAAGTGACTTAGTGAGAACAAGTTTATAAACTAGTCACTCAATAAATTAAAGGAGAAAAAAGGAATTTATAATAATATTCATGGACTCTGAGAAGCTATTTGATAAAATTTAGCAGCCATTTCTAATGAAAATTCTAAGTGAAATAGGAATAGAAACTGCTTAAATAAAATTATATTTACCATGAACCAATACAAGTATTAGCTGAAAACCATTCCAACTTCAAGTTTTGTTATGCCATTTCCAACCCGTCCCACTGCTTTCCCATTCTTTTATCCCTTCCACGAGTAAACATTTTTTTGTGTGTATTATATTTCAGGCACTGTGATGGGTCACGATTCAAAAAAATTAAATGTATAATCCCAAAAGAAACATGAACAAGAAACAGCAAATGAAAACAATATGAAAAAAGTGACAGACTGCGGGAGCAAATTAAAAAATACTAATCAAGTTGAAATCAATTTCCCTTTTCTGAATCTGAGGAGAATTGAAATTTAGCTTTAAGCATATTAAAAGTTAAAATTTCTGCAAATAGGATCAGTCATGGATCTTTTAACAATGAAATGATCTCATTTTTTTTTCTCATATACTATAACACTCTCTGAACCAAACAAAAACAAAAACACAAATTGTAATAGGATATTACCATAGAGAAGAGTATGCATTTCTGTAGCATCTCCACATTCCCTGCATTTCTCTGAGGTTTTAACAAAGTTTGCATTTAATTAGAGCGCCTTGATGCAACTGCAGGCAGGTGAAGCTGTTATTATGCTGCAGGGAGAGCTGACAGACAGCTTCAGGAGCGTTTAGTTAACAAATCATTACCTAGTGTTTGTAAGACTTCTACCCGAACCCAAACAGAACATGTAACTGTCTTGGAAGAACAAAGCCATCAACTGTAAAACAAACCTTGGTAAAGGCAGCTAGGATCAGCAGGGAGGAGAAATAAAGTAATTTATTCAAATTGTATATTTGAATAGCAAGAGTGGTTTTTTCCCTCCCTAAAAGTAACATAAATTTGGAATCATTTTAAAAAAAGAAAATACGAACAATATTTCTGTACTTTCTTTTAAGGACAAATTGTATATTTGTTATTTAAATGGAAGGAAAGTAAAAATGAAAAAGAACATTAATAAGCCATTTACCTAAGAAATGACTATGTATATACTTTCTAACTATTGTATAAAGTATATTGTAATGGTGGCTTAGTTTTGCCATTGAAAAGAGAAAGGCAAAGTTTTAAACAATCCTCTCATTGTGATTTCTTAACTTTTGCCATATTCAGGACTCTTAATCTTAATTTAATTGCCAAGGCCACAAATAGGCAGGGGAGAGAAGGGCAAGAGTGAGCCAAATGCAGAACAGAAAAAAAAAAAAAGGTCAAAGCAGCAGAGTTAACTATTATTTTTCAAAGACTATGCGAAGCATTGAAATTCTGATACCTCATTCTTGTGACAAAAATTGTAATGAGAACAGGAAATGGTACCACATGAATCCATTGTCCTGACAATGATTTAATGAGAATGGGAAATGGCGAGAGCATAACTAATTCGCATTATGATCCTGAAGTTGTCATTTTGTGGTTCTGCTCAGATGCTGCGAAATGAAGGATGTCGGACATCAGCTGGGAGAGTGCAAGGAAAAGCATGAAGATGGTGACATTGTGTAGCCTGAAAGTAATGGCAGAATGTGTTAGTGATGAAGGGGTAGGGCACAGGAGGGGCAGGAGGGGGATACAAAGCATGGCGTTTGTCTGCTCAGTGACAATATAGGAATACATTTAAAGGTGGCATAGGTGCCAACTAGAAGGAAAAAAACAGCAGATAAAGCAAGGCTGTGATGGAAAATTTGAGACAGCAAGTAAAGGAATGATCAAATGACAATGCACAGACGAAATCTGCCTAATTTGTACACTTTTATTTTCTCTTGGGAATATGTAAGCTTGGTGAGTAGCAATTGATTTTGCAGTTCTAATGCACTATTTCTTTGCATCCCTGAGTAAATAGTTTTCCCTCCAAATCTCTAATTTAAATAAGGCATTTTATAAGTGAAGCTATTAAAGATTCCCCACCCCCGGCTACCAAAGCTTTGGAATAAAGTGATCAGTAGGAGAAAGTACGTCATTCAACATGATTATGTTGGTGAAAACTAGCACATGAGGAGTCAAGATTATTTAAAATTTAAATCCTACAGATGATAGAAAGTAATTTATTTCTTGTTAACAAATAAGTTTTGACCTATTTGTCTAAGTAGCAACTCAGGTTCTAGATAGCTGTGAGAGCCGAATTATCTCAGAATTTCTAGATTGGTGAACACGACAAGGCAATGTTAATCATCTGCTTACATTATGTAAACACATTACCGTACATGGAAATAATTAAGAAATTATCAGGAAAATTGAGAAATAAAACTTTTTAATGATCCGTTTCCAAGTCTAACTTGTTCCCCAAAGTGCTAGCTAGTCATTTAAAGTAATTCCTTAAAAATCTTTGTATAAATTTGGCATTATAGTTAGCATGCTTCTCACAGGTGAATTCTTCCCAGAATAGAGAAAATAAAAACATGATGGAGATCAAATAATATAAACCTCTTGGAAAAGAAATTGTATTTTATTAATTGTAATACCAATGTGGCATGCTAATCATGTTCCATATTATTTCTTTATAATAATAATAACTATAATAATAGTAAGGGGTGGCATTTTTTCTATTTAGTTTTTCTTAACATCTTTTATTTAAATACAATGATAAAGAGAATATTTTGAAGATGAAAAGTAACTTTAATAAAAATGAAAAGTACTGTGATTCTCTCGCCACCAGTCAAAAGTCTTTCAGACGGAGATATATGACTCTAAGCCATTGGAAAAAAATTATTGCAAACTTATGTGTGCCTAAGCCCCACTACTTTGCATTTTGATTCATATTTAAAATATTGATTCCATCAAATGGAGGAACAGTTAGTGTCAGCAAGAAGATGATAGAGAAAATGAAGTCAAAGGGGAACAATGTAAACAGTGGATTTATTTATTTACCCTTAGGTGAAGGTGCCATATTTCACTTATACTGAACATTTATTCAATTTATTTTATTAATTTAATCCCCCTAAAGTACTACTTCACACTCTGATGCAATTTCAGATCAAACAGATCACTGTGTATTTGTTGAATTCATGGTTAATGATACATGAATTTATAATCCAGAATGATTCATAATTGAGTGAGCTACCTTATTTTACTCCCCTATTACAGGAGAGGTTCACAATGAAAGACTATAATGTTCAAAGAAGAAATGTGAAAGATATTCTCAAAAGTTGAACTATACTGTTCGGTAATAATGTCTAGTGAAAATGAAATATTTAATGTCCACATTTAGGTTCTCACTCATTTATTATGTGGCCATGTAAGGGGTGTCAAATGCTGATGAGAATTTCAATTTGACCTGGCAAAAATGAAGTAAGCAACATACAGTATTTCATCCATTATGTCCATTTTCCTAATGAAGGATTGGTTCCATAATACTTTTTATTCAATCTAATGTCAAGGTCTTAAAAACAAATTTCAAAAGCACTTAAGAGGTTCTTTTAACAGCCGTATTTAGTAACAAATGACAGATATCTATTAATGCAAGTACATTTTATATAAAATATTTTAATATGGATTTTAGGTGATAGTATATTCTTATTAACATCAGGTGTAAATTGACACATCACAGCAGCTCTTTTAGACGAAAGATCCATTTAGCTCCATCTTCAAATTACGGATTGATACAATATTCTATGCCATAATGGTTCCAAAAGCATTGTTAGTGCTATGTATTATTCATGTTTTTAGGTACTATTGTTTCAGTTCATAATAGACTGTCTCACACTTGAGAGTAAAGTTTATAATGAACTGAAGAAAACTACCAAACTGTAGTATTTTAATAGGTCACCTAGTTGGCACTGAGGCTATCTGGGTACTATATCCATATCAGTACTTGGCACTGTGCTCAAATTTGAGAAAATGAAAATCTTTGTCTTGAATATTCTACTCCTATCACATAAACACAGTATATCTGAGATGATATTTTTAAAGGTGCAAATAATCGTGAGGTATTATGGTTATTGTGGAAAATTCACTTTGTAAATTAAAATGTTTAATTGAATTAAAATTAAATGTAGTTTAACTATAGGCTGATGTATTTCCATTATACTACATAGTATAATTTATTTTATCCCATATTATTAAATGGGATGTAAACATTGTCAAACTTTCTTTCCAAACTATACCATGTATGTAAAATCACCCAGGTATCTTGCTCACACGCATATTCTGGTTTGATAAATCTGGGATGGGGCCTGAGATTTTTGCATTTCTAACAAGATGGCAGATGATGTTGATCAGTGGACCAGTAAGGTTGCAGAGGATCACTCTGGACACCACACATCTGCACACTGGTTTGGGATTTGCCACTCTTGTGGAACTTAATTTCCTAGTACTAACCCATTCATAGTGTTACCGGTTCAAAGTCCATGTGCCTCGAAGCTTTAAAAGGCCAAAATTCAAAATGTCAGAATTTGGCACCAACTAGAAGATGGGATCTAGAAGGCACCAACTGAGAAGATGGGAGACCCAGTAGTGCCTCAAATCCATCTTAAGAAAGTACAAAGTTTAGGCTTCTTTTGTGTCAAGAAGAGAGGAGGGGCAAGAGGTGATTGATGACCACAGACATCTGGGCACCAGCGGGATCTGAAGAAGACTGTGCTTAGCCTGTTGATCTTAGCTGATGTGAGTCTAGTCAAGAGGTTCCTGCAAATCTTTGATAAACAATACATACTTCCCTTATCTCCTTGGGAAAGGTACATTTTAGTAAGGAGCTGTTTGTTTTTTGTTTTTTGTTTTTTTATAAAACCCAAACCTCAAGCAGAATTTCTCTAATGATTAGCATGTCTATATGCAAGACTAAGCAGAAGCTACTGAACAAAGCAATCTTGAAGTCAGAGGCCAAGCATTTTACTCTGTTAGAATAGGGATGTTATAGTGAGAGAATTAAATGAGAAATTCAATATAGGGTTGTTCAGCATAACAAATTACTCCATCTTTGGTGGTCACTTTTGGAGATTATCAGCCTTGTTTAATACTTGGGCTTAATACCCAATAAATGTTAGTTTATAGCAAATCCTTGATTGAGTTTTATTCTTTGATTGAGTGAACCCAATGATAGATAATTATTCAGATCTTATAAGGCAGCAGATCTAATTATTAGAAGGTGCTTCTTATTTTAGCTATCTGCTATCCTGCAATGATAAATATTGCTTCTAGTTTTGTGCTTTGGAACTGACCAAAAATACAATTTATCCCTTTCTATATGTCAGATTGCTAATATTTTATGACATATGGTTATTTTATTTTCTTTTTAAATTTTACTTCTTAAATTATTATTTTGGTTAGAATTCCTTCACTTGGTTCAAAAATCAAAAAGAATCTGGAGGTACTGTAACAGATATTATGGTACTGGTATTACTACTCCATGCCCATGACTACGAGAAGCTGCAACTCTGCCTACGGGTTCCCCACCTCAAGTGGTGAGGTTTCTTTGCCCACTGCTGGGGTAACTCTGATATGCAGTTGTCTATTGCTTCCTTCCCTTCCTTGCTCCCCTAACTATGCTTCCGAGGATCATCTTCTGAAAAGCTGCTTGGATGAAAATCATCATCTCAGGGTCAGTTTCTGGGAGAAACAAATCAAGTCAGTAATGAAGCAGAAAGTCTCCCTCCACTTCCTGTCCTTATCCTCCCTCCACTCAGTTTTCACCCCCAACAGATAAGTTATGTTCTTAGTTTCTTCTCAAGTTTCAATTTTGTGAACTTCCCAGTAAATATAGATGCCTCTTCCTTTCTTTTTATATAAAACAGCAAATTATACTCACAGTATTCTGTACCTTGACTTTTTTTTCACTTACTATGTCTTAGAAATCTTTCAATATTAGTGTAGAGAGACCTTCTCATTCCTTTATATGGTTGCATGGTATTCCACTGTATGTAAATGACCAGCTGGTCCAAACCCCAGATTAAATACCTCCATTTTACTCAATTACTTATTGAAAGACAAAGTTTAATCATTTTAATGACCTCTTCTGGCCACAAATAAATGTATTGATTTTATTCTTACCAAATATTAAACAGTTATGACATATTGTCCCCATCACAATAGAGGTGGATACTATTTTTCTCACCTGAGACAAAACTAAAGTCTAAGTCAGCCTGCTCATGCTGTTGATACTGAATTTGTAAATAGGTAAAGCTCTTAAGGCTTTCACATGGACTTTCTCATCCTGTATTTATATAGTTAATTTCTTTTAAACAGGTCTGAAACTTTACCTTTTTAGGTCTATTATATTTCAGCTCCTTGTCTTAGTCCATATTGATAAAAGAATCATTAGCTTCCACTTACTGAACATTTAATATTTTCTAGGCCCTGTAATATGTATTTTATGCTTATCATCAGCCATTACTTTATTAATCACCTTATGAATCAATTGTTATCTCCATTTACACAGGTGAAAATTGGTGCTCAGAGAAGGCAAGTCACCTGCCAGGGTCATGTAGACTGCAAGTGGTAAAGCTCACAACTGACATGCCTAGGCCTTGATTCTAATGTCCAAATAACAAACTGTTCTTCCTTGCTTACTGTCAACTGCAAAGAACAATTGCTGTCTTCATTTAGGTAGCTGGTAAAATTACAAATTATGATATGACTCAGGATTGGGCCATGAATGAATTCCTATAGAGAACACTCTCCTGTTATATTAATGTTCCCCAGAACAACAGAACCAATAGGATATATAGGTATATATGAGAGGAGATTTATTATAGGCCTACATGGATTTGGAGGCCAAGAAGTCCCATAGTCTGCTATTTATACTCCGGAGAACCAAGAAAGCTGGCAGTGTAATTCCCAATCCGAGGCTGAAAGCCTGAGAACTAGGGGTTGCTGGTATAAGTCCAAGAGTCTGAGGGCCCAAGAACCTTGAACTCCAATGTTGTATGGCAGGAGAAGATGTATGTCCCAGTTTAAGAAGAAAGAGAATTCACCTTTCCTCCACCTTTTTGTTCTACTGAGGCCCTAAAGGGACTGGATGACCCCACCCACACTGGTGTGGGCAGATCTTTACTCAGTCTACTGATCCAAATGCTAATCTCTTCCAGAAACACCCTCACAGACACACCCAGAACTAATGTCTTACCACTATTTGGTTATCTTTTAGCTCAGTTAAGTTGACAAATAAAATTAGCCATCATACCTGTTCAGCATTGATCAATAATCAGTATGCTTTAGATATAATTTTTCAAAGAGTTAATATTCTTTAGTAATATGGGTATTACTATATCTTTTTTTGCCATTGCCCAGAAGAGTATCATGTTAGAGATTTAAAAACAGTAACGTAAAAACAACAAAATCTAAAACCCGAAAACCTTTATGGTATTAACTTTTTCTCCTGTGTCAGGTAAAGAAAAGTTATGTGATTGGCATGACTTGTTATTATAACCTATACTGTGGACTACAGAAAAATTCTTTGCATTCCAAGTCTCCCAATCTGCCACTTAAAGAACGAGTTGCTAGGAATCAGTGCAACCTCATTAGGTTGTCTCTTCTACAATTTGAATTTTTCTCTCTTTTGGAAGATTATAACAGGTTTTACTCATTTCTAGTTTTCAAACACTTTTGCCATCCTCCAGAATTTTCTATAGATGACTGAGATAGGTTTAGTATTATAAGTGCAAGTGGTACCCTGAACAAAATCCATCTGAGCTTTAGGATAGCTCTTTGTAAGAAGTCCCATACAATCTGTATATTACTTTCCCTGAGCCTCATGCTTTTTCCTTCCATTTCAGTTTGAAGATCATTTCTAAGGAAAGGAAGCAGAATAAGAGCTAGCATCCAGTAGTTTGCTTATCACTGTCATTAGTTAGTGATATACCATTGGCCTCATCTCCTCCCAGTGATTCCTTTTCCGCCAAACATTCCATAAAAAGCTTCTTTTTATAAATTAATTTTAGAACATTTTGAAAGCTGCAGATAATTTTAGTCTTTGGCCTTTCATATGTTACTCTTCTGTCCTATGTCATCCTTTGTTCAAGTTTAAAAAAAAAAAATTTTTTTTTTAACTCATTGCGGGTCATTCTGTACAGACCCATTACTTCTACTTGATGTCTTGTAAGAAGTTAATTTATAAGAGCCTTCCATTCCTTGAGTCACCTTTGCAGTCACTGGCCCTGGAACTTTATGCACCATTTTCAGCAAACTTAAACCTTAGCGTGGTCTAAGTTTATGTTTTTCAAAATGCCCCTTGAGAATTTTGTGAAGATAATAGACAGAGTAGGAAGCAAGATCACGTCTGCCATGTCTGTCTCCCTTAATTTGATATTTGTGCCAAAGCTAAACGTGCACGTAATTTTAATATCTAATATTGTGTGGTAAAATTTTATGAGAACTTAAAAAAACTCTAAAAATCTAAGTTGGAAGTAGTGCAATATAAAAGTACTATGAAGTTTCAATTTATGTGAAAAAATTGAAAAAATGGAAATTTTCCTAAATTTTAAAATTTCATCAGGGACTGCAGTTTAAAGTAGGTAGTCCTGGTAAATTGTGTTTACATTTACATTACTCCTGAAAAAGATTGCTCGCACCCTTTGATGCTATCATTTCAAACACAGTGAAGTTTACATGCATCCTTGGTGACTAATGTGCTAGATTTTAACATTCTAATATTTACTATTATTTAAAAATATTTTAAAACTGTCTAATAATAGGCCACACGTTTTTAATTAGCCACACATCTTTATCTACACATCTTTATTTCAAAAACCTCTGAAGCGTTGATATTCTCATCTATTTCCCTGAATCCTCCCTGGTACTGGAAACCAGCCCCCTCCATCTCTGTAGCCCTACATCCTTTGCCCTAATCTCCATCAGTCCTTTAGGCTAGCAAGCAACTTTATATCTGTTTATTTCATGTGGTGGCTCCTGCTTAAAATGGCATTCAAATAATTTTTAATGGCTAATGATATTTGAATACTAACTATCTGGAATCTGTGTCTCACTAAACAAAGTATTCTATTCCTGGTCTACTTTAAACTACAATGAGACATGGTGGAAATAGGTGGTTTGACAAGGTAGTTGAATAACAGTGATTCATTCATCTACTCTAAACTCCACCTTAAAAAAGGCCCAAAAAGATAAACATGAAGACAAAGCTAACTAAAGCCCAAATAGATTTTTTAATAACTCCATCTTCTAGGGAGACAGGTGACTGAGCACCTTCTTGTTCTATCTGTTAACCTAGTGGAAGAACAAAGTTCTCATTAACAGCAGCATATATCAGAGACAGTAGCTGTGCTGACCAGATAAATAGGTACCCATCTCTTAACTATTTTCTGAGTCATCTAGAACCAGAATACTTCTACCTTCAATAGCTTCTCTCTATAAATTCATTATATAGCCACAGGGAAAAAAATTAGATCTACAAAGATAAATGGACAGATATATTGCCTTGTGGGATGTTCCCACACATTACTGTCAGTCAAGGACAGGTCAATTATTCAAAAATAAATAAGAATAAAGGTTTTAAATGACATTTAATAATGCTGAGTTAAAAACCATGTATCAAGGTTCATATACTATATAAAACCATATAAAAAATCTTTTTTTAAGCATTAATGAACTCTATTCAAAAGTATGTATAATAGACTGAAAAATATTAAATATATTCTCTAAACAATAAGTGGTATAGAATATAGTCTATGAGCATGATAAAGTATAATTAATATTAAAAATGAACGAACATTACAAAAACTGAGTATTAAAGAGCAATCTCCCTACTCCCCCAAAACAATTAGTTTAAAACAAAATCAAATACATAATTATAAACTATTTTGGAGATAATAAAAGTGAGACTATTATTAATAGCATTTTGTGTAATTTCACCAAATATAAGCCAAGGACAAATTCAAAAGATGACATTTTACATTTTAATTTAAAATATAAAAACAGGCAATGAGTCAGATTTGGCCTGCTAGTTATAGTCTGCCTACTCCAACTCTAAGATATGACATTGTTAAGAGGCATATGAAAATTTTAACAGGTGCTTACTCTTAATGAGAAAAAATAAAAACGTACGGGAGGTAAGACAGCTGAACTTTTCTGTCAGCACTGTTACATCACCTTTGTCGCCCAAACTGGAACATAAGTAATGATAAATAATGCATCATCTCCTTGCCAAACAAACTCAGCACCATTTCCCAAAGGGCCTAGATAAGGCCTCAGAATCCTCAACCCATTTTTCTAGACAGCCACAAACAATTAGAATTGACAGAAGACATATAACCTGTTTGCCATCCTTGATCTTCTATACTCTTCTTAGAGTATATTACCTAGAATTTGATCCACTACTTTGGTGTGACTAGGCTCTCACAGAATAGAGAGGTGCCATCACCTTGCTTGACCTAATTTATTGTAGTTTAAGATTGCGAACATTTTTACAACCTCATGTCATAGACACACATCAAGTAGCAATCAACTAAAATCTTGAAGCCTCTTCCATAGGGGTTGCTGTTAAGCCACACCTTAAATGCCTTATAGTGCATAGACTCCCAACTTCATCTCCTTTAAATCAAATTAGCACACCTTTGATCTTATGTCAGTTCAACATGATGCATAACAATAGTTTCAGTAGAGTTCCTTAATACACTATTTGAAACTATCTTCTTAATAACCAAAATAACATGTTTTAAATTATTCTCACCATTAGATGTTAAGATCTTTGGGATAATATTTATATTCAAACTGTACACAATATGTATGCCAAAAAATAGATTTTTTCAGAGCATATAAGAATTCTTTTTTTCAACACTGTATCATCTGTCTACTAAATTAAGAAGTAAAGATAACTTTAAGATTGCTCTAGTACCCTTGAGCCTCAGGCACTGACTCCAGCCAGAAAATCTTTAGGCAAGTAGTATATTCAAGGAATTTGTTGATCTCTAAATAAATCACTTGGTTGAGCAGTCCAATACCTGTCATCATGAAAGATAAAAAGAACGTACACACAATTGAGTTTCATAGTGCTAAACAATAAAAAATGTGAGTTTTTTGCTATAAAATGCTATAATAAAGCTAAAAGATATTAAATAGTATCCTGAGAGAGTTTTGAAAGTTACAGGTGTTATACAAACCTAAGGAAACAATTTTAGTATGTATTTTGTTGCCTTAGGGTGGACAATGTTACTTCATCTATGCATTTCTAGAACAGAGATGAAAGAGGAGAGTAGCTTTCTGTAGTCCTTAATTTCATTGTTCACTTATTACATTTTTTTCAGTTTCAGTGTATGTTTTTAAAATATAATTATTTTCCTTTAAGGGTTGATTTTCTTGGTGAAAAATATAGCAACACTTTTGGTAAACTCTAATTTCTTCTGATAGCAGAATGCTTTCAGTATAGAAGTCTTACTTGGATATATTTTCATGCAGGAATCAGCAAACTTCAGCGGCAAGGGGCCAGGAGAATAAATATTTTAAACTTGACAGCCCAAGAGGCAGTGTCCTCTTTGAGCACTGTCCTCATTGAAATACTAATAATTTTTTTACATTCTACATTTAAATATGTAAAAACCATTCTAGGCTCACAGAACATTTTTATAGGTGGTAGGCCAGATTTGGCCATTGTTTGGTAACCCCTGCTCTAGAATATTGTCATTAAACAAAAGAATATCATAGTTGTCTGTACATTCATCAGAATGTAAAACCTAGTGATTTACATTTTGCTACGTGATAAGATAGATGACACAGTTTCAAAAATCACCTCCATTTTGACCATCAAGGAAATTTCACATGCCAATTTTCAGATTCTTTTAATAGAAAAAAATAGAATCTTGTTTTCTCTCTTTCAATTAACAAATATTTATTACCTTTTGCCAATCTGTGTGCTGGGCAATAGGAAGAAACAGATAAAACTGATATCATGAACCTAATCAGATCTTGAGCCCCTTCCACTGAAAAATTATAACATTTATAAATGATGCCTTCACATTTCATATAAAGATATATATGTCTCACGAAGCAATATATAAAAGGTTTAAACATAGCTTTTCACAAATAAAATATGAAATGCTTTCTTTAAATTTACCTTGAAATCACAGCTTTTCCTCCTACACAAATCATTTAAATATAAATATCTTTAATAATTTTGTAATAAATAATTATTCAGCCAAAAGCTGAATAGACATACAGCTATTTAGTTACAGCTTAAAGGGGAGTAAGTAGCATGGCATTCTAAGTGAGAAAATATAAAGAATCACAAGCTTCCCAAGTCGGAATTTTTTATTTCTTCTTTTTCAAAAAGGAATTAAACTCATATCTAAAAATGTAGAGAAAATTCTATATACCTTCAAGCATTCTAATTTGTCTGAGTCTAACTGTAGTGATGGTTTATCATGTTTTCTGTCTGTGTCACACATTTTGAACATTCTTTCTGTATTGGAAGAATTTCTGATCTTAGGCATCCTGCCTCTCTGTGGAAGAAACAGAAAAACTTGCTTTCTCACCTTCCTTTCAGATCTTGGGTTTGCCCATATGAGATTTTCCTTTGAAAGTAGCAGCGTGGAAAAAATAATGCCATACATCCATACAGAGCTCATTTTCTCATGAGAGTAGAAGTACCTGGCTCTCAAGAACATGAGGTCAGAAGTTCTAGAATTTCACACACAGCAGCAGCAGCAACTGAAGCTGTGGGAGTGGCTCTTCTTAAGAAACATTCTTTTGTGTGGTTGACTGGTGTTCCTTGCTTTTCAGTCTTTGAAGCTAATACTTGGCCCTTCCTGTGACCTCTCTAACTTCCTGTGTCTTAGGTTATTGTTGTGCTTTATATTGTGTCTCCTAAAAAGATATTTTGAAATACTAACCCCTGGTACCTGTGAATGTGTTTGGAAATAGGGTGCTTGCAGATGTAATTAAGTAAAGATAAAGTCATGGGTCATAATCAGATTTGACTGGTGTCCTTATAAGAAGAGCAAATAAAAAACACATGGAGGAAAATACCATGCGAAGACACAGAGACACACAGGGAAAATGTCATATGACAATACAGGTAGAAATTAGAGTGAGGCAGCTACAAGCCAAGAAACACCAAGGACTGATCACTACCACCAGAGGTTAGGAAGAAGCAAAGAAAGAATCTATCCAGAGATAACGTGCCAGGCAAAGGACAGGAATGTCTGAGCCCTTGATAATTAAATTTCTCAGTATGATTTGAGATGTGGGTACTCTGTTGATTAAGCCTGTACGTTATGAACTTGGGTAATGTGAGTTTGGCCTTGAGAAAGGACTTTACTCTCAGTGCAAACAGTAAAATTTGTGAGTTTTCGAAGTGATACTCGCACTTTGAAACTTTTTAATTCACCAAGATACCCTAATTCGAGTCTCGGCCAGTAGCCAGCAGTTTCTTCCTTGAAATTTCTGCTCTATTTACTACATTTTAAATGAAAATATACCATAATTTTCTTTAGGTTCTCGAGATTCTCTTTAATTAAATCTGTAGGAAGCCTATAGAACTCATAACAGTCTACAGAAAAATGTTCATCAATTCTGATAGCTACTTTGAGTGCAGATAGTAGTTTTATGTACCGCTGGTCTCCGAAAGAGAAACTATTCAAACTCCTGTATTTTTTCCCTTTTCGAATATAATCCCTTGATCACTAGTATTTGAAATGTGCTCATGGTAATTTGATTCTTGTTTGTTTTTCAATCTATTTTTAATATGGAGAAATGGCAGGCATTTAAACACTCCTCTACTTTTACATCTAGACAGGCATCATTGAAATAATTTTTGAGCAAGTTCAGTTAAGATATGTTGATATTTTGGCCTTGCCCTTCTAGCCTCAGAGAGAGGATTTTCTTTCTTTCTTTCTTCCTTTCTTTCTTTCTTTCTTTCTTTCTTTCTTTCTTTCTTTCTTTCTTTCTTTCTTTCTTTTTCTTTCTTTCTTTCTTTCTTTTTCTTTTCTTTCTCTCTCTCTCTCTCTCTCTCTCTCTCTCTCTCTCTCTCTATATATAATATCTGGGTCATATTTCTTCTCTATCACTTCTGTTTTCATTCTTTTTCTGGGATCTTCAATCTCTACTAATCTACAAACCTGTCTTTCCTTATCCACACATGCACAGGACTCTTCTTTGTTAGAAAGAAAAGAAAAATAAAGCCATGGAGGGAGGGGGAAAATGGGAGGAAGGGAAAGAAGAAAGGAAGAATGAAAGAAACAAAGGAAGGAAATAAAGAAAGAACTAAATACATTTTTCTTTTAGTTAAACATGAACACATTACTACATTAAAAAATTATTGAATGGTTGCTTCACATAAGACTTTAGGCTAGATGCTGGGGAAGTAAAGATAAATTAGGCATTACTTTCCCATCTAGTAGAGCAGACATCACACATTTGTAAATAACCTAACATAAAACAAAGGGTAGACTAGTTTCTTAAGAGAGACATAGACAAATGACCATGACAATAGAAAAGGGAGAAAGATGACATTCACTTTAGCTAGGGGAAGTAGAAGGCACAAGAAGTCTAATGTAAAGAGGCTTTTGAAGATAAGTAAGATTTGTTCTCCCTTCTCATTTCTCCCATTAGTTTTACTGCAAAGTTTTTAAGTGATTCAAGTTTTCTAAATTCCCCTTTATAATCATTTCCTCACTTCCTAACTATTCTGCCTTCTGCCCTTACTCCATCCCCAAGCTGATCTTCCAAAGAATACCCATGACACTTATTAATTCAATTCCTGCATTGTGGTAACACTTGATTTAAAAAACAAAACATAGCAAGATAACACACACACACACACACACACACACACACACACACTTCTTTAAGAACAAAACTCGCTCTCTTTTAACTTCCCTAACTTGACATTATCCCACATTTATTATTACCTTTGACCCAGGCCTGAACTGTTTGGTGAGTTCACTACCTTCCATATCACTGACTTCTCCTTCTATGAAACTCTAAAAAACTTATTTTAAGACATGCTTCACAATTTAAATATATACTCTTGTAACCTGTGTGATGGAATCATTTTTGAAAATCTTGTTTTTTTATCCATGTTCACCTTTGACCAAGACTCAGTACAAAAAGTCACCTTTAAAAAGCATATTATACTCCAAACTGCATGAATAAGAAATTAATATTTTACTAAAGACGTTGAAAGAAGGCAAGAAGTAGGATTTATATTACCTATCACCCTGGAGAACCACCCAACCCACCGTGTACTACTATTCTTATAAAATGTCTTCCAGTGGCTGCCCTGTGCCCCCTATTCTAGAGATAAAATATAAAAGACTGAATTATCTTTGTAGAACAGAATAAAAATTATGTAAGATTTAAGTTGAGATGTGGTGCTATAGGTAGGAGTAGAAATTAGGAAGTGAAATATGGTAGAGAAAATAGATAGTGAGAAAAGAGGGTTACTATTATATTCATCTTATATGGTAGGGCGTAAAGAGTAGCCAGTGACCATGAAATGGCAGTTTAAATACATTATTTAAAGGTACAAAGTTCTTTAGAAGGCCAAAAAATCTATTAAAAATTGGTAGTAAGTGGAGAGATGTAAGTTGCCAGAGTAGTGTAAATGAGGTAGTGTAAACCTCTTATCTTTTATGTCCAATATTTCATATTCAAGTTTGATAAATTGAGATATAGTAATAAAGCATATTATTAAGCTTTTGGAGACAATCACTCCAAAGAACTACATAGGAAACAATTATAAGTGATTTCTTCAGTGAGTGAGACTGAAATTATTAAGAAATGGAATGGCAAACTGCTACTGCTTTCATTATAAGCCCTTTGTCCCATTTTATTTTTTTAAGTTATTTTTAAAAATTCATTTATTAAAATTTCACAAAGAAAAAAATTATTGGGAAAGTATTTTTAACATCAGGTACTTGAGTGAATGGTTTTTATACTTTTTTGGTCATCTCTTAAAATACTAAACATATATTTTCATGATAAATCTAGAAGCTGGTAGAGATAAGCAGATTCAATTATAAATGTTTAATTAAGAAATAATGGGAGAGCAATCTTTAGAGAGAGAGTGTTTCATTTATGAATTTTTTTTTTTACATTGTAAATTAGCTCATTTAAAAATATTTAGTTTCAAATGGCCAGTATAAGGGCTTCATCTGAGAATCGGTGTCCTAAATATTCACAGCTGGGTATATCTCATCTAAAAATAAAGAGACTCTATTTTAGCAAAATATATATACCTATCAATGTTGGTTTGTGTAAGCCTCCCTCTGCTTTTCCTGCCCTTCTCTATGGGCTTTCTAGTCTGTTGGGTGGCTTTTGCCTTCACTGTTCGTCTGTTCTTATTCTCTTTATATTTCCTTTCCTTATTGAATTAAACTTTCTCTATTTGCCATCCATGTAACAGTATCTGAGTATACTTTAAATTATGTGTTACATTAGTGAACAATTTGTTACTTCTTGCTCTCAAAGCAAAAAGTAGATCAATGTAATGTTGTATTTCTTTTGTTAAAATAATGAATGAGAGCAAAAAGAAAGGGAGGGAAGAAGGAAGAAAGTAGTGGGGAGGAGAAGGAGATATGAAGATATAAAGATAAGTGGTAGAAAGAAGAGAACTATCTTTATCTTCATGCTTTTTAATTATGTAGTCATTGTTTAATTTTTCTCTTTGTGCTTCAGTGGCCTTGATAGAAAAGAGCTATCACAACTCTGGTTGAAGTGGTCTAAATACTATTCTGTTTTTAATTGACAAATAAAATTGTAATATATTTCAGGTGCATGATGTGATGATTTGATATATATATACATAGTGGAAGAATTCCCTAGGATATGGAATTATTGACAAAGATATTAAACCATATATTCAAAGACAAGCTATATTAAGGGAGATAAATCCTCATTTTTCAAAGTTGGGGTGACTTAAAAATTCAAATTTGATAAATTAAGAAAGAGCATATAAGCAAATTGTTACTGATCCTATCTTTTGACAAGTTTCTAAAGATATATCTCCCCTTTCAAGAACATATTCTCAAGTGTAGATGGCTTGAACACAGAGCTGGAATCCTAGTGGGAAGGTTCTTTAAGAATAGCCTAATCCCTTATCATAGATGAAGAGTCTGAAATCCAAAGACATTCAAAGGTTTGCCTATTCTGTTATAGCTCAGCATTAAAAAGAGGCAAACTATGAAAAATCAATATATTCAAAACTTACTGAACTATATACTTAAAAATAGATGCATTTTATTTGATGTAAAATACATCTCAGTAGAGTTGGTTAGAACTCAATGTACTCACTTTTTTCTTTTCTTTTTTTTACTGACAGTTATATAATATATCTGGCTTTATCAGCATGGTATTTATTATCTCTTCATTCAACATGTGTACATTAATTATCTAATATATACTAGGTACTGGGAGTAAATAATGAGCAAAAGAAGATATGGTGCCTGCCTGTGTGGAGCTTACAGGCTATTGGGAAAGAGGAATTAACCAAAAAATCATACCAGTAAATGTATAACTCAACTATGCTGACAACTGTTATGAAGGGAGGTACTGTGTATTCTGATAGCATGCCGTAGGTGCTTTCAACCTAGTCACTGAGGTCAGGGACTCTTCCTTACAGAAGGGACCACTGAATTGAAATCTGAAGACATATTGAAACTGGGACAGGAGTGGGGCAAGGGAGTGGGGAAACACATATTCCAAACAAGGAAAGAACATATTCAAAAGCCCTGTGTTGGCAGAGATGAGCACATTTAAACATCAGAAAGACACAAGGTAGAAATCCAGAGAGTGAGGGGAAACATGATATAAAACCCTTCATGAATCCAGTTAAGAAAAAACTGAGTTAAGCAAGGTTGTGTTGATATCATAGAATTGTAGATATCAAATAACTCAAAATGTCATTATTTTCATTTGGCATATTTACCTAAAGTAGTCAACCGATTGAGTTAATTCATTGAATGCCTGTATCAACGATGCCAAAGGAAACAACGAACTGATCTGACAAATTTTGAATAAGTTCCTTTCAATTGTTCTGTGGTACACAAGTACTCTGTTAAGGGGGAAATACCTCACAGCAGTTGTTTGATTGCTTTAATTACTTATTTGAAAAACATTGTCTCTGACTAAAATGGTAAACTTTAATTGATTGTATTTGTTCCTGTATGAAATACTCATAAACACCAATAACCAGAGTATCTATACTTCATCATACAGCTAGCTGAGTCAATGAAGTAGAAAAAAAAAAGGCATATTGTTCTATGGTAGTAATTTTTAGACCAAAATTTTGGATTATAATTTTCACTTGTAAAGCAGAGGATCTTATTAACCAGCCTGTTGAGAGGCTTTAACTGTTAAGATTCAGAAGCCCCACTCTGGGAAATCAATTCAAGTTGGGAAATTCAAAGCCTGGAGACAGTAATTCCCAGTGGTTAAGGATCTGTGTTCTGGAAAATCAAAGATCTGGTTTTACATCTATACTACCCTCTAACTCTGTGACTTTGGACTATATATACAATCTTTAACTTTCTAACCTGGATGTTGAGGACAATAATAATACCATCACAGGTTGCTTAAAAAAAACAAAGTGAGATGACATTAAGTAAATTATCTAATACAAAAATTGACACTCAAATCTTAACCATAATTACAAGATAATATTAAGTAGCTCTTCGTAGTTAACAAAGTCTACATCAGGCTCCTTGGCATTATCTAATGAAACAGTCAATTCAATAGCAAGTGAAGTTGCAATCTGTGTAGATTGGATGTGAGGAGTCACGATGAGACATCTGTGCAATTGTTTGTGATCATCAACTATCTGGGTCAGAATTCATGGTGGCAAAAAATCCTGTCTCTTCTAGGATGTGGACATTGCCTTACACAGTTTTCTGAAAGCTGGTGGGCTCTCCAGACAGGTGGGAATGTGCTGGTATAATCTGTTATGAGACTCTTTTAACAAAGTTGAGTGCATGTCATAGATCACTGTCTTCTATTTTTCCACACTAGAATGCCTTTCTAACAAGATGTTTTATTTTCGTGGTAATTTAATCATTAAATGTTATTCTATAGGAGTTATAAAAAGGCAATTGTTCCTCAGGAACTTGAAATTGAGGATTCTCTTTTGTGTTGCCCCTGCTTCCCCTTTTTGTTGTGACCTTGGGATTAGTTATTTAGCTATTCTATATTCTAACTTTTTATGCAAAATGAGAAAAATGCCACTTTTATGGGCAGGCTGTAAATTCTTAAAATGCGTAAAGCATGCTTTAGATCCTTTCACCTGAGAAAATTAAAGTAAATGAAAATATTTCATTATTAATAATCTAATTCTCTTTGAATCTTTGATTAAGACCATTTTAATATATGAGATTTTCAAAATTGGGTCATATTCTATATAAATTTTTGACGGTGGAAACTATATATACAGATAAACTTGAGTTAAAATCGGATCTTCCAAGAAGATCTAAAATGAACATAATACATCTCGAATTAGGCATAAAATAGCAGATTCAGGGATAGCCTGCCCTCAAAAACTAGTGGTATATTACTTCTTTAAGTATTTTATTTTCATTAGTGGTGAGATAACTATTTTTACAATTTAAAAAATTTTCAATAATGTAAAACATCACACACTCTGATTTCTTTTAAATGTAAGTTGAAGATGTGTCAATGTATCATTGTACACTTGGTGGAAATGGTACACTTAGAAAGAGAATGTCATTTTGGATTGGTGAAGATTTTTTGTTTTTGTTTTTGTTTTGCGGGGGGCAGTCTTAGATCGCTCATTACAGCGGTGTACTGTGAAGTATTTCTCACCACTACACTCCTCTTCATTCTGTTCTGTTAATGCTTTCAAAAGTACGTGATTTGACAAAGGTGAAAATTTCAGGAAATCTCAATGAATATTGACATTTCAGTTGGACCTCATTTTATTAGTTTAAACTTTCTTAACATCTTTCTGTTAAATATATAAACATATTAAAATATAAGACACATTTTAAAAGAAGGGGTTGAAAGTGTTAAAAAGAAAGTGTCAAATATGTTATAAAGTTCTACCATTGAACTCTGCATTACCCTTCCCCTTTCATATTTTCCAGTTAACATGCATGCAGCTGCTCATGCCATGTAATCAACTGATTGTTACACAAGCATTTTCTAAAGCTATGACAATCTCAGATTTATGAGGTCAAAAAGTGCAGACTTAATCCATTCAATAGCTGCAATTTATCGTCTGATTATAATTGTATACACAAACACAGTAATGATTTAGATGACATAGTGTAAAGATGAAATCCGTTTATTTTAAAAGGGTTTCTAACCTTTAAAATATGTTGCCATGAACACCTTTTGATGTCCGCTTTTAACAACACAATTATTATTGTTTTATTGATCAGGGTTTTATTACGGGATTTGACACTTATATTTCATGCTAATCGAAAAAGATATAATTTTTCTGCACAATTTTAACAAGAATATGACTGTAATTAATTATATCACTATTATGTTTTCAGTGTCTAGAAAGAAGTGCTTAATTTATCACACATGTCTTTTACAGCATATGGAAACCTCTTTTAAAAAAGACAGGGTGCATGCTCCTTCCAAAGATGATAGGATATGACATAGGCACTATATTTATAGATTTCTGCTGCCATGCTGACCTGGTTTTATAGTGACAGCTCTTCTGGAATGATATCGTACATTAGCAACTTAGATAGCTTGGGTGGCACCAATATTACCATTGTTTGATCTTATAACACTAATTAGTGGTCATTCCACAATGCTTTCACAGATCAAGGAAACAACCTGCAGACAAGGCAAATGTGGTGTGGTTGAATAACACAGCAGTACATATATCAGATGTTTTTTTCTGTTTTGCAATTTTTAACAAATGACTAAATGTTGTTGCCTACTTGCTTGGCTATTTTGTTCACTTAATACTTACTGTTATACATTATCGTGGCTGTAAGCTTGATACACAACCTACAACACACACACACACACACACACATATGTATTTGGGTAATGTTTATATTGATCTTTAGTTGATTGTTAATTATCTTATTACTTCTCTAAAATATTGTGGCTCTACTATCTAAGAGAACTATAACCCTTATGTATATCAGTATAATTTATGTTTCAAATGAAAATTTTAAAATAATTTGTATTGCATTTGAATAAAGGCAAACTTTTTCTTGTTCAGTTTTCATATGTTGTTCAATAACAACCTTATTAAATCACATAAATTTACATTTCACTTTCTGTATTACCTGTATATATGAATTATTTTTCATTATACATTGTTATACTGTATCTGTACCATTACACAGATTTTCTATTATATTAACCCATAAATTCTAATTAATACATATGATTTGACATGTTTAATGTTTAGATACGTGGTTTTATGTTTTCTAAAAATTCTTATATATCATAAGGTTTGATCTATCTATATATTTCCCTAAATTTTCAGTATGATGCTAATCATTTGAGTCTATTAGAAGACATTTGATTTAAGAACCTAAATGGGAAGGCATTAAATATTTAGAAGAACTTATAAATATGAAATTCTATACTGAACATTATGTAGAATGGATGAAAAAGTACATAATATATTATAAGATGGCAAATGAAGTAAAATCAATAGTTGAATTGGTAGCATGCTCGGCTGTAATTAAACAGTCATGCTCACTTACTTTTCCACCATACTGTTTTAAATAGTACAATCACAATGGAAAAACCAGGCTGAGTTTTTCTTCCCTCTTTGAAAGAAATGAATCAATATTATTATAATCAATATATCTTTTTCTTTCAGAGAATGGAGAGGGAAGAACATCATAGTTAAAATTAGCATTTCGTAGTAATTCAGATTTGAAAAGACTATTTATACCTGTTCTTGCCACATGTTATCTTAACAATACTCAAAGATTTAAAATTGTTGCTCTATATTGTAAACGGTTCCTAATCTGAGCATTTTCATCACCCAAACCACAGTTTTCGTGTTGATCTGGGTTTACCTGAAATTTTGGATCTACAAAAAAAATTGTTTTCCATTTCATCATTAATCTTCTAGTTTTGAGACCGCTCTGTTGTTTAGTGAACTTTTAAGTCCTTAGTGATACACTGCTGAAGTTTGTGAAATGTTGATTTTTGGTTTCATTCATTCAATAGTATTTATTGAGCATCCACTCTATTCTTGGCACTATTCTAAGCCCTTGCAACACATCAGTGAACAAAACACACGAAGACAAAGATTCTTGCTCATTTACAGTTTATATTCTAGAATGTGAAAGATGGGTAATTAACATATTAATAAGTTAATTAATTAATAAGTAAATGAGTAAATTACCTAGTAGGTAGAAAGTGAAAGTGGTGCGGGAAAAGAAAAGGGAAAGAGGACGAGGATGAAAAATGGCCACGAGTTGAAATTTTAAATAGTGTAGTCTGGGTAAAGCTTATTAAGAAGGTGTCACCTGAAGGAAGATTCCAAGGAGGTGAGGGAGGGAACCATTTGGTATCTGTAGGGATGATGTTCCAAGCAGAGGAAATAGCCAGTGCTCAGAAAATGTGAGAACAGTTCTGTTGTATAGGAGGGTCAGCAGGTTCAGAGCCAGGAGCACAGGTGAGAGTTGTGGGTAGGAGAGAAAGTGGTAAGAGCTATGGGGCAGGTGGAAGACTTAAGGACACAAACCAACACAAGGTAACTTTCTACTTTGAGTAGAGTGGCAGATGGTGGCAGGGTGCTGATTAGAAAGGGGCTTAAGCTCATCTAACTCACATTTTAAGTAGATCATTTATAAAGGATGCTATCATAAGAGGAGGCTGCGAAGAGATATGCATAGAGCAGGAAGATGACAGCAGGAATCTAGTAGAGAAAGGAGGAGGCTCAAACCAGGGTACAGCAATAGCAGAGTAATGGAAACTCAAACTATTCCTGATTGTTTACACATATTTCTATGCTGTTCTTAGGTAAAAATAGCTGGAAATTGGGAACTAGGGTAACACTTCTATTGTCAGATTAAAATCAAATTCTAGAGAAAGAACTTTCTTTTTAAGCATAATTTTCACAAAATTGTGAGGGTTCCTTTTTTCCTCCCTCCTAGCCAAAATTATTGTTTTCATATTATTTTTGCTTTATTATTGGCAAATTATACTACTGTAATATATAGTATTATTTATTAAATATTTTCTTACCACCTCTGAACGTCCATGTTCTTTTGGGAACTGTGATTATTTAAACAGATCTGTGGGCCACCTACTGTCTTCATAACCACTCCTTCGTTCCTTCCTCAAGTATTTTGAACATATGCTATGATCGAAGCACTGTGCATGGCAGTTAGGTGGTAACACGCTTGGATTTTAAACATAAATACTTCCATTTCTTTACAAAATATTTTTATCCTGGTTCACCGAAGATAATTTCTCAGACTCTTTATTTGTAACATGAGCCCTTGCAATTCCATACATAAAATTTTTCTTAAAAATTTACAAGTTGAATGAAACAAGTTGTAATAGAAAACAAAGAGAGAGTTCTTGTCTTTAGAGCCTAGTACAAGTATAGAGACACACAGATCTCATTACGCAAAGCAGAAAGGATAAATGCCAAGGTTGAGCCAGGAACATAGTCTTGAGGCAGCTTTTAAAAAAATGAGCATGACTTAAGGAAGCAAAGAGGAGAGGAAGATAACTATTTCCTTCCCACTCCCACCAGACGGGCATGGTGATAGGCATTTGCTGAATCACACATACCTCCCCTTTTCTACCTTTTGACCATTTTTGCTCTGTTAGGTTTGGACTATGGGGAATAACTTCTTTATGGGTAGAACCAAATACACCAATTTTCCTATAATGCAATGTAGGTGTTCTTAAAAATCACTACATTATGCAAATTCACACAATAAAGACCACAAGGTTTTTAGGGAAAGGGGTGAGGGGTGCGACATTCAAAAAACAGTGACACATTAAAAAAACTAATAAAAGCAGTGGCATAGTTTTACATGTTTAAGAAATATATAAGTATGACCATAAACAGGGTACTTTACAATGGCAAAAAACTAGTTTGCTCACTGAAGTGGGTGTCAGAAGCGTAGCAGCATGTGGGTTATTGTGAATTGTGGAAAGAGGGTTATCTGGAATTGGCTGGAATGCTTTAATACCAGATGTGAATAAGTATGGTGCTTAACATATGTGGTAAATCGATATAGATGTTTGAGGTATGTTTGTGTATACATTTTGTATATACCTTATATAACTTGGTTTAGCTAGATGTATTTTCTGCATTTATCTAGTGTTTCTAGAAGACAAAATCATACATATGCAAATGCAAAATTCACGTTTTGTTTAAATTATTCTCCAGTATGTCATTCATGTTGTAACAAATCACGTTTTCAAAACAAGTATTATAGCAGAACTGCTGTGGTTTGCATTGGTTTTGAATTTAAGATTTAAACAAGCCTTACCCAGACAATTGGTTTTTAAAAGGCTTGAATAAACTCCTTCAGAGCTGATGCAGTCTCACTAGCAGGATTATTTGAGAGATGGTACCTTTGATTGATTAGAAAATAGTGCCTCTCTCTCTAGGGGTGCTGCCTATGGATGGCTGTTCTACTTTCCTTCTCAGCCAGGCTGATATTATGCTAAACTAAGGTGAATTTTAAAGGGTTAATAAGCTAAAATTTCACCAATTGCTTTGCCAGAGGTTTAATGCCAATGTTCTGTTTCTTTTCTATTGCTATAGTTGTTTGTTATAATGGCTTATAAAACAATTCATTTTGCAAAATTTTAATGGCTCCAAAGCATTATTGCTAAAAAGTCCTAACCTATTTACTGTTTTTTCATCTTCAGCTGACAAAAGAGAATCCCATTAAAAAATAAAAATAAAAAAGCTTATATAGGACACAAAAAGCAAAACCATAAAGAAAAAAAGATCATTGGGATTTGATCAAAAATTAAAATAAAATATCTGCTCATCAAAAGACAGTTTAGTTAAAAATAATGTACAAATCATCACATCAACAGAATAAGCAGAAAAATCATGTGTTAGTAGAATCAGAAAAATTTTTGACAAAATCCAATACTCATTCATGATAAAAACTATAAGTATAGTAGGAATGGCGGCGGGCGGGGGGGAACTTTCTCAACTTGAAAAAATACATCTATAAAATGCCTACAGTTAACACTATACTTAATAGTGAGAAACTAAATATTTTTCTGCTAAGGAAATAAAATATCCCCTCTCACCACTTCTATTGAATATCATACCGGAAGTCCCAACTAATGCAATAAGAGAAGAGAAGGAGATAAAAAGTATATATATTGGGAAGGAGAAAGTAAAACTGCCTTTGTTCTCAGATAACATGATTATTTATGAAAATTCCAAACATCATCAAAAACTTCTGGAATTAATAAGTGATTATAGTAAGGTAGCAGGATACAAGATTAATATGTAAAAACCAATCATTCTTACATACCAATAATAAACAATTAAAAATTAAAATTAAAAACATAATACTATTTACATTAACACTAAAAAAATACATATAAATCTAACAAAATATGTATAAGATCTACACAAGGAAAACTTCAAAGCTTTGATGAAAGAAATCAAAGAAGAGCTAAATAAATGAAAAATATTTCATGTGATGGATAAGAATACTCGATATTGTCTTTTCCAACTATAGAGTTAATACAATTTCGATCAAACAAAAACCCAGCAAATGACTTTGTGGATATCTACAAACAGATTCTAAGGTTCGTATGAAAAAGAGAAATACCTAGAATAGTCAACACAATATTGAAAGAGAAGAACAAAGTCAGCGGACTGATACTACCTGACTTTAAAACTTACAATCAAGCTGTGGTAATCAAAATAGTGTAGTACTGGTGAAAGAATAGATCAATAGAACAGAATAGAGAGCTCAAATGTAGACCAACAAAAATATAGTCAACTGATATTTGACAAAGAAGCAAATGGAAAATAAAAAAAGACAGTCTTTTTAATAAATGAGGTTGGAACAACTAGACATCCACATGCCAAAAGAAAAAAATAGAATTTAGATATAGATCTTATACCTTTTATAAAAATTAACCCCAAATGGATCATTGACTGAAATGCAAATCTGTGAAACTCCTAGAAGATAACAAAGGAGAAACTCTAGGTGACTTTGGAGTTAGTAATACATTTTTAGATACAATACCAAAAGCATAATTCATGAAATAAATATTGATTAGTTGGACATCATTAAAATTAAAAAGTTCTCTCTGCAAAAGACACAATTAAGAGAATGAAAAGACAAGTCACAGACATGGAGAAAATCTTTACAAAACTTATTTCTGATTAAGAACTGAAAAAGTTCTCTCTGCAAAAGACACAATTAAGAGAATGAAAAGACAAGTCACAGACATGGAGAAAATCTTTATGAAACTTATTTCTGTGGTTCCATAATGTAGCGCTTAGCACATCTGCTTTACACGCAGAAGGTCCTGGATTCCCGCCCCAGTGGAGCCACAGTCCATGGTCTACCGCCATGCCACCCTGAAAAATCCCAATGTTTGATCTCAGAAGCTAAGCAGGGTTGGGCCTGGCTAGTACTTGGATGGGAGACCATCTAGGAAGACCAGGTGCTGTAGGCATAAATAATAATAAATAATAATAAAAAAACTGATACCCCAAATATACAAAGAACTCTTGAAACTCAGTTAGAAAAAAATGCAACCCTATTAAAACATGGGCAAAAGATCTGAACAGACACTTCACCAAAGATGCAAATGCAGATGCCAAATAAACATGAAAAGATGCTCACATCATATATCATAAGGGAATTTCACATTAAAATAGGATGCCACTACACCTCTTTTATTATGGCTGAAATACAAAAATTGTATTGGACAATGCTAAATACTGGTGAGCATGTGGAGCAACGGAAACTCTCATTGCTAAGGGAAATACAAAATAAAACAATGACTTTGGAAGATATCTTGGCAGTTTTTTATAAAACTAAACCTACTCTTACTAAACCAACTGCAAAGAAGTTGAAAACTTATGTCCACACAAAAAACCTGCACATAGATATTTATAGCAGCTTTATTCATAATTGAAAATAATCAATATGTCCTTCAATAGATTAATAAATTAATAAAGTGGTAATATATACAATGGAATGTTATTCAGTGATAAAAAGAAATGAGCTATGAAGCCACAAAAAACAGTCACAGAGAAACCTTAAATGCATATTGCTAAGTGAAAAAAGCCAATCTGAAAAGACTGTATGATTCCAACTACATGACACTCTGAAAAAGGGAAAACTATAAAGAGTAAAGAAATCAGTGGTGGTCAGGCATTTGAGGTGAGGGAGGGATGGATAGGCAGAACACAGAGGATTTTTAAGAAAGTGAAAGTATTCTGTATGTTACTGTAATGGTGGATTCATGTAATTACTCATTTATCAAAAGCCATAGAGTATAACATGAAGAGTGAAACCTAATGTAAAGTATGAACTTTAATTAATAATAATTTATCAATATTGGGTCATTAATTGTAACAATTGTACCAACTAAAGCAAACTTAATAAAAGGAGTAATTGTGTGTGAGAAGCTTTAGGGTTATATGGGAAATCTGTATTTTCCACTCAATTTTTCTGTAAATCTAAAACTGCTCTAAAAAAAACACGGTCTATTAATTTAGAAAGAAATAACTTAAGGAAATGAATAAACGAGCTACAAATTGGAATATTTATATATACATATTCTTTTTTCAAATACATGACAACTCTGTTGAATATACATATTCACAGTACATCATACATGTACTATGAATACATATATGCACACATATATGTAAATTCACACATATATGAAAACTTATGTGAAGATATTCATTTACAGTGCATGTAAATGAATTGACAAGGGAGTTATATCTAGATATGTAAAGAACTCCTAAAGATCAACAATAAGAGAAAAATAGCTTAATAAACAATGAGCAAAACTGTAACAGATACCACATAAAAGAAAATATATTAAGGGCCAATAGGCACATGAAAAAATGCACACTGAGTTAATTAACATCCACTAGAAAAACTAAAATAAAAAGACCAACAAACCAATTGTTAAGAATATGGAGAAACTGGAACCCTCAAATATTGCTGGTAGGAATATAAAATGATATGACCTAACTAACAAACTGTTTTTTTACTGTTTCTTATAAATATCTTCACTCTATGACTATAATGACCAAGTAATTCTATCCTTTGGTATTCATACTAAAGAAATAAAAAACACATGCTCATGCAAAGACATGTATCTGACTCTTCCTAGTAGCATTATTCATAACAGTGAAAAAGTGGAGTACATAGTAGCATATCTATTACAACGTATAACCACTCAGCAATAAAGGATAGACTATTTATACATGCAAAATATGCAAAAATATCAAAAGCATTCTGTTAAGCAAATGAAGCCAGAACCTAAAGAACACATATTGTGTGATCCATTTATATGAAATCCAAATACAAGTAAAACTAATCCATTGTGATATAAATTAGATAATAGTTGTAAGGGAAATTACTTAGAAAGGAGAATGAGAGAATTTTCTAAAAAATATTCTTTATCTTGTTTGGGGTGATCATTATGTGGGTGTATACACTGTACACTTTTGAATATAATATATACTTTGAGTGCTCCGAAGTGTCAGAGACAAATGTATGTTGTACCCGATGAGCTGTCTCACAGATTTTATTTCACCTCAAAATAGATAAATTGATGAACTTTTGTAATTAGTGATGACATATTTCTAACCAATATTATTATTGTAACATTTGAAATTTAAAACTCATAAGAATCAACACTTTAGTGAGGACTTTATTTAACTGAGAAGGAAAACTTTAAAATTTAAAGCATTTTGAGCTCTTCTGAGGACTTTATATATTTTTGTAATTTTTAATTCTTTTTTGAGCTTTTTCGAGTGAGTTTCTGCTCTTTTCCATAAATAACTCAAAAGATTGTCTAAACTATTCTCTAAAAAATAAGGAGCTCAAAGAAAAATTCAGTGATCATTCATTTATATCCAACTGCTGAAGAGTTGAAATGTTTAATTTCTCAAGTGAAAAAATAAAAATCTTGAATGAGGGCCCAAGTATTGAGTTGAATGAAATATCTCATTGTTCAAAATCTTAGTGGAATTGTCTCAAAACTAAAATGTAAAGATAAAATAAGATTGATTAGAAATTATAATTATATTGTGATAATGCAAAAATGCAAAACCATATCCAACAGTACCTGTCAACCAAATTCTTGATGAGTCTGATGAGTGAAGGGTATTTTTAAAATCTTATTTTCTCTGAGTTGTGCCTAATGCGTAGCCATTGGCACAGCTATGAACAATAAAAATATTGACCTAATTCTAATGATTTCGAAGTTAGATTCTTATAGTTTAAGACTTGTGTTCTCCTTTGGTTCTTTGAACTCAAGGATTCCAGTTAAGGTCTTTTGCACACTCTCTGCCTGGCTACTCCCAATCAGGTCTCAAACTCGATGCCTCTTTTTCTAAGAAATCTTTAAAAACTACTTTTATTACTCTTTCTATTAGGTTGATCTCATCTCAGATGCTGTCATAACAACCTGTAATTTTCATTAGAATATATTATGATTTTAATTACATAACTAGCATTGTGATGGTATATTTATTGTGTCTCTACCACTTTCTATGTCCTAAGATCCATTAAGAGCAGGGACCATGCTTATCTTATTCATCATTGTAGCTCCAATCTCTGGCAATGTATAATTACTCAATAAATATTTGCTGAGTGAATGAATCATCATGGTAAGAAAGGAGGATGACTTATACAAAGCCTTGATAAAGTATTACACTAGTGGGCTATATCAGATATCCAAGTAAGAAGAAAGAAATCACATTTTTAAATTATAATATCCCCACTGGCAATAACCATTAGTTTCCAGGTTCATCTTTTTGTACATAGATATCTTATTGTTCCAATTCAATTTGTTAAAAAGCTTTTTCTTTTGCATTGCTTTTGCACCTTTGTCTAAGGTCAGCGGTCCATCTATATGTACGTTTATTTCTAAACTTGATTTTTCCCCATTGATTTATTTATCTGCCTTGAAGCCAATTCCATACTATTTTGATTACTAATTCTTGAAACCATGCAGTGATAGGCCTCCAACTTCTTCAAAAATTTTTTGGCTTTTCTAGGCCTTCTGCATTTCCACATGAAGTTGAGAATCAGCTATCAATTTCTACACAAGCCTGCTGACAATTTGAATGGATTGCGTATAATACATAGATTAATTTAAGGTAAGTGATCTTGACAATATTGAGTTTTCTGACCCACAAACATTCTCTTAGGTTTTCTTTAATTTTCTTCAGTAATATTTTATAGTGTTCAATGAGATGGAATTCTCACATATTTTGTCAGATTTACCTTTCAGTATTTCATGTATTTTGTACTGTTGTAAACAGTATAAAATTGTTATTTATTTTAAATTTTATTTTCTGATTGTTCATTGCTAGTATATAGAAACACAATTATTTTTAAATATTGATATCGTATCCTTCACTCTTGAAAAAATGAAAAGATCTGCATTGATAAAGATGTCCATGAAGTTAATATGAAATCAAGATGTTCCAGAATATTTTCAAAGCTAAATATTTTCAGAATATTTTCAAAGCTAAATATTTTCAAAGACTTTACAATTTACTTAAGTCTTAGAGATCATTGGGACATTTTTATGACAATTAATTTTTAGGCATTACTACACTTGTATCAGTATAACTTTTGTTCAGTGCTTTTGCCTAAGTGAGAAAGTATAGACGTTGTACACATCTTAAACCTCAAAACTTTATTCAAATACCAACTACTAACTAATCACACTACTAACTAATCACATTTGAACAAATGAATGAATGGATGGTTACCACAAAGAATGCTTGAAAGATCAATGCTGAATATAGAAAATTCTGACCTGTTTGCCAGCACAGACTTTAGAATACGCTGTGCCATCTTGGTGAAAACTCAGACGTTGGAAGGTTTTCCTAACTCATCTCTTCAATCTGATCACATCTTATGATCAATAACATGAGTCAAATGATTCCTTTGTCTCAAACTGAATGTAGATGGAGTGGTCAGTGGAGTAACTTTCTGAAGAATTTAAACCGTTCACAAACTATTAATATCTTAGTATATATACTTTTTAAACTACAGTAAGAGTTTTATTTCATAATTTCCTTGGACAATCTGAATATAATCTATTTAGGAAATTTTGGCTGTGAAGGTGATTTCATGTGTGAGATCGGTTACTCGATTAATGGTGTGTTTTCTTCTGAATGACCAGTTAAACAGGTTCAACATTTTTCTTCATAGTTTCACATTCCTTCTTTTTGTGGTTGAGCTCTCAAGAAGCCAAGAATCAAAGACAATGAACTTGTGTTGTTCAGGGAATACAAATAACTGTATGATCTTATGAGAACTTTAGTCCGGGAATGACTAAAAGCTCTGTCTACTGGCAAAGAAGTGATTCTGATATTGAAAAATTGTTGGGGGAGAGGAATTCAGACCATGTTTCTTGCCACACTTGCAGAAGAAGGGGAGGGGGGAAATTTTAACAAAACTCTTCTCTTTTCATTTTAAGTGTCTTAAGTTTAATAGCATCAGAATCCTCAACCCAGGAATCCTTGTGGATTTTCAAGTATATTACACAGGAGAGAACCTCTTTATCAGGGTAGGTTACCATCTCAAAATGATTTAGGTTTGTAGTTCCTCTTCAAATCTCTGCTTCGGTAATCAGAGTGATTGTTTGCAACACACTATTGTTTCTAATAAAAAATCTGCTCCACTGAATTTAAGGAATTTTGGGACAGGAACCTCATCCAAGCTATCACATTCCGTCTCTTCATTGTCAGGCAGGTCTTCAGATGGTCAGGATCAAAGGGAGGACTCAGTCTTGAGAAACATTCTGTTGGATGACAGACAACAAGCTTGCTAAGTTTCTTACTATTTGTCGTGTTATCCCATATTTAATAAAAGATCCCAATGCTATTGAATTACTAAGTGATTTATGAAGGTTTAAGCAAGCAGTTACCAAAGAGGAAAAAATTCTGAATGCTACATTTCTGAACCTTTCCTTTCAATCAATATTGCTTCTGTTAAGTTTTTAGCTGCAACTACAAATTTAGAACAATATAGGTTTCTGAAAACATCACTAAATTTAAAGAGCCTTGGCTGCCAATGGTACAAAAATAACTTCAAAAATATTTATCTCTGATAGACTTAACCCCAACAGAATTATTAAAAATGTTTTTTTCCAAATAATGTAAAACTATGTTTTATAGGTTACTCATCCTGAGTCCTCACATAGACCTCAAATAACAAGAAATAATCTTTTCAGTTCACAAGTGCTAAGTCGGTGTTCCTAGGTATTTCCACCCATTTGTATGGAAAAAAGGCAACTTAAAATAGGCCATCAGTCTGTTGGTTAAGAGAGTATATTAGCAAAATTTAAAAGTTGTCATGGAGCTTCATGGTTCAATTTCTTTTGTGCTCCTAATAGAGAATGATAGTTTAACATTTATAGTTGACAAATGAAGAAACCAAGAACCAAAGAAATTAAATTTATGTGACCATATTGTCATTGCTTATTCCAAACACTGATCTCTTGACACACGGTCTATTGCCTGTTATGGCAAACTATAAATTTAGATCAATACAGGTTTTCTCTTTAAATCTTCTGTAAACGTTCTTTGTTTTTCTCCTTCTCCTCCTCTTTTTCCTTCCCCATTCCTTTAGCTTAGTGGTTCTCAACTGAGGGCAATTTTGTTCCTCAGGAGCCAATGTCTGGAGACATTTTTGGTTGTCATAAATGGAGAGAGAGGGTGTTACTGGCACATAGCAAGCCAGGGATGTTATCAAACATCCTACAAGGTATGAGACAGCCTCCTCACAACAAGGAATTATCCAGATCAGAAGTTCTATAGTGCTGAAATTGATAAAGCCTGCTCTAGTTACATTCTGCAATAATTAAAGGTAGGTATAATCTAGAAAATTTTTTTTAAGTAGAATCTTTTATATTCTTAATGACCTTTTATATATAACCCCATATGCAAATAAAGTCAGTATTTTATAAATCTATTTTATGAACACAAATCCATTTTTACATATTATGAAGTCATTCAATGGAAACCACAGTTAATGTATCAGTGACATCCATTATGAAAAAAAAAACCTTGATATTTAACACATTTTATCACATTTTTTGTCTTTCATTATCGCTTTTAAAAAAATTTAAAAATGTGTTTAAAAGTGAAATCCAAATCAAACATTTTTAAGATTCCTAATTACCTCTACAGAGCACCAGAGTTCTGTGGACCACCTTTTGCTCTGATCTGTGTGTTATAATCCCAATATGATATATTCCAGGTGTTAAGGTATGATTTTTCAAAAAGCTACACACATGACATTCTTACAAATATAAAACTATCATGTTTCCAAAAAGTATTTAATCAATTAATGAGGGAACAAGTAAGACATTAAAATTGGTTCAAAAGATATTATGAGTAACAGAAACACACACACATACAGTTAGGAATATTGACATGGCAAAACTTTGTACTATTTTATTGGGCATTGAAATGTAACATTCGGGATCATGTTTTCCATAGGATGGAAATTAATTGTATCTCTACTAAACAAAATTTATTTACTTTCTTAAGAACAAAAATCATTGCAGCTTAACTTCTATCCCAATAGAGTTGTACAATAGCTTAGACAACAGATGGTCAACGGTGCATGCATATCCTTCAATAATCCTAGACCAGGAAGGTTGGCTAAGCAATGTCCAGCACTCCACTGAAAGACACCTAGTAATCTCTTTTACCCATTTCCAAGTCACTGATAATTTTCTCAGACACAAGTCAGTCCTAAAGTTTCTGTATTATGAAGAACCTTATAAGAGTTCAGTTATTTCCAGGTTTTACTTCAAAGGCTTGGTCTATACTTTCTTAAAGATCTCCCTCCTCCATCCCACCCCACCTAACCCCCAAACACACACAGGATTCTGTTTCTAAGAAGTCCTACACAGTTAGGTCAGCTGAGTCTGTACTTTTTAGACCTCACTTTATAGTTAAAGAGGAAAATGTTAATTACTTAATGTAAAAATAAACCAAGAGAACACGTTTTTCTCACTGATTGCCTGACTGTTTTCTGGTACTTATAGCTGAGAGGAAAATTAAATTATCATCACTGATTGGAAGTTCAATGCTTGTTTTTATTTGGGGAGCAATCTGGAAATGGAGATGCTGTTAAGCAGAAGGGTAAAATGTGATCTCCATGTTGAGTACTCTGCATGCCTACCTGGAAGAATGCAGCAGTAGTTCCAGAATTAAAATTCTTACAGGTAATAATGCCATGTTGGTCCTATTTCTCTGAGGAAAGGCAAAAAGAGGGACTATTTTTTATAACATTTTATCTGATTAAAAGAGAAACACATTTGTTCTAGAAAATTTATAAAGTACAGAAAAGTACAAAGAACACAAAATATACCTTTAATCCCCAGACCCATAATTAAACATTGTTAATACATTAGCATGTGCATTTCTTTCTCTTTCTCTCATACGATTTATCTCTGCCTTTCTCTTTCTCAGTCTATTGTTCTCCTCTTTATATATACCTACTTAGTTAAATAATTTTTAGTTTATACCACATACATAATTTTTAATAACTTGCTTTTGCATGTAATGATATATTTTTCCCATATGTGTAAAAATTTTGCAATTCCATTAAAAGTGGGTATGTGAATTTTATTATAAATAAATAAAACATGAATTTTATTAAAATTTTATTATAAAATTATAAAAAATTTATAATTGCTTGCTTTTATGTCTAATTTTAGAACATATGAAAAGAAAATTAGGATCATTTTTGTATTTTAATTATTGCTTATTCAGATAGGTGCCAACAGAAGAAAAATATATACTTAATCAAATTTCCAAAAATCATTTTTGTTTTAAAATTTCTTAAATAAATCCTTGGCTTTATTATTATCTCTATTAGAGTTTTCATAGGTGAATCTAACAGAAGTGAAATGAGAAAGTCTTAAGTTTGTTAGATAATTTATAGAAATTGTTATATAAACTACATAGAACAGTGTGATAGAATTTAATTACCTGAATTCAGATAGTATCACACAAATTTATTCCAAATAACTCAAATTGTACTTCTTCTGGTTCAAACTCCATAATCTGAAATATCGTTCGATATCAGAGGTCACTAAGTAATATGTTGTTTAGAAAAGAATATTGATTAATATGAGAAAAGGAAAGAATTTATGTAATGTGTGATAGTTAATGAAGATAAAAACTATTCTCAGATTCCAAGAACATAATGTTTGAAGCTGATTATCTCTTCGTTAGAGGTAAACCTGAAATTGAGAGGTTTAGGGGTGAGGCAAATGGGAATTGAAGAAAATAACCTAAGAATAACAAAAAATATCATTCTCATTTTATTCCTCTACCCTACTTTATATTAAGTTTTTCCTTATTCACACTTTTTTAAAGATACAGAGTACCTCTGATTTTTTAAAATTTTCTCAATTGAACATCATACCTCATCTAGCACAATATTGAAAAATTATAGCTTTATAACTTTTAGCATACTAAATACAAGGTTTATTTTAAGTATCGCACACTGAATTTCTCCTTTATGATATTTGTGGGTTGCATTTTTTTAACGGAACTCAGAGGAGGCATGAGTCAATTTCGTCTACATTTTTCCTGGTGTAAAATACTGGCATAATTTATTTTAATCAATGTAGCCCTCAGCCATTTCAAATATCTTAAGGGAAAGGAATGAAAATCTCTAGAGAACAAGAAAACTGAAAAGTGTGAATCACCTACATTTCTCATTTACCCATGCTAATTAAGACCAAGCATTTGAAAGTTACCATCTGAAGGAAAATTAAGCCAATTAACCCACTGATGAAGATAATTTTCAATATTCTATCAAGAGGTAAAAATTGTCACCAGCCCTTCGTATTCCTACTGTGGAAATAATTTTCATACTGTCTCTCAGCACTGAGAACTTAAACGAGTGTCATGCCAGTTCTGTGGGTTCTAATTGCAACTTTTATTTAAATTCTGATTTTCTGCCCCACAGCTCAGTTTCTGATTGGCTGGACCTGATTGCTTTCAGACCTGATTAGATTTTATTTGTAGGCTCTTGGAAACCTGCATGGATGAACATTCTCTGCATTTAGAGGGAAATCCTCCAAGATCTGGCTTTTCTATGTCAACTGGAGCATAAGAACCACTAGAGGTTCTTTAGGAAAGGGATTAATTTGGGGCATTAATTACCAAATAATTATAGCCTATGTGTAAGTTACTCATAAAGATGTGTTTGAAGGTCTAAAGCTGTTTTACAGATTAATACATTTCTCTTTAATTTCAGTATATGCAGCATTTTGTCTTTTATTGTTTTTCATTATGTCTAGAGTCAGTTAGCATGGCTAGCATAAAAAAGACACATTATAGTAAAAATGCCTTTACTAACTGAAACTGAGCAAGTTACTTTGCCCATTTCTTTGTACGATCATTCTTTGCTTTGGGGAGGGAAGATTGAATGGACTAAATAAGATAAATATGTGTATTAAAAAATCTGGAGGCTTTTAGACATAAATTTAATTGTAATTTTCTAAATATTTAAACACTTTTAGTATTTCAGACAGCAATAAACTGGCTTGTATAGAATAAAATAAAATATAATGAAAATATTTATTTACATATGACCCTGTTCACACTATTAAGTTATCTGCAAGGCCACTCTAGGCTTTTGAGATAATAAAACTTGCTCTAGGTTATCCATCACTGGCATACACTTATACTTAGTCGTGACTGTTTCCTGCTCAAATACTTTTGGAAGAATGTTAGCATCTTTCCTCAATGGGGAAAATAAACCAACAATCTCTACCTAAGCTCCCACAACCTCTTCTTGTATGTTATTTTTGGGGCTAGACTATCTTAAACTTCCTTAAATGCAAAAAAGAAGAGATAATAATCTCATGAGTCTCCTTCGAAATAGAGATAGATCATTTTAGGGTGATTTTTTTTTTTTTTACATAGCAAAAGTCTGACTTATATTCATTTAATATTTTTATTTTGACTTAATTTTATTTCGATATAATTTTTATTTTGATATTATATTTTGATAAAAATATCATCAAAGTGTTTAAAAACATTTAAAAAATAAAAATCGTAAGCAATTTGACTATAATACTGTTGTATCAGGGATATTTGAATATACTTTAGGAAAACTGTTTTTCCTAATTAATCAATGGAAATAATCGTATATTTCATCCAACTATATTTACCATTAATGATAATTTATGAAAATAGTGGTTCTCATTGTACATTGATTCTTGGAAATATACACTAAAAAAATATACACTCTCTCTATTTTACTCATAGCACAATCAAACCAAGGCACCACAATTAATAGCACACTTCTGTAAACAAATTGTTTCTTCTAAAAGCAGGCAGTGAATGCCTTTGACTTTGTAGTGAGCGTGGAAATGTCTACATGGGTGTATTTCCTAGTTTGGGTTATTATAATGAAATCTGTGACATTCAGTGGAAATAACTGTGAAAGTACAACAAAAGGTGTCAGGTACATAAGAGGATGCATGGGGCAACTTAACTGTTGTAGTACAAGTTTACAAGTCAGTTGGCCTACACTACCTAGGACACCTATGATGAGCCATAAAGTCTAGGGGTCTCCCACCACAGAGCCTCTTCACACAGGGCATATGTCTTTCTGCAGTCTCTCCTGCTTCTCTCTCAATAAATTTTTGGAAAACTGTTAATCCCTTTCTTCGATGAAGAATATAATAAACCAAGTTATAGAACAAACTCTATTTATGTATAGCACAGTTTCACAGAGAGTATAATCATGGTTCAGTTTCTACATATTAGTGAATCAGTTTTCATTTCTAACATAAATTATATCCTGGAATTGACCATCTTGAACATTTCTTCCAATCAATGCCGGATTGACAAATAACCCAAAGGACTGATGAAACAGAAAGGGAACAGTTTAGGGGCAATAACTATGTAGTAGGATGAAATTTAGAGATCTTAAGTGAGGCTTACCTTCACGCATTACCTCACTGACTCAGTGGAGAAATTAAATAGACCAAAAACAACAGAGTCCAATACTTGGGATTAAAGCTCCATCACAGTTTTTTGATAGTCAAAATAAAGAGGATACTTTTGACTTTTAAGAGCTGGGCCTTATAAGAGACCAAAAACTTGTTATGTTACAAAATTTTAATGGTGAAAATCAAAAGAATGTTCTGAAAAATTCAAGCATATCTTGTATTAGATTTCCTAGAAATAGACTCCCACTCAGATAGTTGACTGCAGAAATTTATTAGAAGGCATGGCTGAGATATGCATTCATAAAGCAGTGAGAAAAGCAAGACTGGCCTGAGAGAGAAGCTGACCTGCAATGTGGTTGCAGCTGAGGCCTCCTGTTCTTACAAAAAGCTCTCAAGCTGGGGAGGCCCTTCAGAGTGGTTCCAGTCTGAGGTAAGGATTTGGTGCCTTTGCATCTCTTTATTGATCAGTCGCAAGCTCATAACCTCACCCTGGAAGAGGATGTAAGCTCAGGAGAGGCAGTACACTGCTGCAGAGGAATACAGCTGTAAGCCTTCTTTAACCAGTTCTCACAGGAGCTGGAAGATGGGTGCATCAGCCCTGAATCAAGCACTAGGATGGAATACCATGGTACCACTACAGAGTATAACACTTATTTTATAGATACTGAAAAAGAACATTAGCTGACTACCTCTTCCCCAGATCAAGTTCGTCTAGGTTAGAGAGAAACAGCTGGAGAGAAAAAAGGAGAGAGTCTCTTCTGGGTTTCCAAGAATGGGGCTTGTACTCTGCCCTATTTCTGGGCTAAAACCCCCAGAGGGAAGAGTGGAGGAGGGGGTAGATGGAAGAGCAGTTGAATTTCCTCACCCCTTGAGGAGGACTGAGATGTTGTCTGAGAGATGGCTGTTAATCTGGAGGAATCAAAATGATAGCACTAGGAGAAGATTAAATAGTGAACTGTTCATCGATGCTATTGGGAGATATAGATGCCCCAGCTGATGCCAGCATGGCACAGTATTTACATTAAAGACTTCATGAGAAGGGCTAGATTTCAGCAGCAGCAAAGTGAGGAGAGTTGCCCTGACATCTACCCCACTCGAAGATAATACAGGAGAAACTAGCCACCCTAGGGGGAAGGAAGAAGGAGAGGGGAGATCGACGAAGTGGTGAGTACACAAAAGTGATTTGGCTTTACCTGGAGTTTCCTAGATTACATTGTCTATTATCAGGTGGATTAGGCTTGAACAGACATTAAATTAGTTATGGGAGAAATTACATTTATTGTACATGAGTTTGTTCACTACCTCCTCTGAAAGAGAAAAGGAAAGATTCCTTCAGAAGTCAGCATTAGTTGGTATTACTAACAAAACTGAGAAATATCTAGAGTTAGTAGTAGGATCCTCCATCCAACAACATGGCCACCCAATTGCTGAGGTCCTGGGGTAAGAACAGTGAAGGACTCCTTAACTTGGATTGACAAAATGTGGCAAAGCTTCCCCAATGTCTCTTCCCTTTCTACTCTTTAGGCAACCTTCTATTTCTTCTTCATCTGGCTCTGTCTCATTGGGATGAGGTAAAAGTGGGGAGATGTTTATTACATGCCCTTCTGATCTTGCTATACAAGGTAGGGACATATGACCCAGCTTGGCTTTATGACAAGTGACATGTAACCTGAGAGTGGTAATGTGACCAACAAGAACCAACCTGAATCCTTTTGTGGGAGAAAGAAAATCTCTCCCCTCTGGTGATGATGATCAAAGGGTCATAAACACCTTGTTACTGGTCTTTGTTACCATGGGCGAAATAGGTTCCCTGTAAAGGAAGCTAATATAGGGAAAGTAGACAAGAAAGACACAGAGAGAAGGAAAGATGATACTCTTGGTTGAGATCCTGGAGCCAGCTATGCTTGAAATCAGGATCATTCTCAGATTTTTGTTTCATGAGAAAATAAATTCCCATTTTTCAGTAGAGCTGTTGGAGTTTATCTGTCACTTGGAACTAAAAAGTCCTGATAAATACATCTTCCTGAATTAAAGAATGATTCAAGGTACTATTATAAAGAGCTAGATAAGGTGGTCTCAAATTGACCATTGCCTTATGGAAAGAGTATGCAAGGGAAACTTCAATAGAATGATTGTTCTGCTTGGGGTTCCGTAAGTTAATAAAGAGCATTGATTTTAAATGAGTCCTAAATTAATTTCACCTGATGATGTCTTTGTTCCAGGAAGTATGCTGACCAAGTTCAATGATGATTGACATTGGCAAAGTGGTGAAATACTCTGAGGGGAAAAGTCCCTCTATTCAAGAAAGGATGCTAGGTTTTTCTCTTGTATCAAAATGTTTAATGGCTTTGTTCCAGGTGGCTACCTAAAACAGTGTATATAAAAGTATTCTGGGGCTTGGGCTGGGCTTAATAGAAAAGTGGCCTCACCAATTAGTAATGACTGTCATGGGAGTTGAAGGGGGAAATGGTAAGACGTTTGGCAGGGGTTTTGCTATTCTTGTCCTGGCTATAGAGTCTCATTCTCAAAAGCAGAATCTTTGAGCAATGGCTTATTCCAACATGAATCTCCTGGGTCAGTGAAAAACCTTTACTAGCTTCTACTATGTAAATTTCAGTAGATATTTACATGAACAATATCAAACATTCCAACTAAAAGATTTAATCCTTGTCCTGTAATTTTCTTATGGGAAAATTTTAATGAATTTTACTAAATTGAAAGGGGTTCTTCCAGGGATATACATCCCTTGAAAGAGTTTAAAATGAAGATGAGTTGTGTGGGGGTGGCGATGGGCTACATGCAGATGAGTATCAATTCTATTTAAATCAACCATAAAATCATGTGACTGGTTGAAAAACAAGAAAAAGAAACTGATCAAAGTCTGTAAAATATATGCAGAAAAATCACTTCTTATTGTACTTAGACAGATTTGGATGACAACAGAAGGAGAAATGTAATGTAAAATACCGTAACTTTTACCACACATTCATGAGTAATACACTGCTAAGATATAGCATATTTACAGTAGAAAGGAGTCTAGATTTGTCCCAATTAACCTTGTAACTAGATGTACTCCAGTGCTTATTAATGACAGTAATGAGATGCAGACAAGACAATGCATTAAACATCATTGGCATATAAATTAAATTCACATACAGTTTAAAAGGAATAGATACCTTTATGTACTGGACATGACGGGAAATTATTAAGAAGCTATTTCATAAGAAAAAGCTAATTAGAAAGAAAATTCAATACTTTCTCTAGTGCTCATCTCCATCAGTGTTGGAAACAAGTTTGACCACGAACTAAGAAATTGTTCCCATTGAAATTACTGTGCAAGGTATGAAATTAATTTTATGATTGTCCCAATGGAAGCTATAGTAGCTACAAATACTTATATGCTCATTATCATTTTCCTCTATATTGGCCTACATTTTAATTTGCTTAGGTTTCTATCTAAAGCTTATGAATAATTTAAAATTGATCTTCTGCTGTCTTTACAGCAAAATAATGATAGAAGAACGAGATAGACATTTTGCTGTACACAGAATCCAAATTCAACAGCAAAAATTGTGAAATATATACAGCAGATTGTTTTAAAAAGCCTATTTGTAAGAGTATATTATTGAAGGGTAGCTCAGTGTTCAACATTTAAAAACATGACTCTTGTTCAGAATATTTAGTAATTAGCTAGACGGATTCCAGGCAGGATCGGGGGATTTTATAATTACTCTTCAGAAGATTGTGTTTCATATCTTAGAAGGAGCAACTAAAATTTTTTTCAGGGCTAAAAACAGTTGAAATTTGATTAGGACATTGACCTTTCCTGACGGTTTTTAGAAAATATTACCATATTGAAAAGGTGAACACAAAACTGGGTTTTCCCAATTGTCACAAGCTAATAACTACTGCTTTTTTCCTCCCAGATCTAACTAAAAACCACAGTCATATAACAATAGCAGCAACCAAAAAGGAGGGGGGTGCACCTCCCACTCACCTATGTTATAAACATCAAACAATCAGGTTGGCACCGACATTAAGTACAATGGTGTCAGAGCCACCATCAGAAATCAATCAAAGACATTTTCCTTTGTGAGTTTTTTTTTTTAATTCACAACAACTCTGAGAATCAAGGAGGAAAAGCAAGCTTCTAAACAAAAATGGAATTAGTAACGGCAGACCCATTGCCAAGGGCAACATACATTTGACAGAAGATGTGATGATGACAGATGAGTCCTCATTCTCAGTCTAAATTTTGTCTACAAAATGAATTCTAATATCTTCAATATTATCAGCCATGCTTCATTCACCTTTGTTCTTCAGAATGGAAGGGGCTGTGTTGGCAGAAGTCAACAGAGGTGTAATTTCCTCCGTTTCCCCCACCGTGATCTTCCCCATTTACAGCTGACAGTAATTGTTATAGTTTGTCTCCCACCATCTCATTCTGTTCATCTTTTCTCTATATTCATGGATCTTTTTTTCCTCTCCTCTTCTCTTCTGTTATAAAGTTGCAGTTGTCTAGTTTCTGCTACTGGACCATCAATTTTTATAAAATGATTTGAGATACTCTTAAGCAAAATCATCTTTAAATTAAAAAATTACTTACTTTGAAAAATATCTTTCATAGAACCAAATTAAATGATTTCATTGTTAACACTAAACCTTGTCAAGGTTCACCTAGTGCAAAATGCTCATTTTACAAATTAAAAAAACAGGTTTAGAAAGGTATGTGACTTAACCACTGTCACATTATACCAAATATTGCCATGGTTTCTAAAATTATTTACAAACTGTTTTCAGTTGTATCTTGCACTTTAATTTTGATTCTCTAAAAACCTCATGGGAAAACAAGGTCTTGGTTATCACTACTTTATGGAGAAGGAAATGCAGAATCAGAGAATATAATTCTCCCAAGGTCACACAGTAAGATACATCCTTGCTGACTGCAAGTATAGCCACCTCTCTACTGGATGCCCCTCTATTTGTGACACCATAATAGGTAGGCTCTTTATAAAAACATAAATTCCCATTTTATATTTCATATTAGTTACTTTAATTTTCAGTAATTTTCCCTAACTCCAAATAAATAAATTAATCACTTTGATAAAAACTCTCATCTCTTTGTATTTATAAGCTCTAAGAATCTAGTAAGAAATGGGCCAGAGGTTGTACCTCAACACAATGTCATAAGATGAGCTCAAACGACCCCATCATAATGAGTTTTTACATGTTACAGACTAGAGCAAATCAGTTTTATACTTGTCAAAATTTGAGCCTCTCACACAAGACTTTACAAATTGTTTAATGATCACAAATTGAAGATTTTCCGAGAGCTCTCGACAGAACAAAATTATCTAAGATAGATATAGGATACATATCAAAAATTATTCTGGTATTCTATTTATTAAGCTCTTTCTATAAAAGATTGGATTCTCCCTTTTTCCACTTTTTCTTTGCCTGAGAAACTTCAGAGCAGTTTCTATAAAGGACCAGCTAGAAAACAATATTGAGCTTCAAGCACAGAATGTTTAGACAGACTGTAAATGTAACAAAAGGTACAATTAACAGAAACGACCGCAAACTAATAATGGCAGAGCTTCTTATTATTGAATCATCTTTCTTTAATTTTAGAAACTGAAGAACATTCATTTTCTATTGTCCATATTTTAATTAATGCCTATTATTTTCCCTAAATAGTGCCCTCTTTTGACATGCTATTTATACACACAATTTCTGAAAATATACAGAATATGCATGGCAAGCAGAATCTCCACAAAATGTTTTTGTAAGGAGTATTTGGGTCCTTTTTGTCTCAGGAATGTCTTGAGGACAAATTTGTAGTGGTGCCCTCTTGGGGGTATTCCAGCTTTCAGTTTCTTTTTATGTAATTTTAATATATTTGATGTTGTATTTTGATTACTCTGCTTACATTTTCTGCTTCTACAATTAATTTGGCTTCCGTAGGACTGGCGTACAATAAGACACTTCAATTGGGTGCTGATTTGACTCTTTATGGTCTTTTTCAGGGTGCCTTTGCAAGCCCACTTGTGCTATAACAGATAGAGTATTTTTAGAAAGTGAATTTAGGCAGAACTGACATAGGAAGTTTTGTCCAAACTAAATAAAGTGTAGCCTACATGTCTATAGAAGCAATAAAGTTCAACTTGATAGAGTGAAAGAATAGAGATTGAATACTAAAGCAGATTATTAAAGAAGTCTAAAGAACCTCTATTTGTGAATGTCCAGAATTATAGTGCTCAAAGAGGTTTTCAGGTTAGAAACTTCAGAACACCAAATATTTGACATCTCCATTTGTCTGATGTTTTCATTGTTTGTTTGTTTGTTTGTTTGGTTTTTTTTTGCAGTTTTCTTAAGTTAGGAAAAGGATTTTAAAAGATATTTTAGGACATATTTTTAAAAATTACAGAATCTGTGCTTAAAAAAAATAATAATAACTTTAATGAATATGCTGTCATTCTCAAAGGTGGCTTTCCAGGTCTCAGGTATGACTTGAAATATATTATCTTGTGGTTGGTCAAACTAAAATTTTTTTCCTAATCTCTAGAAGTGAGACTCATGAATATCAATGATACGTTGAGAGCACCTTTATTCAGCATAGTAATTTAAGTCCCTTGCTTCATTCAAGATGTTACCAATTGCTTGATTCTAGGTGTATAAATGAGGCCCTTTGGGCTGCTAAGAAGACTCAAACTTATCAACTATATTCTATTTAATCTCTGCCATGTCATAGCAAGTGCATCTTTCTGACATCAGTGCAAAGGAGATACTGTGTTTAAACACCGTGAATGTGCTGTTGTTCTGTGCTACTCAAGTCCTAGTCAGATCCCAGCAAGCATACCTACTTGTACCTTTTATATCAAACATTTCTGCACTGTTCATTATTGAATGAACAAAGTGACCACTTAGTAAACTGACAGCTCTTTATACATTCAAAATGTTCTTTTGCCTCTATCACGTTGCATATATCAAAATTGTTCCCAAAGTTTAAAGAAAAAGTGAGCATCTAAGCATTTCACTCTTATAGTTGTTTTAAAAACTATTTTAATGTTCAGATATTTTGATAAACATACCATGTATTAAGAAAACATTCAACATACAGTTACAGGAACGTTGTCAATCTGATATGTTTAAACTAGGATAGGCATGTGATATAATGTGGGCTTGACTCCCATACTATATCATATTTAAAGAAATCTGTCTGATCACTTTGGTAAGATAAGTCCAGAATGGTTAATATGTTTTTACATATTCAGTTCATGAAGTTTAACTACTTTTAATTTCATCAGTGTTGAATTAGTCCTTTAAAAGCTTCCCCTCATTAATGTGAAAGGAAATTGAAAGGAAAAGTGAATAGAATGGGTTGTGAGATCATTAAAATTATTCAAAACAGGAGGAAATGTCCTTTTTGCTTCCAAACATTCAAAGTACTTTTTGTTACATATTTCATGGGTACATACATTTTTCATTATTATAAAGCATTAGCAAAATTATTCTCATCATTGTATATACACTGTCATATCCTCTTAGCACAAGAACCAAAAATTTAAATGTCTAGAAATAAACAGTGAAAAAATAGTTGTTGATTCTGTTATCATGAATAAACATGTTGAATGTTTCTTATTTAACTTATGGTTCTCCTCTAACTATATAGAGGAAAACTCTGAACTGAAATATTCAAAAGGACTCTTTAAAAAAATGAAATTTCTGTCCATAAATCAAGAACTAGTTCAGTGGGAGGGGTCTGCACAGTCAAGCTGGTGGTCTGTAGATTGCCTGTATGGGGGCTGGACTGAGGCACAATGGTAGCTGCCCCTCTAGCCCTCGTTCTGTCTCCAGGTAATGCAGACTTTCTTGGTATGAATCCCGTGGGAGCCTCTGACCCACTGCCAGTGTCCTGGGCCTCCTTATTTCCTCAGAAATTAAGACAAGAGAGAGAAAAAAATGGTGTAGATGATAGAGGCTCTGTTCATCTTGTGACCAAATCAAAGTTGTGACAGAAACAAGGAGCAAACAGCAAGGAAAATAGCCTGGGATCTTGATGAACAAGACATACAACTAGGGAGAGAAGTAAGAAATCACCCTGCAACAGGAGGAGATAGGACGGGGCAAGGATGCAAGGCTGCCAAGTCCCGAGCAGCTGAGTGAAATAGAGGCCATAGTAGCTACAGCTGGCAGCTGCATACACCTCTTAAAGGGCCAGGTCCTAAGTCAACTTCTGCAGTGACAGACCTGTTCTCTCTGAGCACCAGCGCCGGGTTGGCGCAGGGGGCACCAAGGACTTATAGGGGGACACTGAGTTCTCGAAGTGAGGGCTGAAGGTGAGACTTGCTCCATACAGAAGTGCCAGTGGTATCCATTGTTTCTTTGTTGAGCCCTCGACCCCACCCCCACTCCCGTGTGCGGAGGCAGCACTGCCATAGCTGAGATGTCATCAAACTGGATAACGGAGGTCACTCTGCACAGAGGATTCCCTGAAACTCTGCCTCCCCCCAACTCGTGGCCCCACCCAAGCCACATCCAGGTGTATCTTTGGTGAGTCAGGTGCCCCTTGCTGAGCAGCACCTAGATTCACACTGGTGGCACCTGACCTTGGTTTCTGTTGTAGCTTCTTGAGGCAACTATAAGCACAACATCTGTGGATTGCTTGCTGAATCTTAACAAGTCACCCAGGAAAGCACAGCCTGGGGCTAAATTTGGCCTGCAGCTGAACCCCTCTCAGAACTGTGCCCCTGGACACCTACTACACAAAGCCACGCTAATAAGACGAGGAGACTTAAGAGCTTTGCTTAGTATATAAAAACAGACACAGAAAGGCAGCCAAAATGGGAAGAGAAAGAAGTGAAACCATATAAAAGAAGAGAACAGAGATCCAAGAATAATATAGTCAAGTAATCTAACAGATGCAAAGTTCAAAACACTGGTTTTAAAGATGCTCAATGAACTTAGGGGAAATGTAGATGAATTCAGTGAGAACTTTAACAAAGAGATAAAAAATATAAGTGGAAATGGAAATTATAAAAAGGAACCATTCAGAAATGAGGAACACATTATCTGAGATGAAAAATATATTAGAGGGAATCAACTGAGTGGTTAAAAAAGAGGATCAAACCATCAATATAGAGAATGAGGAGGCCAAGGACACCTAATCTGAACGACAAGAAAAAAAAAAGCTAAGACTATAATAATAATTTAAGGAGCCTATGAGACAAAAATAAATGTAAAAACATCTGGGTCATAAGGGTACTAGAAGGGGAACAAAAAGTTGAAGAGCTATTTGAAAGAATAATGATGGAAAACTTGCCTAACCTAGTGAAGAAAATAGACTTAAAACCCCAGGAAGCTCAGAGAGTCCCAAGAAAGAGGCTCACACCGAGGCACATCATAATTAAAATGCCAAAGACTGAATACAAAGACAGAATCTTAAAAGCAGCAAGAGAAAAGCAGTTAGTTACCTACAAGGGAGCACTCATAAGACTGGCAGCTGATTTCTCAAAAGAAACTATACAATTTAGAAGGGTTTGGCACAAATATTCAAGGTGATGAAACCCCAGGATCTACAACCAAGAATTCTTTATCTAGCAAAGCTATCATGTAGAGTCGAGGGACAGATAAAGATCTTCTCAGACAGAATAAGCTAAAAGAATTTATCAACATCAGCCATTATTACAGGAAATGTTGGAGAGACTTCTTTAAGAAGAAAAAACATGTATCAAAAACATGAATAAAGAATGGTAATGGCTACATTCCTATCAACAAGTATATCAAATGGAAAAAAGAATTAAGTGCTCCAACAAAAAGATAGAGTGGCTGAATGGATAATAAAATAAGATCTCTACATATGTTGCCTCAAGAGACTCACCTCAGATTAAAAGAAACACAGAGACTGAAAGGAAAGGGATAGAATAAGATATTGCCTTGATGTATCTAGAAGGTATTGTACCGAATGAGTTAGATAAAGAAAGACAAATATCACATGATGTCACATACATGTGGAATCTAAAGAACAAACAAATACAACAACAAAAACAGAAACAAACTCATAGATACAGAAAATATTTTGAGGGCTACTAGATGGAGGGGGCTTGGGGATGATGATGAAAACGGGCAAAGAGTTTAAGAAGTACAAATGGATAGTTACAAAATAGTCATGGAGATGTAAAGTGTAGCATAAGGAAAATAGTTAATGTAATAAATTTGTAGGAGGGAAGAGAGGCACGAGATTTAGTGGGGTGATCACCTTGTGAGCTATGTAGATATCTAATTACTATGCTGTACAGTTGAAACTAATAAATTATTGTATGCCAACTATAATTGGACAAAAAAGGTCATTGAATTGAAAATGTAAATACGAGCAACTAATTGTCTATTATATTTAAATAAAGACAGAAAAAAATAGACAAAAAAGAACTAGTTCACTTATTTAAAATCCTTACATCTAGGAGGATTCAACTCTAAGCTACCTAATACAGAGTGAATCTGACAAACAAAATGTAAAAACACATTTGAAAATGAACCCTAAATATCAATAAATCTGCTGTGCCTAAACAATTCTGCAAAATCCCAATGGGGAGGTAAAATAGAGGGAAGTTCAATGGTGATAAATAATCTCAATGGCTCTGGCTTCTATGATACAGAAATTAGATATAGAAATTAGCTATTTCTTTTTATGACAATATAGACAGGGTTAATTATAATTTCATAAATTCAATTTGTTGCTTTGTTTTAAGCTACAGCCACACCAAACTGAAGTGATAGTAATAAATTATAAAATTGCAGAGCTTGAATTTTATTTTATTGCTCTTTCACAATCCTCATTACCATATAAAAGATTCTAAAGAGTCCTGCAGTCAAAAATCTGTTTTGTCTTAATTACTACAGAGTCTCTCTAACTTGTTTGCTCCTGGATCCCCTTTTTATCTTTTCAAGTACCTTATATTTAGATTTTCTGGAAATTACGTTCAAAATGCATCTTGGAAAACAATATTAGGAAAACAATATAGGAAAAGAATATTAGACTTCCGAGGCTTTTATTCACTCTTCAGTGATTTTTGTTTTTGTGTAATAAATTTTGTTATGTGTGATGACTTTTAAAATTTAATCATATTTCATGAAATTAATCTCCAAGAAAATTAAAACTTCATTTCCAAATTGTTGTGTCCTTATGTAATACCATTACTTTACTACAGTAAATTATATTTTAGAGAAATTTTTGTAAGAAAATAATTTTTGGTACCAATAATTATGTTGGCTCATCAGAATACAGGCTCAGCAAGTACCTCAATTACAAGACATTTAACTTTTAATGTTACAATGTTGCACTTAGTTTGCCATTTTACTCATTTTTTCTACTTGTCGCATCTGTCTTTTATTCTGTTTTTCCTCTCTTCTTGCCTTCTTTTGGATTGAGTTTCTTTTTAAAATTCCAATTAATCTTCTCTGTCAGCCTATTAGCTTTTTTAGCTGTACTTGCTTGCTTTATTTCTTAGTGGTTATGGTATGCATCTTTAACTTCTCACCAGCTATCTTCGAATAGATGTAATGGCTTTTTTTTTTTTCTTAAAAGCGAAAATCCTCTGAATTTCTTTCAGTTAGGAAAAACATGTACGTACTAATGCAAGTCTTCTGTAAAACTGAAGTGGCATGAGAAATCAGGATATAATCTTTGCTTTACATTGTTCCTGCTTATGAAAGTTTTCATAGGAACGCTCTCCTGAATAGTGGGGGAACCTGTAATATTATGTCTTATCAGGTACAATGGAAAATCTTCCATTTCCCTTCAGTCATCCTTTGTGTTCTTGTTATCAATAATTTTACTTCTACATATGTTGTAAACCTTTCAATATATTACTGTTATTTTTATTTAAGCAATTACTGTTTATGAAATTTTAAAAACCAAGAAAGCAAAGTCGTTTAAATTTGTTCCACATATATACCATTTATAGGCTCCTTTAACATTTCCTGAAGTACAAGTCTACCGGCAACAAATTCTCTCAGGTCTCATCTGTCTAAAAATTACAGTACTTTTATTTTTAAAAAATATCTTCACTGGATAGAGAATTCTGGGTTAACTATATATTTTTCTTTCAGTACTTTAATTACTTTGTTCCATTGTCATCCGGTTAGAATTGCTTCTGATGAGAAGTTAGATATTCTCATATTTTCTCTGCTGTATTTAATATGCTTTTTCCTCTGGCTGCTTTTACAATTTTTATTTTTATCACCAGTTTCTAAAATTTGATTATGATGTGTCTTAGTTTAGTTTTCGTTATGCTAATCCTGCCTTAGTTTGTTGAGATTCTAGGCAAATTGGGTTTAAACTTCTCGTCAAATGTGGACAAATTTGGGCCATTATTTCCTCAGATATTTTTTTCTGTCTCTTGTTCCTGCTTTTCTTCTGAACTCCATATTCCATTCATGTTCGACTTTTTGATATTGTCTCACAATTCACTGTAGCTCCACCTATTATTTTCATGTTTTTTTTCTTTGTGCTTAAGTTTGGATAGTTTTTATTCTACATGTATTCAAGCACATTTATTTTATTTTCTTCAGCGTCTAATCTGCTATTAAATACATCCAGTAAATTTTTTATACCAGTTATTGTATTTTCATCTCTAGAAGTTATACTTGGTTGTCCTTTCAAAAATTCTACTCATCTACTTTTATGTTCATGTTTTCTTGGAAATCATTTAACATGTTCATAGTAGCTATATCTAAATCCTGTCATCTTTTTGGAGGGTCTGCTTTAATTGAATAATTTTCTTTTTGGTCATGGGTCACATTTTCCTGCTCCCCTTACTAGACTATGCTTGTGTAGTAATTTTTGATTGGATTTTGATAATCTTAAAATTATTGAATGTATGGATTTTTATTTCCTTAAAGAGTGTAAAGGATTAAAATATATATATTTTTTCTGGCTACAAGTTAAGCTTTATCCTTTGGGTCTTATTTTAGAATTTTGCTAAGGAATGTCTAGAATAACCTTTAATTTAGGACTTATTTAGCTTACCTACTAGTATCATGTCACACTTCTTTAATATCCACCAAATGTTCCCTTGTTTAATGAGATCATGTTGCTTTAGTTGGTTGAAACTTAAATGTCCCCCAGCCTTGGGAGAGCTCTGGGAATTGTTCTACTTACAGCTACCTGATAGTTATTTTTTCACTGGTGATTTCTCTTTGCTGATCTCATGGATCCTCACCCTCCATATGAACAGTTAACAATTGTGCCCAAGACTCAAGGTGTCCCTTCACAGATTTCTGGAGTTCTTTCTCAATATAGTTCTCTTCTCTCCTGTACTCTGCCCATCAAACTCTTCAGGTTCACCAAACTCTGAACTCTGTGTCCTTAACTAAGGGAGACTATTGTGCTTTGCTTAGGTTCCTGTCTCTCCACTGCTGCCTAGAAAGTGCCTCATACGAAAATCCAGGGCAATCATAGGATTTGCTTCTTTGTTTCTCTTTTCATAGGGATCATCGCAGTCTTTTGCTGAATTTTATCTAATTTAATGTCTTATATTTTGTTCAGATTCGGTTCCTTATGAGAGGAGTGCAAATCTGGTACCACCACTCCATTGTACTCAGAACAGAAGTCATACTTATTTAATAAGAAACATCTAAACTAACGCAAACTATATACAATCTTTACTATGGTTTTTATTCTTATCCTTGAATCCCAAGAAGATTAATTATATCAAGTCAGTCTAGCTCCTTCCCATCTGGTCTTCTGTGTCTACTGGGTATCTCTGAATCTTGACAAGATCAAAACTGCCATATGGAAGGATATCTATGTGGGTCCAGGTCAATATAAGGTTCATTCATGTCTTATATTGGTTAAATGTCATGCATAGCATTCCTTCAACTCAAAGTCATAGATAATGAGTTGTTTCTCAATTGCATGACCTTAAATATCAACAAATCCCCCCTCCCCAAAATATAAGCAAACACTATGATAATTATAGCAATGGCATCAGAAAATGAAGGAACGGTGATGATTACATACTAAATTAGCTTAAATGTAATAGCAGTAAAAAGTTTTAACAGCATGGATATTTAAGATAGAAACAAAAATCCATTCACAACTCATTTGAATGTTTCAATTTAATCACCATTTTGAGTATTGATGAATAAAAAAACATTTGAGACAGTTTCCAAATATGTACCTTGCATTTTGAAAACTATAAGCTATATGTCAAAATCTGGAAATTTTATATGGAACCTAAAAGTGAAATTTGATAGAAAGCATAATATCTGTTCATTGTCAAAGAGGATCTTTTAGCAAATGTAGGGAAGTTTCTACCAACACACACACACACACACAGACATACACATACATTATATATATGTATGAGTATATCTATCTATATATCTATATCTATGATCAGAAGATTAAAATGAAGGTACATTTATAAGATATTTTTATAGCAGGAGTCAGCAAACATTTTATGTGACGAACTCTATCGTGAATATCTTAGACTTTGCGATCCACAGAGTCTGTCAGAAGTGTTCGACTCTGCTACTATGGTAAGAAAGAGCCATAGAAAATAAGTCAATTAATGGGTGTCGCTATGTTCCAAACAAACTTTACTTACACAGAAGATGGTAAGCCAGATTTGGCCTGTGAGTCATAGTTTGCCAAGCTGTGATCTTCAGCACAAGATAACCAAAAGGCCTGAAGCCACCTGAAGAAAAATACATTATCTAGCGTGGAGCTTGAACAATTAAGATGGTCAAACTAGTGTGCCCATCTCTTTAGTGCCAACAGTAAGGTAGGGATAGCACTCAAAGACCAGAAATCAACCCAGACACTTTTCTATCTATTCTCATTCCAATCCATTTTTTTGCTTGTTTCTATCTTAATTTTTGGCCCCTATTCCTGACTTTGGGTATGTGTTGGTCTCTCCAGCAATTCTCTAGGGAAAAAAATGACTGGGCTTCTTATCTCTGGCTTTTTCTGCTTTGAGGCAGGATAATCAAACATGATTTTGTGTTTATGTCCCAAATCTTCGATGGGTCTACCTAGAGCAAGGTGAAGAGTGGGCATATAAACTCTTAAGACCGTCATTTGAATTTTACAGATCATTATGCAGAATAACATTATCCAAACCATTTCTTTTTTCTTTATCTCCCTAAACTAACATCAGTAGCAAAACTGAAATGATTTATGAACTGAGCATCTGTGACTATAAATCGGAAGTCTTGGCTAATACCAGGTTGATTAATGAAAAATGTCTATCATACACATGGTTAAAATTTTTAAATAAATTCTCCTAAGAGACTATATTCTATATTCTTCCAGTTTGTTAAAGTATTTTTAAAGCTTTCAGAAAAATATGCCAACGTAACTTATGTATGATGAACTTCGTAAAACAACACTGAGTTGTTGTGAGATTTTAATTAAGAGAACATATAAAAAGTGCCTTAACAGTACATACATACAATAGATATTCAAACATTAATTCCTTTACTTTAACATATCAAACATAGGAAAATATACCAACTGATCCAATTCAATTTCCAGAGGACATGTATATTTCAGAAAATATTTCAGTAAGAAATATGTTTTATTATTTCTCAAACTTAGTTCTATTACTCCAGAATGAATAACAACTGAAATTACAAAGGAACCAAGACTCTGCCAATAGCCACACATTCCCCTAGAAGGCACTCTATGTAAATATACACATTACCTCTATAGAACAGATTTGAGATGATGGATAATATTGAAAAACAAGGACATAATAGAGCAAGACTTTAGCTGTCTGTACAGGGTCACACTTTCACATAACCTGGAAAAATGAAGCTCGTTAATTCTGTTGAATTTTAGTAAGCATTAAAGACATATTAAAGAAATATGATTAGGAAGAGAAGAACAAGAATTGCCTCAGCAAAGATTTATAAAAATAAACTTCGGTGTAAAGAAGGACCTTGTAAATGTTTGCTCATGACTTTCTCAAAAAAGCAAAATAAAATATTTAATAATCTCTTTCATACGGCATAATTTCACTAGTCTTTGCCTTAGGCAAAAGAGAGATTTTTGCCAATAAATTTGCTTTGAGCCTTTTCAAAAAGGAAACCTAAGTTAAAAAGATATATTTCTTTTAGCAAGAAATAGATCTTCAGACTAAATCTTAACCACATTTTCAATATTTTTGAGTTGCAAAAAAGTGAAGAAAAGGGAAAAAATAGAAAAAAATTAGAACAATTATTGAAATATTACGATTGGAAATTAGCAAACTTTTTTTTTGCCTAAACAATAAACTGATTTGTACTTATATTTCATTTTCATATTATTTTGAGAAAACGATAACCAATAAACCAATAACTGAGTTATTTTATCCAAATTACTGAGAATTATCTTTTATCAAAAGAACGTTAGTGAGAATTCTTTAACCCCAAGTACTTGAAACTGCTTTATGTGAGACTAAGGCAAAGGCCTAAATTGAAAATTGCATTCTGGGATTGTCTAGAATTTCTACTGCATTGCAAAGTTGAGTATTTACCCAAGTTATTGCCTAACCTGGAAAATGAGCTTTAGGTCTTCAGTTTGAGGTTCCTATCTTGTATTAAATAATTATACAACAACTACTCAGAGAAACCTTTGTTCATTTGGTTCTACAAATTTGTAATAGAAGATAAATCTTTTTGCCCCTGAGGAGAAAGCAAATATCTATTACATAAATTACAAGTATAAACAATCAAAAAGTGGCTTTAAGAATGAAGGAAAAAAGAGTTAAAGAAAAAGAATAAAGATTAAAAACAGTTTAAAACACTGGTGGACCACATTTTGACGTTAATCCCTAACTATAATATAAAATGATTATATATTCTCGTTTGAGATTCTCAGTTACAGTCATCTCCAGCTCCCTTTAATATTCCCCTAGGTTAATGTTTTCCAAATCACAGTGACGCATGTAACAAATTCCTAATTCTTGCCATGTTTGTATGCAATGTCTGCTCATAATTACTAATTGTTTTTAATCAACCTTATCATTTCCTGGTTAAATGCATTTAAAAATAAATCTTAAAATCACCATGAAATCAAGAGTTTGGTGTTCCAATATTTGAATATGTATTAAAATGAAAATAATATTATTATAAATGTTATGACAATTATCACATAAAATTATCATATTCTCTGCTTACCATATTTAAAGAAAAACTAACTTATATTAGAAAGGTTTACTTCATATTAATGAGAAAAATTGACATCTATGAAAGTGTTTTTATAATTGTAAACATTTTACTAAAATGATATCAATAGAGATATTTGTTGAGGTTTTTTTTTTTAATACATGGACCTATAGTTGGTCTACATCTTGGGGGAAATCTAACAGTAAAGAATAATCAACTCCTTTTATTAACTACTATCACACTTACTGACATCATATCAGGATCTTAAATGCAATTTATTCATATGATAATGACTTTGTTGCTTTTGTTCCCAATCCCCTCATTTTACAGATGAGGAAACTTGGTTTCAGACAATTGAAATGATTTGCTTAGGAGAATAAAACTGGAATTTGTCTACTAGTCTGTCCTACTACAAATTCTCCCTCTAAAAACTAAAACAACAAGGATGTTGTGGAATATGAGTGAGTGGGTTTGCCAAAGGAGAATAGACAAAGGGAGTGAAAGTGGGCTGACTGCCTATTCCAAATAAAAACATTTCTATCTCTATTTCCATTGTAAATTTATCTTAGACTAAAACTTCAAGATTCATATATTGTCTTTCAGATGCTTCTAGAACTAAAACAGAATAACTCTGAAACACATTTTCAAGTGACCTCTAAAATATAAATTAAGTCATACTCATTTGCTCAAGTCCATTTTTTTCAGTCCATCAACTCGTGTATACGGAGGCCCTAGTTTCACAAAGCAATATAAATCAGATTTTGTCACATGCTCATAATTTTGGAATTAGGGAATTTTGGCTCCAAAAGCCATGAATCTGACAAGATAGCTGTAGTAATTCCAACAAATCTATATTTATGTGTGTCTCAGCAGAGCATTGAGCATTTACATTTTCTACCACACACTCCCTACGTTGTTGATGAAGTGAAAGTCAAATTTGAAGGAATGAGTATAAAATTTGCAGGACATCCTTAGGATTATAAAAATTATAGAGAGAAACTTCAGGTAATATAAAAGCTATTTTATAATATATCCTTTGAATATGAAAAAATGCCTCAGAAACATCTATCTACTTAAAGTGGTCAAATAAAGAGTTTAGTTAAGAATCATAAAGATGTGTTCTGTTGAGAAGGAAATTTGTAAGAATGTGCTATGTTTATTTGAATTGTTAAAAAAGAATATGTTGCTTTAGAAATTTCTCTGCTGATTTGTTAAAGAAACTGAGTTTTGTAATTTATAGAAACTGCTAGAAATACGTGTTAAGATATGATCTACAAAATTGTGTATTCATTTTGAATGAGAAAAGCTTTTGAGTTAGTCTAAAATATATAGGCAATCTTATTCATTCTCTATGAGATCAGTAAAAATGATTCCAGAATAAAACTAATATGAGTCAATATCTCTCTTTTCAAGTGACAAACATATTCAAAACACTGATAGACATGTGTAATTTTATATTTTTCTTTTAACATCTGCCCTATAACTTGTGTAATTTTTTCCAAATTGCTCTGTTGCAATTGTCATATATCATAGTTTTGCTTCCAGAAATTTTGCTCCTGGACACTGACTACTGTGAACATTGTTAACATTGTTTTGGAAATTCTAGATAATTTAATAAATAATATGTAAAATATAATTATTACAAGTGAGATTAAATAATAAATGTTTGATAAGATGGTAGAAAAGCTAAGAAAATCAGAATTAATAAGTACATTCAATATACTCATAATAAAAAAGTACAAAGAAAAGATTGTGATGATATATTTTATTTAATATATAGGCAAGTAATAATCAATACTCCTGTGTGAGTATTGTGAGATGAGCTTTCTTTCTCCTCATGTTGAGAATGTAAATAGTATCATCTAATTCAAATATATGGTAAGATCATACATATTAATATGTTTATGCCTTTTGATCTAGTAATTTTACTTTTAGGATATTTTTCTAAGAAAATTGGAAAAGACATATAAAGATATATCTATATGATATTATCGCATATTATCGAGAAGTCAAACATTTATCAAACATTAAATATAATTTTCTAAAGATTATTAGAGAACAAATGCTGAAAAATTAAAGAATCTTCTGATATAACACTAAACTAAAAATGGAATATTAAACTTAATATACAACAATACTTAAATCTTCATTTATAATTATAGATATTGTTTATGAAAAGAAACAATGAGAAAATATATCAATGCTGTAATAGTGATCTTTTAGAACTGGGATGTTTTAGCAGAGGGATGTGATGACTACTGATTTGTTCTTTATCCCATTATCTATTAAAGGATATTTATATAACAATTTGGAATACTTTTTTGTTGTTTTCTGTTTTTATGTAAATGGACCTTAGTCCAACTAAAGAACTCATTAAGCATGAACTAAGTTTATAAAATTCGCTTTTCCACTCAAAGCACAATTAAAATTTAGAAAGATAAATGAGTAGTATCCTTTCCTTTAATTAGATTTTCTTTTTTTAAAATAAAAGATAGAATTATTTTATTTTAAAATTAGCAGAAATGATGTATCTTTCTTTTTTAAAATTTTTATATTTTTATTTTTTCAATTATAGTTGACATACAATATTATATTAGTTTCAGGCATACAACACAGTGATTAGACATTTGTATAATTTATGAAGTAATCACCCTGATAAATCCAGTACCCATTTGACATCATACATAGTTATTACAATACTACTGACTACATTCCCCATGCTCTACTCTATATCCTCATGACTATTTTGTAACTATATATTTGTAACTCTTAATCCCCTCCCCCTTTAAACATCCCCCATCCCCCAAACTGACAACCATCAAAATGCTCTCTGTATCTATAGCTTGTTTCTATTTTTTTTTTTATCCTGTTCTCCAGATTCCACATGTGACATTTGTCTTTCTCTATCTGACTTACACCACTCAGCACAACACACTCTAGGTCCATCCATGTTGTTGCTGATGGCAAGATTTCATTCTTTTATATGACTGAGTAATATTCCATTGCATATATATATATATATATATACCACCTCTTTATGTCTTTCCATTAATAGATACCCAGGATGTCTCCATATCTTGGCTACTGTAAATAATGCTGCAATGAACATATAGATCCACATGTCCCTTCAAAATAGTGTTTTGGGTTTCTTCAGATAAATACACAGAAGTGGGATAACTGGGTCCTTCTTTGTCTCTCATTATAGTCTATGTTTTAAAGTCTATTTTGTATAGTATAAATATTGCTACCCCAGCTTTTTGTTTGTTTGTTTCCATTTTCATGCAACATCTTTTTCATTCCTTTACTTTCAGTCCATGTGTTTCTTACTATCTGAATTGAGTCTCTTGTAGGCAGCATAAGTAAGGGTCTTGTTTTCTCATCCATTCAGCCATCCTATCTCTTGATTGGAGCATTTAACCTATTTACATTTAAAGTAATCATTGCTATATATGTAGTTATTACCATTTTATTATTCATATATTTTATTTTTTTAATTTTTTCTTCTTCTTAAGAAAGTCCCTCTAACATTTCCTATAATACTGGCTTGGTAATGATGAACTCCTTTAGTTTTTTTCTTGTCTGGAAACCTCTTTTTATCTGTTCTTCAATTCTGAAGGATAGCCTTGCTGGGTAGAACAATATTGGTTGTGGGTCCTTGCTTTTTATCACTTTGAGTATTTCCTGCCAATCCCTCCTGGCCTACAAAGTTTCTTTTAAGAAATCTGCTGACATCTTATGGGAGCTCCCTTGTAGGGAACAGACTGCTTTTCTCTTTCTGCTTTTAAGATTCTCTTTTTGTCTTTAAACTTTGGGATTTTAATTATGATGTGTCTTGGGGTGTGCCTCTTTGGGTTGGTTCATCTTTTGGGGACTCTCTGGGCCTCTTAAACGATCCTCATTTTTAAAAAATTCTTTTTTCTTATTGCTGTTCTGATTGGGTGTTTTCTCCTACCTTATCTTCTAAATCGCTGATTCTACCCTCTGCTTCATCTAATATACTGTTAATTTCTCCTAAGGTATTCTTCATTTCAGTTATTGTATATCATTTCTGACTTTTTAAAAATATGTTTTCTATTTCCACTTTTATTTTCCTATCTTTTTGTTAAAATCTTCACTGAGTTCCTCTACTCTTTCCCTAAGTTCATTGAGCATCCTTCTAACAAGTATGTTGAACTCTGCATCTGGTAGATTGCTTGTCTCTATTTTGTTTAGTTCTTTTTCTGAATCTTTGTTCTGTTCTGTCATTTGGGACGTTTCCTTGTTTTCTCTTTTGGCTGCCTACTTGTGTTTGTTTCTATGTATTAGGTAGGGCTGCTATGTCTTCTGGTCTTAGGAGAGTGTCTTTATGTAGTAGGTGTGCTGTGGGTCTCAGTGACATAGTCTTCTCTGGTCACCTGAGCCAGGTGCTCTAGGTATGTCCCTTGTATGGGTTGTGTGTTCCCTCTTGTTATAGCTGAGCCTTGGTTGCTATTTGCTTGTCAATGAGAAGGATTGACCCTCAGGCTGATTGGTTATGATGACTGGCTGTGACCAGTGGAGAAGCTGTCATTCAGGGGCTTACCCTACAGAGCCAAAGCCAGCCACTGAACTTTCAGGCTGGGGCCTCTTGGGAAGGGCCCTGCCACAGAAAAGTTTAGCTGCAGCTGGTCCCCTGCTCATTTTGCATGTGCCACAACCATGCTGGGCTTAGAGGTGCCTCCAGAGGCCAAGCCACAAACTGAGGCTGGCTTCTGCTGGTGCCAGGCATGGGGCTGCTCAGTAAGAGGAATGGCATACACCAAGGCCAGAGGCTGCTTGTTTAGGTTTTGTGAACCTTTGAGAGATTTAGGAAAGTCTGCAGCATGAGCCAAGATAGGCCATTTGTATGGAAAATCCACTGGAAGTTACTTGGATGGGCCCACATATTGGGAGGGGCGAGGTCTCTAAAAATCATCAGGGGTGACCAGTGTTAGCTACATTGATGGAGACTCTAATGGAGATTCAGATATGACATCCGCTTGGGTCTGCAAGCTGGGCAGGGGAGGGCTCAATAAAGGAACAATGCCCTCTGCCAGCACTTCTGTCTGGGAGAAAGCTACTCCTCCAGCCCTTGCCTTGAAGCTAGACAACTCACTTCCTCCCTGTATGTCCTTGGCACCTTTTGAGCTGCTGTCCCAGCGCTGGAGATTAGAGCTAGTGAGTCTGTCAGCGAGTGAATCTGTCAGCGAGTAAGTCTGTGTGCAGGCCCCTTAAGAGGAAAGTCTATGACTACTGTAGCTCTCTGTCTCACTCAGCCACAATCTCTGCTGATTTTCACAGCCATAATGTGTAGGGACTTCTCTTCCTGGCACTAGAACCCTGGGCTGGGGTGCCTTGTGTGAGGCCAGAGCCACGTGTTCTTCTGGGGGGACATCCACAGCTGAGATTTTTCACCTGAGTCACACCTGTCACACCTGGGTGTGGGACTAGCCTGTTCCATGTCTCCACACCTTCTAACAGTCTCGAGGTGGCCTCTTCTGTGTATCCCCAGTGGTAGGACTTCTTTTTAGCTAGACTCCAGGTAAATCCCAATGTTAGCTATTCTGTAGTTTAGTTGTAATTTTGATGAGGTTGTGAGAGGAGGCAAGCACAGCATTTACCTACTTGGCCACCCTGCTAGATTTTCTTCTTGAGTCCTCCCGAGTGACTGATTTTTTCTCCCTCACTTAGCATTAGAGGATGAAAAAACAGAAGATGATCCCTTTACTTTCACATTCCTTGCAAGAGAAAAAAAAAAAAGTTTTGGACCTGAGAATAAGGCTTAAATTTTAAGATGATGCCCAGCTTGACTTTGAACAACATCTGTACTCTGATTATTCCTGAATTCATATTTCCAAGCCCGGCTTTTTTCTTTCTACAACTCTAGAATCCTTATATCCAAAGCCTAAAATATTCTGGATTTGGTTTACTTACTGCTCCATATTCCTAGAATAATACTAGACAATGCCTCATACATAGTAAATGCTCATTAAATATTTTCTGCTTAAATACATGAATTATTGCCCAATGTGTCTATATGCTCCTGCAATAGTCACAGAACAACTCAACACGGCTGAGCATCATTAAAGCATTTAATTTCTTGAGTCCTCTACAATTATGTTGTTAGTCACTGAATGATACTTGGAAATCATTGCAAAAAATCCCTTATATTGGCCTAACCCTTTATAATATATAACGCCATTTCATATTTATGACATCACTTCAGTCTTTCAACAAACTATGAATCAACCAGGGAAGGTATTCGTTTCTCTGTCATAAATGAAGAAAATAATAATAGCTGTCATTTATCAAACACCTACTATATGCCAGGCACCATTCCCAGTGCTTTGCATGCATGATCATGTTCAACTCTCAGTGCCAAATATCACATTTTAAAGATGAGGAAATGCCTTGGATGAGCTTGGTTTCCTTGTGAGGTAGATGCCCTTGTAAGCTAGGGCTTATAATTATTAGGAAGTGTAAAGAAGAGAACACAGGTTTAGAGAGATGAAGTAACACCCCACTGTCTCCTGGGAGGGGTTGAATAAGCTGAGGTTCAGACTGAGGTCTTTTTATTCCCAAGCTCATGTGCGAAGCAATGTCCTAACAAGAAACCGGCCTTTCCTAGGCTGGTCACAGCTGGAAACCAGACCTTTGACTACTGGCCTGGGACACTTTATACTTCCCCATTAATTTATTTAATCTGACTTAGTCTAAAGATAATTTTTGAGCTATTGCTGGCTGTGTCTGGCCCTCCAGGTTCTCTAACCCTTCAAATGCTTCAGGTGAGGCCATGCGAAGCCACCAAATACATTTCTGAATGGATCATGTAAAACTATAGTTGAGGTAGTAACCTGAATTCCAAAATGCTTTTAATATGCAAAACCAGGCACTTTAGGGAAGGAAAAAAAAGGAGTTTTGCTTATATTCTTAAAGCTTGATTTGAATATTAATACCACAACTTTAGAGGTCCCAGAGCATAGGTTTCAAACCATAGACTGCGAGCTGATGACATGAAGTCTCTTTCTTGCCATACAGAGAAGAGATAAAAGTCCTTAATGGGCAGGTTAGAGGTACAGAAATGGACAGTGGCAAAAAGAAAGAGAAGGAGGAAAGAAGAGAACTTTGATGTAAGCAGTGGGTTCCTATCTGTCTCCCACTTTTGCTGTGGCCTGGGGAGAAAGGAGAGGAGTGGAATGGAAGGGGCAGTAATAGACATTCTTGACAGGGTCAGGAAGGCTTCAAGCAATTGGAAACAATGTGTCTTATTCCCCAGGGTGAGCCTGAGAAACTGTTCCTTTCTGAGATACTTAATCCACTGCAATACTGCTAAACAGCAGGTGGCAGATAGTTTTTAAACCTTAAACAAAGAGCTGAATGAGGTCCTGGCCTTGGGCACAATAGTTAAGGGAATACCAGAAGCACTCAATACTCAAGAGAAATAAAATTATCATGCACGATTTCAAAAAAAGTCAAAATTAATGCACAAAACCAATTATGGACAAAATATCAAAATATTAAGTAAAGATGGACTGTTGCTGGTTGTTTGTTTTACAACCCTGCATTTTTGTGCAAAGGGAACTGTCATTTCCAATTAGTCTGGGTTTCCTGGTCTCCAACAACCTCTGTGCCCTCTGATGGGAGGCTTTATAAGGATTGCCATTGGAGTTTGAAAAAGCTCTGCGACACAAAGCTTTACATATAGTCTTTTTTTTTTTTCAATTTAAAAAATTGTGGCAAAGTACATATAACATAAAATTTACCATTTGAACTATTTTTTAAGTATATAATTCGGTGGCATTAAGTACATTCACATTGTTGTACAACCACCACCACCATCCATCTCCAGAACGTTTTTATCGTCCCAAACTGAAACTCTGTATGTGTTAAACACTAACTCCCCATTCTCCTCTCCCACCAATCTCTGGTAACTGCCATATATAATAATGTTGTTTGTTATAGAGCTTTTATTAACTTTGTCCACTTGGTTCAAAATATGAGATAATATTTTGAAAAGTGTATATATGAACAAACTTGTTTCCTTTGGGCTCCAATATGTCTTAGCAACACACTGCAAAGGGGAATTGCAAGCTATAACCTGCTTTTCTTTGCATCCATCACTTCTATTCAGTATTACTTAGAGTATTCTCAACAGTACCACAAAAAGGCCAGAGTTCATCCAAATAAAGTAATCAAACAACCTCCAATTTTCACACATCTAAATTGACCCAATATACTTTAAATTTAGACACTTACTTCAAATGATGACCCAGAGCCATCTCTGCTATAGGTAGCAACACTTATGATCAAAAATGAGTCTTGTGCTTATCAATTCAATGGCTGCTGCTCCTTCACACTCACACCCAGTCCATGGAGAAGTCCTGTGGGTTCAACTTCTTAAGACTCTCAAAGTCGTAGGACCAGCACCACTGCTACTGCTTGAACCCAAGCCACCACATGCGAATGCCTTCTGCGTCAATACTTGTGCACACAACTCCTTCTATTTCATTCTCCACATAGGTGTCTAAGTAGTCTTTAAATAATATTGGGTTGTGCCACTTATAAGCTTAATCTCATAAGTGACTATTCTATATATGTGGAATAAGACCAACTCCTCAGCAAAGTGTGGCGCCAGCCCACTCTTCTGAGTTCAGCCCCTACCTCTGTCTTAGGTTTTTGTTTTGCTTAGAAGCAGAACAGTGAAGCTGGTTCCTACCTCCAGGTCTCTACACTTGCCCTTCCCTCTGCTCTTTGCTTGGCTTACTCCTTCCCATCTTTCAAACTTCAGCCGAAGTCTCATCCCTTTAGAAAAGGGCACCAAATTTTTCTTTCACTGCTTTTTTAAGAAGCAGTTGTCACACACCTTATGCAATTATATCATTCTATTTATTGGCTTATATATTTATTTGCCTCTACCTCTAGAAAGCAAGAGCTGCTGCTTTAGAGACCACTCTTTCCCCAACCTTTAGCATTGCTTGTGGCCTATAAAAGGTGCTCAAAAAATGTGTTGAATGAATGAACAAGTGATAAAGCTTTTATGAAAAACAGTAAAACAGCTACCATTTGTTGCAATCAACTGAGTGCTAAGTATCACACAAAGGACTTCCCATATACTATTTCATATTAATGTCTCAATTTAATGTGAGAAAACAGTGGCTCATAGGATTTTAAGCACTTGCCCAAAGCCAAAAACACTGTAAACTGAGCTTTGTGATGTAAATTAAAAACTGGTGTAACCGTTTTTTGAGAATCCAGAAAACGTGTTGATATGGAGTTAACATAAAAATTTACCACAAATATTAATAGCACAAGTCATAAAATGGCATATTACCGAAGAATCTATCAAAATAATATTCAGATATTCAAACTTTTTATCAAAAACATTCTAATCAGACCTTCCTCCATTTCTATTTGAATCACATTTCTTCAGAAAGAGATAGGAATTAACTTTTGGAGCAAAATCTTGAATGGAGATCCCCAAACATGCAAAATTTGTGATGTGAATTAAAATTTGCCTGGCTTCAAAGCCTGTACCTTGTTTTATTGTGCTTTGCTTTATTGTGCTTCACATGTGTTGCATTTTTTACAAATTGAAGGCAAGGCTCTCTACCAGCAAAATGATTACAACTGATTTTATTGGGAGACTGCTTTGCAGCAGTGGTCTGGAGTGGACCTGCAATGTTTCTGAGGTGTGCCTGTATTTTTCCACCATCCCATGCTCCCTCTGGCTTGTGCTATTTGAATCCTCAATTTTTAAAATATTATATTCACCTGTATAGCCACATCATCATCTGGCCTGAGTCAAATTTATCATGAGTTTGATCTCATTTCATCCCTCAACAACTCTATGAAGTAAAGATTGTGATTATTTTCACTCTACAGACGGGATATTGAGAATCAAGTTTTTTAGTCAGGGTCATGAAGCTGGTGGTAGAGGCAGAATTCAAACAGGTGTGACTATGCCAGGGCCTCCACTTTTAACTCTTTGGCCTCCCTTCAAATATTCTTCAGAATGACTCTGTGGGATTGCTATGGCAACAGAATCATGGTATTTTAAAGCACGCATGGCCTGGGGGTGAGTCTCATAAGGCTGTAAAGCTCCGGATACCTGTGCCAATAGTGAACCCTTCCTGGAAAGAGGTCATGGGTACATTATTTACTTGTAGGAGCTTTAAGGTCAGGTAAACCTTTTGCAGCTTACTATTTGTGTGACCCTAGTTAAGTTACATAACCTCTCTTAGCTTCAAATTCATGGAGATAGAATAGTACTTACCCCACCACCCCCACCATAGGATGGTAAGTCTGAATGAGATAAAGGATTAAAAACACTTTGTACAGTATTTGTCACAGGTAAGTGTTTAAAAATCAGAGCCATTATTATGGTTAGGATTGTCGACATTTTTAGTCCTCTATTTACATTTTCAGAATGAAGAAAAAGGTTTTAAAAACAAAATCATGTCAAATTCCAATTTACCTAGGACTAGCCTAGGTGGTGATGCACCCACTTTTTTCTATTGCAGGACAGAGCAAGCTCAGCCTTTGTGAGTAGATGGACTTATCATTCACAGAGATAAATAGTAGGCTTCTCCTGATGTGATAGAATATTTGGTATGTAATAAGAACTAACCAATATATCTTGTAAATATTGTTTCATCAATCCATTCAAAAGTGAAAAGACATCATTATTTCTACAAAATTTATCAAATTCTTCCCAGAGATATTTGCCATGATGGGTAAGATTGCCTTTGTGCAACAAAAACAAAGATCAATTGTAATTGATATAATTAAAAGTCACACTCTTTTTAACGGGATACATTTTAACTTAACACCAGGAAATTGAAACAAGTGAGCTTGGAAAATAAAACATGAAACTCTGTTCCCAGCCCCCTTTATTAGAAGGAAATGAAATTAATTATTAAAATAAAAGGGAATCAAAGCATAACACTCAATACTGCTGACAATCAAACTTTGGCTATAGTGAACAAACACAATTATGCACATATCATTGGACTACAGACAACCTCTGCTTTGCAATTATGAGAAGATTTTCCCTTTGAATACCACGAAAGACACTATATAAAAACATTACTGGCACTAGCCTAAAACACATGTTGTGCCATTGAGAACCCAGAAAACAGGTGCCAACATGAAATGAACCTGAAATTAAACATACAATATTACAAAATATTATGCCAAAAAGGGCATAATTCTAAAGAATGGATCGAAATGTTTATAAATATTTATTTAGTTAATTTGAATCTTTTAAGTCTAAAATATTCTACTCATTTATCTATTTCTGCTTTAATTATATTTTTGTCAGGAGAGTAATAGGATTTACTTTTTAAACTACTGTTTTCAGAGGTGATCTCAAACAAAATAGAAACAGCATACATACATGTAATTCCCAGGATATATCATTTCAACTGCAGAGATAGGGGGATTCCTCTTTTGCAGTGGCTCTTAGCCTTTCCAGTCTAAATTACCCCCAGTCACTCTACCCAAGATATGGCCTAACCATGATAAAACATGCTAACATATTCTTTTTATGAATTGTAATGACACAATAGGGTTAATTTAATATAAATTTATTAACAGACTGTCTCCTGGAATATAATAAGCAATAAATTCTCTTATAATTCATTTACATATTTTCATCTCTCATGTATATGCTCCCAATTTTTTAAATATATAGTTCTTCAAAATTTTGGAAAAATCACAAAAATAAAGCATTTTTTAAATTTGGCACCTTATTCTATTATATTAAATTAATAGTTCTTGAGATAAATTTTTATTTATTTATTTATTTACTTACTTACTTACTTATTTATTTTTTACCAAGTTTAAATAGAGCAATCTGGAACAATAACATCAAACTTAAAGCCACAGATGAAGAAATTTTATTGGGCAATTACTCTATAAAATGATCATTTTTATTCAAGTTGCAAATGAAGAAATTGAAACACAAGGAAGATAATTTACCAAGATACTATGTGACAAGCATTAACCTTGCTTTTAAGAATCCTGTTTTTACACTGAGACAATACTGTCTTTAAAATGTAGGTTAAACGTAAGAATTGTTTTTAGGATTCAGATAAATTGACACTATTTCAGCTACCTTAAAAATTGTTCTTGCCATATATCATCATCCCTCCTTCAGCTGCTCTTGAATTTTCAGGAAGAGACGAGTTATTTGTTCTAATTTGTACTCATTTCTTTCTTCCTATCCTTTTTTGAATACATTTTAATCAGGACTTTGCTCCAAACACTCCACAGAGATTGCTATAATCCAGGTCATAAATGACATCCACTTTATTATATCTATCCAGTGATCACATCCTGGTCCTCATTTTACTTCAACTATCAGCAGCATCTGACACAGTTGATTACTCCTTTCTCCTTGAATCACTTTATTTTCTCGGCTTCTGGAAAATTCTGCTAGTTCTCTTAAGACCTGGGCCTTAGAGGTCACTTCTGCTGCATTTAATGGGTCAAAGCAAGTCACAAAGGGCAGTCTAGATTCAAGCGGAGGGAACACAGACTTCACCCTATAAGTGCACAGAGAGAGAAGGAATTGTTGGTAGCCATCTTTGGAGACTAGCATAGACTGCAAAAATAAATAGAAGTTAAACAGGTGGGTGAAGAAAAAGCGGATAGGAGGAGATAAAGGGAACTATTTCCCATTGAGAGAGAATAGTTATAACTTAGTACAATGTGTTTATAATTCAGAGCACTTTTTTGTTTTTTTTTCTTTTTTAGATTGAATTTGTGGCAGCTCTCCCTCCTCATTTTCTTTCCTGCCCCACTTTGAGACTTATAAGGTTTAAATTTACTATTTTATATTAGATAGGCTTACTTATGATTGTAATTAACATACACCAAAGATATCAGAATTGATATTTTAGTTATTTCCTTCGGCTTTTCCACATGGATCAACATCGCTTCCCCAACTCAAGGTTTCAAGTTCGTATTCAAGGCAAGAAAGTGAGTACGAGGTGGTGCTACCATGGTTCTTTCTCATAGTCCCACCTTAAATTCATATATCAAGGACTAGAACTGAGTCATATGGCTATTTTTAACTCTAAAGGAAGTTGGAAAGTATGTAGATTTTCCCAGATTATATTTTAGAGATAGCAGTAGAGAAGAGGGTTGGACCAGTTTTTGTATTTGTGGTTATGTAGTGATTACCAAATTTAAAAGAAAAAACAAAACAAAACAAAATTTAAAAACAAAAAAACTATCTTTTATATAGCATGAGTTGAAAAACTTCTGTGAAAGACCAGATAGTAGGCTTTTGAGATTACATGTCTGTTAAAATTATTCAACTCTGCTACTGTAGTGCAAAAGCAGGCATAGACCATATGTAAACTAATGAGTATGTTCCAAGAAAACTAATGAGTATGTTCCAAGAAAACTTTATTTACAAAAAAAAGTGGTGTGCCAGGTTTGGCCACTAGGTCACCACTTTCTCACCCCTGCTTTAGAATGATGATTTGAACAAACATATGTGTAACCCATCTATATCCTCAGAGTCCTACACCTCTATTCAAATGGTTTGCACAGTCACTAGGAACCAACCATACTTCCTATTTGGACCAATGTGCTAAAAAAGCATTTATCACTTCATTGCTTTTGGGGGTAGGAAACTAACAAGCAATAACAAACAAACAGAAACAAGCTCAAATGTAGCAAATGTTAAGTTGGGATTTCATTATAGAAATAAAATATTTTTATAATATATTTCAGTCACGTTCTGCAATAAAATTTCATGTAGGCACTTAAGTAACTCCTATGTCTTGATGACATTAAGTCATTTGAGAGGTGAATAGAAGCATTTAATACACCCCTATAGAACTGTTATGATGGGTCCTATATAAACATAGCCATAACAAAAGAAGGAGCATATCTGTAAGAACTATATTAAAAACTTTATCCTTGATAAAACAATTTCAACTGCTATTTTGAAGTTTTTCATGTGATCTGATTGCTACATTTTGCTCTTAGGTATTCAGAATCTCTTAAACTCAATAGCATTTTCTCCAAGTATGGTATCATCGTAATAACTGAAAATGGAAACGATTCCAATAATAACTTTAAGTTAATTGTGCAGGTGAGAAAATATATCCACCCACAGATCAACCAGTGCCAAATTGTCTGAGTGAAAAAATAAAGATCTGGAAAGAGAAAATCTAAGCCCACATTCAAAAATATGCCATCGTATATTTAGAGCACTATTTACTATTATAAACACCATCATTTCAAGCATTCTACAAGACAGAGTCTCCTTCACAAAAATTATATCAGAAAAGTTTTTTTTTTTTCTAAATATTCGAAGAAAATGATTTGTGTACTCTCCCCTATCCAATAGATTATATATAGGCATTTCCATATATGGCATGAGGTACTCGTGATTCTACTTTATCTTACTTATATCAACCTTCTACATTGTGACAAAAACTGCTTAAATCTTTTTTTAAAGAGTTTAATTCTTATGCTAAAGGAGCTCTTTTGGTGATCTCGTGAGACCAAATTCTGGCCCAGAGTTAGGTACAATCTACTATTTCGTCTCCTTGCCATGTCTCCCTACTTGTTTCCAGAGAAGCTATAATATGTAATGATTTAGAATTAATACCCCAATTCCCTAGATCTTTTAATGAATTCACTTACACTTGGGGATCTGACCAAGGCATCTGTTCATGAATAGTGGAATGATTACCAAGTCCTGATGGGGAAGGCACGATGCCATCTTTTCCTGAAATACATCCCAACTGAGAAATCAACTGCCTCATGCCTAGATTTTTTTGTGTGTCAATTTCTGTTTCATTAACAATAAAACTCTATGGACAATTTCATGAAAGCTACCTCCCTTTACCCTATTATATTTGTTAAAGGTAGAGAAAAAGATCCAGTATGTGACACTTTCCTCATGCATCTATATTAGGACTTTATATGAGAATTTGAATCTGAATCAATTAATAGCCATTGCTACTCCAAATTTAAGAAGTAATTTTTAAATTACATTGGGCTTAACTGACACCGTCAAATCCTCTATCTGCCAAAAACTTAACATGAGATTAATCAGAGTCTAATTCCTGCAGTACCTCTAGTTAAAGCAGTTGATATTGGAGGGCAATATACAATCTCTATTTTATTGGTTTGTTCTTCACTTATCAAATATTCTATGCATTAAAGTTCAAGTGGATTTAATGTTTTCATTTCGTATAGTTAAAAACTAAGTTAAATCCCTTCACAAAAGGAATATAATCTTGACAGCACACTTTTGTCTCCAATTGCCTCAAGTAAACCACCTGGGGAGTAATAGTGGCTGCTAAGCCAACTCCCCTCTTGAAATCAGAGAGCCAGGCAGAGCTGCTGACTTTGAGATGGGAGACGAGCGCTTGCCAGAGACCTTGACAATCAGTGGAGCTTCTGTCATTGTATGTCTGGCTTGAATTTAAATTGTTGACCTGATAGCATAAGGCTGAGATTTTCACTCACATTTTCCAGGCTGCTACAAAGCTGTCTTGCCAGTGGTATTGTGCAGTCCTGCTCCCCAAGCACAGAGGCAAGCAGCCAGTGTGATTCCCCACAGTGAATAACTTTCCTAATGCTCATAGATTTATGACCCTGAGTTTGGATGTTTGTTCAAAAGCTTACCTCATTTGTCCTGGACATTATACTACTAGTTCAGAACTCATGATGGAAAAACACCGCTGAAAAGAGACTATTAATAGTGTCTTTTAAGCATTGTTTGACACTTGTTAATCTTTACCATCATCCAAAGGAATGTTTTGAAAAACAGAAGTGAACTCTGCCACTATGTAAATCAAGTTAAGACAACATATCTGTCCTTTAGAAGCTTAAAATCAATAATGGACAAGACTGAAGAAAAAGGAGATACGTTGAGTTACTGCCACTAATCTACTGTTTTTGACATCCATTTAAGTCATGCCATTAGTCAAAACTGTCACTATTGACAAACCATTGCTGCAACTTCCCAACTCAGGTAATCACAGATCGTCCTGAACTACATACCTTAAGAACTCAAGAGCTAATAGTACTCTTGGAGTCTCCTCATCATACTCGCAGTGCCTAGCAGAGTACTGCATGCAACCTGGTACTAAAGTATATGTTGAATGAGTGAATGGAATAAATCTAACCTCTGAGTTTACACATTTTGGCTGGTTTCCCTGAATTTTACCTAAACCTACAACAGTTAAATGCTCTTCGGCTAATGGCTGTGCCCAATTTAGGCCTATGTCTTCAAACAGCAACATATTTGTAATGATGCTGAGGAACTATGAATATTCAATGTAATATTCAATGAGCAACTCTTCCATGGCAGGCCTTTTGCTAGTTGTCTTAAGAACATTATTTTTCTGTTAATCTTCACAACAAATTAACAAAGTAAGTATTATTACACTTATTTTGCAGAAGTTCAGCCGTAAAGAAAAGTTTGTCCAAAGGGCAGAATGCCAGGACTGGCACCCAGATGCTCAGATTCCATCACACCTCCTTTTTCTTCTGCATCACCTTGCCTATCAGAGTACATGGGCCCAGGATGGATACATCCTTAGACAAGGTGGATACATTCTGGATGCAGATGCCTATAGTTTTGGCTCATTCCCCTGATATCTAGATTGTGTTAGCCCAAATGTTGGCCACTAGCAACATGGGGCTTTTAAAATTAATTGAAATTACATAAAATTAATTTCAGAGGTGCTCAATAGCCCCATTTGGCTAGTGACTACCTCACTGGACAACACAGATATGGAACATTTCTATCATTACAGGAAGTTCTAGCAGATAACGCTTGCTTAGAAGAAAGAATTCCTTATTTTCTAGGACTCTAATTAGAAAATTCGAATTCTGCCACCTTTAGATGAGAGAAGAAAGGTAATTTATAAGCTTATTCTTTATTCTAACAAGGAATGGGAAGCTTCTCATTTTGATCCATTGATTAAAATGTGTGTCTTTTGTTTATAGGTGTTGCTACGCCCCTGCTAGTCAGAGGCACAAATGCTTCTCCTTGCCAGTGACAATGAAAAGGGATTTACAGTAATTTATGTTCAAGCCCTTTACTTTGCTCCTTACTTCCAATTTGAGAGTGAGCTGACTGGTTTTGTGTTCAGAGGAGAACAAAACATCTGATCATCAAAAGAGATCAAAATCAAAATACCTCAACTAAAGGCCTGGCCTTGGGTCATCAGGATGACCCATATTTATCTCTCTGATTCCAAGGAGGTAAGCACCAAAAGTTTCTATGTTATAATAAATATATAGAACTGCAAACAAGCTTTGATGAATTTATACCATTTGGTTTTCTTTTTTTTCAGGAGATTTTTAAAGATGCTCTGGATGCCTTCAGATCATTTCATTTCCTATTAAGAAAAAAATTCCAATGTGTTTTATTAAAATTTTTCATCACACATATTACACTCCAATTTCTATTCTCCAACTGAAAAGGATTGATTAAATCAGCAGGTAGCAACTGAATCGTGTTTAAGACTCAGTGTGACTGGAGTAGATTATTTTTTCCTAATTTGTATTTTTTTAATCCCTGGGCAAGACTTGCTTTCTGCTTCTTTTTTTAATGGTACTCAATGGTGTAGCTTTAACCAAGGGTTTCGTTGGTCATTTCACTCCCCACCAAGGACATCTAGGGTAAAAAAAATCAAAATATCTCACATTACTTTGCTTAATAAAAATTGACAGGTAGTGTTGGTACAGGAAAAACAAATTGTTAGAGGTGAAGAACTGAAAGCACAAAGCATGCCTCCCTGCGGTACCGTTGGGCAGGTTTTTATAGGCTTGCTGTACCTTGTAGCAAAGTGAAAATAATAATGCTTTAGTAGTAATAATACCTTACATATCTAGAGTGCTTTTCATCTACAGTTAGCCTAAGGCTTTTTACATTCTTTATATAGATACCGATTCAACTTCCACTGAAATCCGGCTACCTTTGGGGTGGAACTAAACATCCTCTCTCTGCCAGCAATATTATACAACAGTTTTCAGGAGGGAAAATGAAAAATAATTTCTCCTATTGAAACTCCAGGAGGAATTTTGGAGTGGGAAGAATGTAATTTCTAAGTTAGAATTGGCACTGACACTAGGACTTAACACCCTAATTCATACAGAAAGTGGGCGTGGAAACTTCAAAGAACATGAGGAGTCACTGCCGTAGTTCCATTCCTCAAATGATTAATTATAGCATTCATGAAATGAAAGCTATTTCCCAATATGACTTCTTGCTTTTACCTGTTAGGCTTAAGAGGACCATAAGGCTTTTTTGTTTTGTTTTGTTTTTTAAAGGAAAACAGTTATTAAAATACCCGTATACTTTTAACCATGCAGAATGATCAACGAATGTAAAAAATGTATATTAGGTCCTGCCAGCACTGGTGGAGAGAGATGTATTTTTATATATAATTAGTTATTTTATTAGAAAATGTAAATGAAAACTATTTAAAAACATAGCAGAGACAAATGCTTTGAGATTCAAGTCTAATCTTTTGTGGAAAGTATTTATCAAGGAAAGTTACCTATTAGAGAATAAGCTGAGAAAAGAGGGGCAGGGGATGAGTATAATATGAAAAGGCAGGAAGAAAAAATTTTAATCTACTTTAAGGAAGAAAACAACATAAAGAAAGATAATATCTTTCAAACTAGAGAATGACTGGAATATTCTTTTTTCTCAAATTAACTTTCTATCAAATTAATCCTTATCAAGGCTTGAAAAGAAAAAAGCTCCAAAATCTATATAATTTAGACCAAGAGCTGTATATTTGAAATGTACTCGAATACCTATTATGAAAATTTTAAAGATTGGCTCAACTACAAATTAAGAATAAAAACTAAATAAAACTTTAGAGTTAAAAATCCCAGCATTTCAATTCTGATCTGTGATACAATCTTTACAACGCAAAACCCACAGATTCTTAAACTCTCATTTTAAAATAAATTACTATGCAGATATCCACTTACTAGTATACAAAATTGCCACCCCCTTGAAAAATATTCTGATTAAATTTTAGAGTTATCAACGGATAGCCATGATTTCCTGGTTCACTCTACCAGATTATTTTGGCTTTTATTTATTCAGCAATTTGTTAATTAATTCAATAAATGCTAAATGCCTGAAGCACCCTCCAGTTGTGACAACCACAACTATCTCTGGATATTGCTAAATGTCCCAAAAGGCAAAAAATGGTCCCAATTGAGAACCACTGATATAACCTAAGAGTTCTTAATTTATTCGAGATAGTAAGAGGATATATGTTTGACTGAAATTATAAAAGAGTATTGCAAGTGAGAAAACTAAGAACTAGAAATAATACACCAAAAAGGAAAGAGAGAAGAAATACTTGTATTAAAATAAAATTTTAGGCAAATTTTCCTTTAAAATTTTAGTTTAAATTTTCAAACACATACAAAAGTTGAGAAAATAAGAAAATGAATCTTTGTCCCTATAATTGAAATTGAAAATTATTTACTTCTTTTATATGAGTTTTATCTATCATTTAAAGAAAATGAATCCTAAGCATAATATTTTATCTCTTATATTCCCTGTGTATTCCCAAAACGTGAGGATATTTTTGTACATAATCACAACACCAGCATTACATTTAACAAAATGGACAATAATTCCATAATATCATCTAATATAGCCATATTCATATTTCTCCAATTGTCTCCAGAATGTCTTTTTATAAAGTTGTTTCATTTGATTCAGTATCCAAGTAATATCAATAAATTGCTTCGGTTTTTAATATTTTAAAAATCTTTTTTTTTTCCCCTCCAAATGCTATTGATTTGTTGAAGAAACTCAATCTGTTTCCTCTTATTTATTTTAGAGTGTTCCACATTCTGGATTTGTCTGATTTCTTCTTTGTGGTGCCATTTAATTTGTTTCTCTCTCCCCATAATTCCTGCAATCTGTCTCTTGCACTCAGATAACTTGATTAGATTCAGGTTTAACTTAGTTTATGTATATTATGTACTCCATACTGCCTCTCATCAGGGGTACATAAAATTTGGCTGTCTTCTCTAGTAATGCTGATTCAATAGTGAGCACACATGAGTTCATGTGGCAACAACCTGAAAGCTCCTTTGCGAAGTTATATTTTGCCCCTTAAATTTATCTGCAGTGGGTTCTTTGGCAACCTGCGAATAACCAATTCTTCATCAATCATTTACTTAATAGTTTTGGGATCTGTTGATAACTATTGCCTGAATTACTTTATTAAGGATTGCAAAATAGTGATTTTTTAAAAATTGCATTATTCGTTCTACATTTATTAGTAGGAATTCTTCTTTAAGAAATTTAACTTTTCTTCATCAACCAGTCTTTATTCAATTACCCTGAAATTCAGTTCACCAGGGGAAGGCAAAGTAAATGCTTTATCCTCCAATATTCACACTTAGAAATTGGCTCCTATAGTCTTTTAATACAACCACACTAGTTTTTGAAAATTGCTTAGCTTTCTCATATAACAGATTCTTCAAGGAGCCTCAAATTCCTTTTAGAAAAGAATGGTGTGCAGAGGCCATAATATGAGCAGCTAGTGTTCATAATCATTAGGCTGTCATTGTTTCTGGGACTTTCTAGTGTACAAAACTAGAAAATATTTCTTTTTTAAAACAAGAGTCATTCTGGCATTTCCATTTTAAATATAATGTTGCAGGATTTTAAATTCTTTGATTTTTATATTTGTATCTCTTTTTTCTTACATTGAAAATCCATAGATTTCCAATACTATTAGCATAATTATTTATTTATCCTCTAGTAATATAATACATAATGTTAATAATAAAGTTTAAAATATTTTGTAGTCGAAACCCTGTTCTAGAATTAGATTTGTTTTTGAAGTTATGTCATCAACATTTGATATTGGATATTGGATTTACTTATTTCGGTTTAACATTTTGGGGGTTTTTAAAAAAATATATTGGCTTTATTTTATTTGTTGTTAATATAAAAAAATTTACACCCAAAGTCAAAATTATTGAACAAAGTATATTCAGAGATATTTCACTTCCATTGCTTTATTCCCTGTTTTGACCAGTTAACCCTTTTTATTAATTATTTTGTAATTAGTTTACTTTTACAAATATAAGAAAGTCTACCATATATTGTATTTTCTGCATTTGAAAACCAAAGGTAGTATATATTACACACTTTTTGGCACTTTGCTTTCTTTACTGTGAGGGATATAGAAATTAGCCTGATTCCCTTCCAGAAAGGACTTTTTTCTCAACTGCTGAGAATGATATAAGCAGATGGTCTTCAGCTGTCAGCCCCTTCAGGAGTGCTTCGGCCACAGAGAGGTGCTTTGACTACATTTAATGACTTACTGAGGATGAAGGTACAGAAGCCCCAGCATTTAGGCTCAATGGAGGACGCTCTTATAGACCATCTTAGTTTTAAATCTACTTGTGCGATCACCTACGACTGTTATTTGGTTTTTCTTTGCAGTATAACTTCTCTCTCTGCCCAGTGTTTTCCTACATTGATAAGTGTTGATACTAGGGGCACTGCTATAAACATCTTGCATACTAAATTCCATCTCAGAGTCTTCTCAAATAAGGTTATCAGATCTAGCAAATAAAAATACAGAATATCTAGTTAAATTTGAATTTCAAATGAATAATGAGTAGATTTAGTGTAAGTATGTGCCTTGCAATATTTGGGACACATCTTATCCTAAAGAATACAATATTCACTTAACAAGACATTCTACTTATCACACTGCATTTGTGTACATATCTTTCTTTGTTTATTTTTCTTGCTTATTATGAAAATCTACTGGTAGATATTGAGTTATTTATAATTTTTGACATTACATACAATGTCGCAGGAATAAACTTATGCATATATCATTTCATACTTGTATCAATGTATTTTGGGGTACATTCTTAGAATTGAGATTGCCAGATTAAAAGTAAATGTACATATAACTTTGTTAGATATTGCCAATTCTCCTTGATAAGGATCATACCAGCATGTTATGATGGGAAAGATAGAAACCAAAACATAAGCAATATTTTTTCTGGATCAAGAGGTTATTGATTAGTCTTACCACAGCTTGACTTGTTTTATTTTTTTTTCAATGCATTGCATATTTAAAATTATTGCAGTTGTTTTTAAGTGGGTGTATACTATAGTTTGAATTTTAAAAATGAGAAACTTTCCCCCAAAATGAAAGAAATAGCATGATCAAGTCAGCAACAAATAGAGCTTAGAAGCAGGCTGAAGTCAGAAGTATTATTCTCTTAAAACCTTAACAGTGCGATAGAAATAACTTCTAAAAAGTATTGACAATCGATATTAAGATCTTTCAAAATATTTGTTTATTTTAGTCTTATACCTATGGTTTTGAAGCCTTTTCTAAGAAAATACTCTGAAATGTGGATGGTTTATATACAAAGTTGTTCATAGCCCCAAATTTGGGCACTTAAGCAAAATACTGTGTTGTTATAAGAATGAATGTTGTTTTTAAATAATTTATTTCAAACCTGCTATCAAAGTAACAATGACAACCCAAAGGAAAATCTCTGGAATTTCATCATCAATTCATGTTTCCATTTATACTGAGAACCTTTCAGTACTTCTGAATGTATATGTAACTTGTACAAAGTTATGATAAAATAGAATCTGATAGTTTACATTTTATAAAACATATCATCAATATGTTTCCATTTTGCTACTGCCTTGGTATTTCCTACCTCATTCCCACCCCACTAAGATTAGTCTATTTCCAGATAACTTCGTATTCTTCCTCTCTTTTCTCCATGCTCATATAAGTTAAATGCATCTAAATTTGAGGACATTTTTGTCATTGCTTATTTTATATAAATGTGATCATTATATAGGCATTTCTCAATAGCTGGCTTTTCTCACTCAACAGCATACATCATAGATATCACTGTGGGTCATCAGATATAGTTGTAAATTATTCTTTTTTATTAACTTAATGATATTTCCTAATATGAGTGAAATATACTCTATTTTAACCTTTATCCTACTTATTGGCATTCAGGGTAGTCACCATTTGGCGGAGGGGCGGGTTGTTTTGCTACTTTCTGCTGAAATAAACACCATTGTACATATTACTACATATGAGTGCTTTTATTTTTATAGAAAAGATTCCCAGAGTGGAGTTGCTAAATCAAAGCTGATATATTTTTAATTTGAAATGCATATTTCCATATTACTTTTTAAATAATTAATTAATTAATTTTTATGGTGACATTGGTTAATGAAATCCAATAAGTTTCAGCTGTACACTTCAACAGTAAGACATATGTTTACATTGTGTGTTCACCTCCTATAGTTAGATTTCTTTCTGTCACCATGTATTTGACCCCATTTACCCCATCTACCTCCACCCTCCCCCACCCCCTGCTCTCTGGTAACCACTAGTCTATAGTCCATGTCTATGAATCTCTGTTTGTTTGTCCTGTTCATTTGTTGCTTTTAGGTTTATAGCCCATATATAAGTGATATTACATGATTTTCAACTTTTTCTGTCTGGCTTATATCTCTTAGGGTGATTATCTCGAGGTCCATCCATGTTGTTGCAAATGGTAATATTTCATTTCTTCTTATAGCTGAGTAATATTCCATTGTATATATGTGTCGCAGCTTCTTTAGCCAATCACTTCAGTTGTTTCCATGTCTTGGCCACTGTGAATAATGCTGCTATGAACATCGGTGTGCAAATATCTTTTTGGATATGGGTTTTCAAGTCTTTGGAGTAATACCCAGTAGAAGGATTGCTGGATCATATGGTAGATCAATTATTTTTAACAGGAACCTCCATCCTGTTTTCCATAGTGGCTGCGCCAATGTGCAGTTCCACCAGCAGTGTATGAGGGTTCCTTTTTCTCCAGCATTTCTCCAGCATTTCTATTCTAACAGGTGTAAGACAGTATCTCATTGTAGTTTTGATTTGCATATTACGTTTTTAAGGTTCATACCAATAAACATTCCCACCAGAAATGTATGAGAGTGCCCTTGCCCTGCCATGTATTCAGCAGCACTTTATTAAATTTTTGCCAATCTCATGGGTGAAAAGTAGTATCTCATTGTTACTAATGAAATAAAGTATTCTTCCATGTGTTAATTGGCTTTTGACTTTCCTCTTCGATCAATTACTTATTCATATTCTATAAACAGCTTTCTGTTGCTCATTTAATTGTGGGTATTTTATATTATGGTTAATATTCTTTTTTCTGTATGTGATACATTTTCCTCCAGCTTATCCTTTATCTTTTGAATTTGTTTTTGGTACATTTTAACATACAAAACTATCCTTATGGATTTAAATGTCCCTTCATGTCTTAGAGTTTTCTGTCTTCTTTAAATTGCTTTCTTTCACCCTAAAGTTATAAAAACATTCTCCTAAATTTTCTTATCAGGTTTTTGATTGTATAAGAAAAGCATTTAACCTTTATATCCATCTGGAATTTATTTTGTTTATTGTGTGACATAATGGTTCAAGCTTACTGTTTATTCAGATGGATAGACACTTATGAAAGCACATTTAGTAAATAAACCATACTTTCTCTACTGAATCAAATTACCATCTTCATTATATTTTCATTTTCTAAGTATATACAGATATATTATGCTAATACCTTAATATTTTGATTATCAAATGATCTATTATTAAATCTTAGTAGATTTTAGTTTCTTGAAATTAATCACTTCTTGCGATTTTCTTTTTATATAATTTTTAGATATTTTGAACATTTATTTTTCCTCATGGATATTAAGTTCATTTCACCTTTTTTCTTCTACTCTTTGCAAAAATAGTTTAAAATAACTTGAAATTTCTAACCAAGATTGTATTTTACTTATATATTAATATATTAATTTGGGGATAATTGACATTTTATAATACATCTTGCTATTCAAGAATGGTATGCCTCTGCTTTCTTGTGGTTTACTTTTATGTACTTCAACAAGACTGATTAACAATAGTCAATGATTAGAATATTTGTAAAAATTTTTAATCACACTAACATTTAATATTAAAGCAAATAAAAGCAAATAAAATTATGCAGACAGCATGATGCCAATTAAATTTAAGTGCACAAAAAAGCAAATGGGAAATATTTTAAAACACTAACAATGTGACATGTCTGAGTGAAAAATTTGTAGATGATCTTTATTTACCACATACATTTTTTTCTTTAGTTTTCAATTTTTTAATAGTGGGCTGGATCCAGAGCATGACTGTGGATGAGAAAAGCATATCAACTCTCTTATTTTGCCCACTAATAGAGGTAGTGAAGTAGGAATCTTGGAATCAATAGTGAAAAATGAGTGGCTCCTCTTGCTCTATGCCAAAGTCCCATTTTGTCACAGAAGGACCTATAAAAAACCTTCTATGACAAGGTGTCTGATGGATTCAGTCAAATTACATAGCACCGTTTTACGTGTGGAAGTTTTTTTCCTTATAAAACAGAAACTCTAAAATAAGTATACAAGTTTAGTCTTCCAAAATAAGCATTATATTGTAGTTCATGGGAAGTAATAGCAATTAGTCTATAGGGCATTTATAACTTCATTCCAACATATAATGAATGCTTCATGCAGAAATTTTGAAAGCACTTTACCTGAAATCACCAGCTAGTCAAAGAATGAACTGGAGACAATGCTTAGTTAAGTCAAAGGAAATTTCTGCAACTTCTCTAGAAAGTATTTTGATGAAGGCTAAATTGCCAATTGAAAATTGTTACTCTTGAATAAACCCTATCAACATGTTCTTTGTTGTCTCATCTTCCAATATATGTCTTCTTTTGAGTCTTTTGAGGTATGAAAATAAAAGATTGAAACATTTGGTACTCAATAAATGCAGGTTAAAACTTTCTACTGTAAAAATGTCTTCCTAAGTCAGCATTTTTTCACTTTCTCCTTTTGGAAATCATATAACAGCAACAAGAAAACGGGGGGAAAACATGAAAATTCCATTTACAATGACTATAAGGTATAGGTATAACTAAGGGGCATCTTTATAATCTGGCAAAAACAGCTTAGATTAAGAAAAAGGGAGGAGAATTTTTTTAAAATGAGATTGTTGAGAGGGCTCACCAACAGTGGGTATAAGAAAGAGTCAGCAATAATAACTTATGCAAGGCAAGAGCTGCACCCTGTGGTAAAATATATAAATATATATATATTATATATATAATATATATGTTATATATATTATATGTTATAAAATATATAATATATTATATATGTTATATAATATATATAAATTATATATATATAATATATATATTTATATATATCTACAGTATTAGCAATAAGGGAGCAGAGAGTGAAGTATACAGGGCCGGCAACAGAAGGATTCTTTAACCTGGTTTGGTGCAAAGAGAGCAGATGCGGTGGACCTATACAAATAATCACATCGATGTGCCATATTCTTTAGAATGTCATATTTGTGTTCCTGTGGTTGCAGAGAAAGAGAAAGCTTTCAGGTTGTGAACCTGAAGGACTTCCTTAGCTCTTTCCCATTCTAAACTCCCACCTGAAAACAAATCTGTAAATATCCAATCACTCAATGATGAGTAATAAGAAAGATTCTAAAACAGCATCACACAAAGATATAACATGAAAGCTGTAACAAAGAACAGCAAACTGTTCAATAGACTTTAAAAAAAGTTTACCTTAAAATATTGCCATGAAGCAGAAAAAAAATTACAACCAAAAATATCATTAAATGTTCTGAAAATGTGAGGAAACAATTATTTCTAAGAAGACCACAAAGGAAAATGCAAGAACACCTGCATAAATAAGAGAACATTATGCAAAGCATAAATGCAAGAATTAGGGGAGACACTGAGAGATAAAAAGAAGATATAAAATGTGATGTATAGATAGATAGTACATAGAAAAAAAAAATTTGGAGGGACTTCCACTGATGACAAGATGAAGTAGATGTATTTTTCACTATTCCTCCCACTAACTACAACTAAAATCTCTGGATTGTACACACACACACTCACTCACACACTCATAAGAAGACTGAAAGTTGGAGAGAAGAAGGCAGACTCATTAGGAGCCTTAGAACCCGAGGAATAGCTCAGTGGTCAGTTCTCTGGTTGCTTTTGTTTTGTTGTGTTGTGAGGGTTTTCTTTCTTTTCTTTTTTTTTTTTTGCCTCATAAAAGTCAGACTAAATCGGGGAGAAGTCAGCAACCCAGAAATGCCAAAATGTGCAGACAAAATAAGTCCCAACAAAATCACTCTCTCTCTCTCTAAAGAATCATAAAAAGGGACAACTTAGCAAGACAGAAACATTTAAGCAATAACCACTATGCTTCAGCTAGATAATAAGAAGAAAAATCTGTGGCCCTAGTCCCATCCATTACAGCAAAGGCCAAATGAGAAGCCTAGACTTCCATCTTCACAAGACAATCCAATGTCCCTGCTAGGGTATCAGGTTAGAAAGCCAGGACTTACATACCCTTTAGGTAACAGAGAGGTTCCTCCCTCTCCTGTGCTATAAATTGAGGTTACATGGATAGCAGTAACCAAGTACCCTCTCAACCAAGGTGTTATCATCTGAGGTCTAGTGAGGAAATGAAAACTCCACAACTACCCAGCAACAATGAGAAGCTCTCCTTACCATGATGTCAACAGACTCAACGAGAAAAAAACTAAACTTCTAGGCCCTAGCAGTTTTGAGGGCTCTCTCCTTCCACTGTTGGAATGATGTCAGAAAAGACTAGTTAAAAGAAAAGATTTAAATAAGATCTAGAGCTTCATAATGCATCAAATTTCTAGATTTCAATAGAAAATCACTCACCAAACTAAAATAAAAGAAAATTCTCATTTTGAATGAAAAAAATCAATAGATACAAACACTGAGATGACAGAAATGTTAGGATTACCCGACAAAGATTTTAAAGAAGTCATGATAAAAATGCTCTGATAAGCAATTATGAACATAGCTAAAACAATTTTAAAAAGTAGAAAGTCTCAACAAATAAAATATAAAAAAGACACAAAAAGAACCAAATGGAAAATTTTGAACTGAAAAGTATAATAACTGAACTTTTTAAAAAAGAACAAATTGAATAGACTCAACTTCCTAATTTGGCAAAAGACCTATGGATTAAAGAAACTTAGTAAATCCCTAAGGGATAAACCCAAAGAAAAACACAGCAAGACTATCAGAGCCAAACTAGCAAAAAAAATTTTTTTAATTGAAAGCAGTATCAAAGAAACAATATCATGCCTATGGGGGAAAAAAAAATCAAATGACAGTGGATTTATCAGCAAAAATTATGAAGGTCAGAAAGATGTAGCACAAAATTTTCAATAACTGAAAGAAGAGAACCGTTGAACCAGAATTCTATAAAAATATTCAGTAAAAATATCCTTGGAGATGGAGGATAAACCCTAAAACTATATGAAACAAACAACAGGGCTGTACAATATGTGAGGCAAAAATTAATATAACTATAATAAAAGTAGACATATCTAAAAATATAATTTGACATTCCAACATCTCTTTTTTTCTCTCAATAATTGATAGAACAAGACAGAAAATTAGCAAGGCTATTGAAGTAATCATCAACACTATCAATCAACAAGAACTAATTGACATTTGTTGAACTGTTGAACACTTAATCTAATAATAGCAGAATACATAGTTTTTTCAAGAGCCAATAAAGCATATACATATGCCAAAAGAGACCATATTATTTGTCATGAAACAAATGTTAACAAATCTAAAAGAATTTAACAATATATAGTATGTTTTCTGACTACAATGAACTCAAAATAGAAATAAATAATAGAAAGATAACAGGAAAATCTCAAAGCATTTGAAAACTAAAACCACACCTATTTGACAAAATCAAACACCAATGCATGCTAAAAACTTTCAGCAAACTAGTAATAGAGGGGAATTTTCTCAATTTAAAGAAGAACATCTACAAACGAACAAACAAACAAAAAACCTATAGCGAATTTAATATTTAATGATGAGAACCTGGACTCTTTCTCTCAAAGATAGGAAAGAGAGCAAAGATAGCTTTTCTCAACAATCTTACTCAACATTATATTGGAAGTATATAATATATACTTCCTAGATAGTGCAATATGACAAGAAAAGGAAATAATAGGTATACAGATTGGGAAGGAAGAAATAAAAGAGTTTAGTGGCAGATAACATGATTATCTGTTTAGGAAATCCTAAAGAATTATCATTGTCAACAAAAACACCCTCTTGGACCTAATAAGAGAGAATATTAAGGTTGCAGCATACAAAGTTAATATGCCAAAGCCAATGGCTTTCCTGTATACTAGAAGTTAGTAACTGGTAGGTAAATTTTAAAAATTACAAAAGGACAAAAGATTAAAAGACTAAGGTATAAATCGAACTAAATAAGTATGAGACCTATTGCGGAAAATTACAAAACTGTGAAGAAAGAAATCCAAGTCCTAAATATAAGAAGAGATATTTTGCATTCATGGATTGCAAGACTCAAAATTGTTAAGATATTATTCTTCCTAACTCGATTTACAGATTTAACACAACTGCAGTCAAAATTTCAGTAATAAATTTTGTAGATATTGACAAACTAATTCTAAAGTTTATATGAAATGACAAAAAATCTAGAAAAACTAATAAAATATTGAAAAACAACAAAGATAACAGATTCGCTACATGATTTTAAGACAGAGTGAAAGAAAAATGAAACAGAATAGAGAATACAGAAATAGATCTACACAAATATAGTCAATTGATATTTGACAAAGGCTCGAAGACAATTCAATATAGATAAAATAATGTTTTCAACACATGGTACTAGAAAAATGGAAGTCCATATGCAAATAACAATAATAGTAATAATAATAATGATGTTGATGATAATAAAGCTAGATACAGAACTTAACTTTACACAAAAATAAACTCAAAATGTATCATACACCTAAATGTAAAATGCAAAACTATAAAACTTCTAGAAGAAATCATTGGAGAAAATCTGTGACCTTGGGTTAGATAATAAGGTTTTGGATATAAGACTAAAAGCGCAATCTATAAAGAAAAATTTGATAAGATAGACCTTATTATTATTAAAATTATAAACTTCCATGTGGAAAAATACACTATTAAGAAAATTAGAAGATAAGTCTGGAAGAACTATTTGGAGAAAGAATATCTGATAAAAAGCTTGTATCCAAAATTTACAAAGAACTCGTAAATCTCAACAATAAGAAACTCAATTTAAAAAGTCAAAATCACTGAACAGACACATCACTAAAGCAGATATGCAGAAAGTATATCTGCTCAACATCATTTGTGGTTAGATAAATACAAATTAAAACAAAAATAAGAAAGACATATATTAGAATGGCTAAAATCCAAAAAATTGATCATACCAATTGCTAGTGAGGAATAGGAACTCTATGTCCTTACTGGTTGAAATGCAAAATGGTACAGTCACTTCGAAAGATAGTTTGGCAGTTTCTTAACAAACTCAAAACGGTCTGACCATATGATTCAGCAATTATGCTCCTATTTATCCAACTGAGTTGAGAAGTTATGTCCACACAAAAGCTTGCAACTGAATATTTATGATAGATTTATTTATGATTGTGGAAGCAGCCAAGATGTTCTTCAATAGGTGAGTGAATAAACAAACTGTGGTATATCCAGACCATAGAATATTATTCAGTGAGTAAAAGAAATGAGCTATCAGACCGCACACACACACACAAAGACATGGAAGAAACCTACGAATATGCTGTTAAACGAAAAAAACTAATGTGAAAAGGCTACATCTGTCATGATTCAATTATAAGACACTGGAGAAAGGCAAAAACATTGAAAAAATCGGAGCTTGCTACATATTCAGGAGGAGGCAGAGAGGGTCGCAAAAGCACAGGGATTTTTAGGCCAGCAAACTGTTCTGTACAATACTGTAATGGTGTATATATGATACACTGTATTTTTCAAAACACATAGCACTAAGAATGAACCTTGATATATGCAAATTAAAAACAACATTTACGAGGTCAGGTGATCACAGAATAGCATGAAGAATGTAAAAAAATAATCTGGATGCTTTGCAAATGTTTAAAAAAACTCACTGAGGTAGTTGGGGGAAGGTGTTGATCCAGATAACAGGAAATGATTGAACTTTTTAAGAGAAATTATATATAAGCACTATACCTTAGTTGATAAAAGTATTTCCTACAGGGGTATGGTTAACAATTCTGATACTTTATATACGTTTACTGGAATTAGAAATAAAGTAAGTGGATGGCAAATTGTAGGTGTCACATTTCTTTGTGTTGAAAGGGGATTTTGGAGGTACTAATGATACATGTGGTAAAAAATTAGAGTTGTACACATTAGTATGAATTTATGTTTAGTCTAATATAGATACAGGTAGTTATTAAGTACCCCAGTAGCAATGAGCACACCTAGTATCCAGCTCTTGGTTTTTAATACCATTCTCTAATAAAAAGAACCAGGGATTCTTGGAGAAATGGCTGATTCTAGAACTCAGGTGGTAAATATACAATGAAACTGGAGCATCTTGTAATGGTAGAAAGTAAAAAAAAAAAATGCTAAGAAGCAAAACAAAACAAAAAATAACCCACAATGATGGAGGTATGTCAAAGGAATACGGGAGTTCACTGAAAGCTCTCGATGGCCAAAGCAACAAAATAAGTAAAGTCATATTGGATTTCAGCCCAAAAATATAAAAGAAATGTTCTTGAATCCATACTTTTATAAATAAATCATTCAGTAAGTAAATAAATGCATAAATAAGGGAAAAGAGCTAAGAGTACAGTATAAAAGGGGAGTAAAGAGGAGTATTTTTACAGTAGAGAAACTAAGTTACTACTTCAGCCAGGGAAGCAAGGTCAACTTGACGATCATATATGTATCCTTGACATTTTGTGATAAAATTGGCACTTTACCACTGTGATTTCCTCTCTAAACCCACAACCGTAGTCTAATAATGAGAAAATTATCAGAAAAATCCCAATTGTGGGATAGTCTATAAAATACTTGACCGGTACTCTTTAAAACTGTCAAAGTCATCAAAAATCAGTAAAGTACAAGAAATTGTCACACTCAGGAGATGCATAATGAGACATAGGTTTAAATGTGATATCCTGGATCAGATCCTGGAACAAAAAAAGAGACATTAGGTACAAGCTAAAGAAATCTTAAGAAAGTGTGGACTTAATAATAATGTATAAAATTTGCTCATTAATTGTGACAAATGTATCATACTAATGAATGATACTAATAATGAGAGAAAAGTGGGTGTGGAGTATCTGGAAATTTCTCTGTAATATTTGCATTTTTTTCATGTATTTAAAACTGTTCTAAAGTAAAAAGTTTATGTACAAACTATTGTAAAAAAAATAAATGAATAATATAATTTTTTAAATGAGCAAAAGACATGAACAGGCACTATGCTGAAGAAGATACACAAATGGCAAATAAGCACACAAAAAGCTGTGCAATCTCATATATTAGAGAAATGCCAAATAAATCCACAATGAGCTATAATTACACGGCTATCAGAATGGTTAAGATAAAAAATATTGACTACACTCAGTGCCAATGAGGATATAGAGAAACTGGGTCACCCATACATTGCCATTGGGAATGTAAAATGGTACAGCCACTCTGGCAACCCAGTTTGGCAGTTTCTTAAAAAACCTAGATGTGCAATTAACATAAGCCCAGCAATTTCACTACTAGGCATTTGTTTATCTGGGAGAAATAAAATTTTATGTCCACACAAAATCTGTACTTGAATGTTTTTAGCAGCTTTATTGTAATAGCTAGAAACTGGAAACGACTTAGATGTCCTTTAGAAGGGAAATGGTTAAACGTACTGTGGTGTATCTATATTACTGAATACTACACAGAAATAAAAAGGGCCAAATCATTGATACATGCAACAACTTGGATGACTTAAATAATGCTGAGTCATAAAGCCAATTTTGGTAGGTTACATACTGTATGATTTCATTTATATACCATGCTAGTAACAACAAAATTATAGAGAACAAAAGCAGATTAGTAGTTGTCAGGGTTAAGGTAGGTAGAGGGGATGTAGGTCAAGAATGAAGTGGATATGGCTATAAAAGAGAAACATAAAGGATCTTTGTGATGACGGAAATATCCTTTATCTTAATTATGTCAATGTCAATATTCTGGTTGTGGTATTATATTATAGTTTTGCTAAGTGTTATCATAGTGGGAATCTGAATAAAGGTTACATGGGCTCTCTCTGTATTATTTCTTACAACTGCATGAGAATCTACAATTATCTCAAAGTGAAAGATTTAGTTTAACACCACCTCCCTCCCTACAAAATTACAAGAGAAATTAGTATAAAGTTGGAAGGCATACAAGGTAGACAAGCCAATGGAAAACATGGTAAGACGTGTGTGTGTGTGTGTGTGTGTGTGTGTGTGTGTGTAAAGAGACAGAGACAGAGGAAGAGAGACAGAGGCAGAGAAAACAAACAAAACTAAGAAAAAAAATGAAGCTTATGTTTTAAAATAATAGCTATAGACTATAGAATGTAGGGGGAAAAAAAGATACAACATCTATATAATTAGAGTACCCCAAAGATGATCAGGACAATGAGAAATGAATGTATTTAAAGATTTGATGCAAGAAAATGTCCTGGGTGAAATAAGATTTGAAACTTCTTAGAGAAAGGGCATACCATGGGCCATAGAGAACTGACCAGAAACAGTCGACACCAAGACACAGCTTTGTAATTCAAACAATTTTAAAGTTAGAATATTAAAAAAAGGGAATCTTTAGGCAGTAAGACAAAAAGGTTTGGTAAAGGGGGAAGAAATAAAGTTGGCCTCAAATTTCTTCACACTGACATTTTTAACATAAGAGGGTCAGGCATCATCTACCAAGGAAGACAGGTAATCCAAAGATTTTATAACCTGGCAAGCTGTCTTTTAAGAACAATGCTATTAAACCCACACTTATATATACATACAGCTTTGAACATTCAAGAACTCAGGGATTTTTTCCATGAGCCCTTATTGATGAAACACCAGTGGACGAACTTCCTCTAACAAAGAGATAATTGGGGAAACTATGGCAAAAAGACAGTAGTGGAGACTAAATATGTTTAACTGCATAAATAAAGCGGAAACAAATTCAGGGAATAAACATTAACGTTATGTGCTCTGCAGTGTAAGAATGCTAGAAATAAATATAGGAAGGAAATGAGGAGGGGGATTGAGAACATCAACAGATAAGACCTTAAGAAAATTTAAAACATTTATACATTTTTAAAAGCCCATAGCCAAACTAAACAGAAAAAAAGCTAGCACATACTTGCAGCTCATACTATATTAAATGGCCCATATTAAACAATGAGAAAATATTAAATTTCAACTAATATCATGGGAATAAGTAACCAACAGACACTCCCCCAACACAAGCACACAATGCAATAATGTAATTAAAAATACCAGCTCTTAAAAAAATGATAAATTACACATGCTAATGAGGGTCAGTGAAATAGACACTAACTTTACTAGTGGAATTGCAAACTAAAATGACTCTTTGTAAAGCAATGTATCAAATATAAAAAAAAATCACAAAACTTGTACTAAGATCTTCAAATATTCAAACAAACAAACAAAAAAATTGTTCATACACACAAACCCAGTAACTCTTCTTCTGAGTATCTATAAAAAGATAATTCTGAGCTTGGAAAAGAGTATATAAGAATGCTGCAATTTATTGAATACTGAGTGTCATTCATTCTATCAAGTCTTATACTAAATATTTTAATTCTCATACCTCTATGGTACTCTAGTAAGTACTACAAAAAAGATACATAACAATATAGAAATGCTTATGAAATAATGTAAGGGATGAAGAAGGGATATATCAAACATATGCAGATATATTCTATGATTGCTGCTACATAAAATCATCTAACAAAGGTTCATGTAATATTAAAACTCTGGAATATATTTACCAAAACTTTGCGGTTTTGTTAATAAAACTCCAGTAATGTCTTTTAAAAGATAATTTGAGAGAGAGGTAGGGAGAGAAGGGGAGGGAGAGAAAGAGAGAAAAGAGAGATGCATACAGCTCAACTAAATGATTGTAAATTGGAAAAACATAACTAAGGACTTTGACCTTATTTACTGTTCTAAAGCAGAGGTAGCAAACTGGCATCAATTTCACCATGTGGCATTTTTTTGCTGGCATTCTGAAGTTAACATATGCTCTCTCTTTTTCTCTTTTCTACTCTTTTTTCCTTTTAATTTATTATTGTATTCTTTCAATCTCCTTTGTCTCCACTGTGGTCTGTATTTTAGTCCATACACCTCATAGATCACTGCATCAGAATCATCTGGAGTACAATGGCATCCACAGAGACACCTGGGCTCTACCCTAGATCTATTGGTATCAGTATCATTAGAGATGGTCCAGGAATCCACATCTAATATGTTTCGTAGGCAATTATTGCTCACACTATACTTTCATAACTATTGTTGAATTCAACATATTACACTTGCTACCGAAGTAGCCATTGGAAGAAAGAGATTAAGGACAGACAGAACATATCTTTCCTGGGTCTCCAAATTTATTCCACATAACAGAGTAAGCATATTGGGTGATTCCAAAGTCTTTTAAGGACAATCTATACTTTCTATACGTGAAAAAGCAATGAAAGCAATTCAGGGAGTCAGGGAATCTCTCTCTCTCTCTCTCTCTCTCTCTCTCTCTCTCACACACACACACACACACACACACACACACACACGCTCGCTTTTTACCAAGTCTAGGGATTTTCAAACAGTACCAGGCAGGTAGTTTTCTATGCTTATCCCTCACTTCAACCAGACTAGCTTCTGCCTTTAGTTTCACACTTAGTATTCTATGAAATATTTAATTTAATAAAATTTTCTGCTTCTCAAAGAAAAAGTTTTAAAAGCTATTGAAACGGTTCTATCATAAACCTCTTAAACTGATTTGACATATCCACAGTACACAGAAATATAGAGTCAAGAAAAGATATTTTAAGGGCTCAATAAGGGAAGCGAAGGCAAATCATCTTCTGACTTCTAGTTTTTAAAATTTAAGATTGATACTTGTTAAGTAAAACACACATCCTGGACTTTATGTGTTAGATTAATTAATTTCTAATATTTGATCATGTACTTGATCTGTTAGGTCAACTGATTTCTACCTTTTCTAATGTTTGATACCAAAGAAAATCCAAATTTCTATTTGTCATCCAAAAATCAATCCAAATATTATATCCCTGAGTGAGGATCTTCTGATTTCTTTAGTTAAATTTGAAGAACCCTTCCCTTTTTGCTACTATACATAACAGGCATTTAACTCAGAATCATAAATGATGGTTTATATGTCTATATCTCCTCTAGGCAATGGCCAAGGTGTAAACATTCATCTCAGGAATTGCTGGCATAATAGAGACATTAAAACAATAGCATGAACCTAATTATAGAGTGAAATATTTAGTTCTCTGCTCTAGATAATTCTATAGAACATATTAGGAAAGTGTTACCCATTTTAAATTTGTCTCCTATTTTTGAACTTATTTTCTTGCTTTTTGGTCTTCATTTGTGGTGAAAATGTTAGAAAAATGATGTTGTCTGCTACCAAGTTCACGATGAAAAAGGCACTATATTGAGGTGCAGTTTGAAACGTGACAGCATATGTAAATGTGTTGGTGATGCTAAAAATACATGGATAAATGATGCATGACATCCACAGAGTATGCACAACTTTGTATTTATATAGTACCTACATGTAGACATTAGGATTCTATTTATGCATTTGCCAAGAAAGGGAAAAGTGTCTACATATGTCTCGTAAATATGGATCCGGGCTCATGCCCAATGCAGATGCTGCAGAGAGACGAGAGTGGGGAAAGGGGTGTGCTACACTGGGAGCAGGCTGTCTGTCAGATCATTTCCCCAGAATAGGTTTCTGGAAACATGAACAAAGATAATGGCCCGTAGACAACGGAAATTTATCCAAAGGAAATGAAAATTCTTCTCCACAGTGTTTCAGTATTGTGTATAATTTCTTATAATTCTTTGAAAATTGGCAATCTAGAAATGTCATACACAGTTGCTTTTAGTTAAAAGAACCCAAGTACCCTCATTTTCCAAGTATGTAAGGACCTGGGAACTCTGCTCATTCCTTATCTATAACCGGCATAGTGACTCGTAAAGAGGCTTTAAGGGTTTTTAAAGAAAGAATGATGATATTGATGGTGCATATATGTTTAAGTGCTTTGCCCTTAGAGTCAGAAAAACCAGAATTAGAGTCCTGTTTTAGAATTTAGTGTCTCTGTGACCTTGGGCCTCTCTGAGCCTGTTTTCTTATCTGTAATATGGGCATGATTAAGTACCCACCTCATAGTGGAGTTTTTAAAAACTAAATGATAAAATGTTGGTAAAATGTTTAGCACAGTGATGGAACATTTTAAAATGCAATGCATTGTAGCTATTTATTATATTTATCCTCTAATAGTAGTTCTCTTTCGAATAAAATGGGATTTAATTCTTCATTAAAATAAAATTAGATGAAATAATATTTTAATGTTCTTACTCTGAAATATGAATATATAATTCCACAAAGTTTAGCACACACAAACTTTCCCCAAAATCTGGATTTTTCCCATTTATATGATGAAGTTTCGCATATCCTACTCTGAGAAGTCTCAGATTGTTTTAGCCCATTCGAAACTTCATTGACACTCAAAAGTTAAATTCCTTGTCTAACATTCTACTCTGCCTTCACACTTTCCTTTCAAATTAGTATTGGAAATTTGCTAGATGTGTGATTGCTGGTGAGGGGCAGTGGAAAAGAGTGCATTTATTCTGGTGAAATGAAGTTTCTGTAATCTCTTAACTATCCTCTGCTGCCTCAGTTTAAAGCACATAATTGTCATTTTTTAAAAAATAAGAAAAACGACTTACTTATATAGTTGTCAGCTTTTGCTACAAAAGAATTAACAGTCATATCTACCTGATTAGCATTGTTTCTAGAAAGATCCTCTCCTTATTGTATATCTAAGTCATCATGTTCAATGAGGAAGAATTCATGCCTTGAATTTGGAAAACTTGGCTTTTTATAAGCTAACTTTACAGAATCTAATGCAGATGAGGAACAGAATGACACAAAACTAGTGTGGGGAAGGAAAGCATAATTTGCTCTTCTTCTTCCTATTAGTTCTTTGACTTTCTGTCATCCTCTGCTCCTTCTCGCCTCCTCTCTAATCTCCTTGTTCCATTCCTATATTGACAACAAAAAAGGAATAGGCTCAGACTTTGACCAGCAAACGCACCAATAGAAGTCTGATCTGTTTACTAGTTCAAACTCCTTGGATGAAGAATTTGACCTTTATAGTGAAAATATTCCTTAGTAATACTGCTCAAATGCTGGTCCCACAGTTCCAACTGATCACCAACTCAATCTATTTGACAGTTGATCTCTGTTCTTCTAACCCTGGAGAACCTTAAAAATATAGAGAAAAGTATATGCTAAACTGGCACATTATAAGGTTTGACATGCCACAATCATTATTCTCTCTAAAATAACTTTCTCTAAACATCCCAAGAAATATATTCTTATTAAGTACATAAAAGCAATATCTTTGTACCAGAATTAATAATAAATGAGAAACCTAAATATTTTAAACAAGTAAATGAATATTCTTAAATGTGATGATTTAGTTTACAAAACAAAGAAAAGGCTCACTATAGTTTAAATAATAGCGATATAATTTTAATAAGGTTGCATTTTCACATTTAAACATTCCTTTTGGTTTCTCATATCATAATCAGCATTTAAGCAGCTTTATTTGTGGAGCTTTTGTAACCACCTCATTTAACATTAGGTATATCTTTTAGTTTAATTAAAGCATTCCTCTTTTTCAGTAACACTCAATTGTTTTCAATTCGCCCATTATGTATAATTGTTTTCTTTGATCCATTCAAAACTTGGCTATTTTTCATGGTTAATTAAATCAACACTTGACCATTGCAGTTAATGCTTAAGTCAGTTTGATTTCTAATCTTGCATACCTGCGCTTCTGCACAAAATATGCCTTGAAAAGATTGCACACATTATTAGTTACATACCGCCTACAACTTGTAGTAGAGGCAAGTGTATATTTCAGGAATTCCAGCAGAGGGCAGTCAAGCAAGAATAATCACTTTAGCAAGAGGAGAAATTGATGATGATGTTTCCTGATATTTTTTCAAATCAAATTAACATCAGAGTATGTGTGTGTAAGTGTATATGTGTGTTGGGGGCTGGGGGTGGGTGGAACAAATGTATCCTTGGTGAGCCAACTCATTTCTCACTTAACCTCTTTCTCAGCTGAATAAGAGCCACTGTGTGCACAAGATAAGAGACAAGATATTTTCAAAACACTCCTAGTATTAAAACCAAAGCCATAAATTCTGTTACGACAACTGACATTTTTATCACTCTACTTTGGCTTCTTTTACATTTTATGGATTTTAAGAATAAGTTCACATCACTGAAAAAAGTAATGAAACTTTCGAAGAATACTATTCTCTCCCATGAAATTATTCAAATGAACACATTTTAATTAAAAAATAATGATAGAAACATAAGTAAGTTGGTTTTAGTTTTTACAAGAAAAAAAATTAGATGATATATTCTTTATCCCTGTTTAGGAGATGGGAGGTGGAATTCCTCATCCACAAAATGCTCAGTTATAACACCATTCATAAACAACTCCCACCTGCTATCCCTGGCCAATGTGGTCTCAATTACTTCCCATCTACACCTTTTCAAGGAGGCCTTTCACTACCAACTAGGAGCATTACACCAGGACTCAGCCAGCGATATGAAAGTTTAGCTGCTTTTACACTTATACTCAGTGGTATGCTGGTAAATGTTTAACAACTACCTCTCCAGGGGGGAAAAGCTCTCCTAATTTTCAGCTTTTGCCAATTTCCATAGTGTAAATACTTTAACCTAGTTGATTTTGAACTACCAACGTGAAGTCAATGGACATGAAGCTGGGAAGAGGTACACGGTAGCACACCGTTAGATTATATTTCCAACCAGAGTAACGATAGACATAAATAACCTTAAGAGCACAGAATATAGTAAAATATAGTAATATAGCTGGGAAGTGATAAGTTTTGAATATGTGTTACCTTTGTTTTTAATATGATTTATTTAATTATAAGTTTGTATAATTTAAATTTTACTAATGGCTATGTTTAACAACTGGCTTACAAAATTATTAAAATTTAATAATCAACTCTTGAGAGCTAGTATGAACTGACTCCAGCACATCATAAATATACCAGACTTTCCAGTTCTTAGAGCTAAGAGCAGGACAATGAAACATATGGCAAATCAGTGTCCTTTTTATTTAGATTATTTCATCATTCCTTACACTTAAATTCTCTAGACATGGAAAATCCTATCCCCTTAAGGGATTGTACTCTAACTTTAAAAATTAGTTTTTCTCCTATTAGCCACATATTTTCATATTTAATGATTTATATGCCACTTTAATGGTTTTTTCTACCATATCTGTGAACATCTGCTATTATTTAACTCTAAGAAAATGAACTCAACTTTTAAAATTTTAATAATTTTATTTAAAAAGAATAACACATCCATAAAGGAAAACTCATGGTCATTTTTTATAAATAAACATTAACTCTACAAATAAAAGATGAAAGCAAGTTGTTAGTAAAGTCTATCTAAATACTACAACTTATTGAAAACTTTGTACTTGAGGCCTGCTCTCTTTTTGTCAAAAAGTTACTCTAGTAACTTCAAATAAGGTGTAAAAACGTATTAGCACTCATTGAGACTTTCTTTTTGACATAATTAAAAGCACCGAAGCTGAATTAAGCTTAATTCACTGGTTTTTATTTTCATGTTCATGTCCTTGTAAATAATATCCTTTAGAGTGTACCCTAAACTCATCTCGTCTTCCACTAGGGGTACATATTCCTAGTTTTTTTTTTTCCTTAACTTGTAGCATCCGATATTCCTAGGTGATCTCCCATCCAAGAACTAACCAGGCCCGACCCTGCTTAGCTTCTGAGATCAGACAAGACTGGGTGCGTTCAGGGTGTCATGGTCATAGACCATATTCCTTGTTTATAATAGCACAATCATCCTACTAGTCATACAGGCTTGAAACCTCCAGAATACAATTTTCCTTTTCTAGATTTTAGACTCTATCAATTCTGCTTCTAAAGTCAATGTTTTTGTTTGAATTTGAGCAAATTACTTAATCTCTGCTAATCCTGAGTTTCTCACTCAGTTATTATAAAGATTAAAAGCAATTATCACAGTAATTGCCTGGGATGAAGTTAAGTGTTTAAAAAATGCTAGCTGTGTTTACTGCTCTGGGTGGAATTATGATGATTAATAAGCTTAACTATGTGGTTTCCCAGTCCACAGCAAATTAGATGCATTAAATTAAAAGCAGAAAAACACTACTTGGGAATAGTACTTTTAGGGCAGAAGGAAATATTAGTTAATTAATAATAATTCACAAAGAATAAACAGAATCACCCATAAAAAAACAGAATCACAGACAGGTGTTTTAAAAATAAGAGTAGTGAGGAACTATGGAGTGCTAGAGGAAGGAGCTGACATCACTTGGTAGATCTTGAGAATGTCATTAAACAATTGGCTTGTAACCAGAACTCAGAGTTATCAAGGAAAGTTTACAGTATGTTCAATTATCTGTTTATTTAGCAAGTTAGCATATAACACATTTTGGAAATCTTATTAAAGTTGGCATATATATGATCTGATGATTTTGTTTTGTACGCATAGAAAAAAAAGATTGGAAAAATATCCTAACATTTTAATATTTGTTATTTCTGAATTTGGGATTATGAGTGTTCTTTTATGTCCTTTGTGAAATAATTCCCGAATTTTCTAAAAAGAACATGTGCTATTTTGTGTTCCGTAAAAAAAAAAATGTGTACCGGAAAAAAATTTTTTTAGAGAGAACAACTTTGAAACTTTTGCTTGAAATTATATATGCTTCCATTAATGTCACTGATGGAGTCGTTATTGTTAGATCTTCAATCAAGTGTTAGTAATTCGGATTTGTATAAAAATAAGGAATACATCATTTCAGAACTATTCCTATTTATGAACATTGAGTTAAATTTCTTTTTAATGATTATGAGAAATTTCTACTTTTCTGGTCGTCCTGAGTTTGCTGAGTACTTTTCTGTTGAAGTTTTCTTAGAATATGTGAAGAATTACAAATCAAATATAGTTTTAAAAACCTGGATTACATAACTCAAAAGATTGTTGAAGGATCAAAAGAAATTGTGACTGTGAATGTGATTTATAAACACTATCATAAAAACAATGCCAGTTATTATTAGTATTAGCATATATTAGGCTTAAAATTCTAAAATTCTCCAATTTTAGTTTTGGGGTTTGTATGTTTTAAATAGAAGATATTGTCAGATAAAATACTTTAGAGAAGTGAAGTCTTAATAATATTTTCTCTAGCTTTCATAATATCCAGAAAAATCCAAATCATATAATTGAGCTAAAAGTAAAGATAAATGATATAAATCTTAGATACATGTAATTTGAGGAGTATTCAAGTTTCCTCTTTATGGTTCTTCACGTTATCTGTCTATCTGTCTACCATCTCCATCTGTCTATCTATCTATATATCATCTATTATCTATCTATCATCATCATTTGCTTATCTATCTTCATCCATGCATTTATCCATGAATCCATTCATCCATCTATTCCTTTATATCATGGACTCATGAATGAAGCTTCTGAAAACCTGAACTCTCCCAAATACAATGCACATTTAAACAAAAACTTATAAAATATATTAAATGGTTCATAATCTGTGCATCCATAGAATTCCTTTTCTGTATCCTATAGTTTTCCATTTTTATACATTATCTCCTGTTGAGATATTTTAAGCATTAATAAAATTATGTTGATTCTACTATTTCATGGGAAAGATCTTAAGATATTTTATTACTGGTTTACTAGAATTTCACAACAATGTGCTAGGTGTGATGTTTATCACTCCCATTCTCCCACCATTCCATATGCTGAGCACTCAGTGCATACTTTTAATTTGTAAAGTGTCTACTAGTTCTGGAAAATTAGGCTGTATTATTTATTTAATCACTTCTTACCCTCTATTTTTCTCTTCCATCTTTTAAAGATACTTTTAGATCAATCCTAAGAATTTTTTCTCTTATTTTTCCAATTCCTTACTTCTTTTGTTCTACTCTCTGGAAAATATCCAGGACTTCATCTTCCAATTTTAAAATTAGTTTCTTTGCAATAGTTTTTTCTTTCATTTCTCGAAAGTGCTCTTTTAATCTCTGGTTATTTATCTTAAAAAATAGCATCCTGTTTTATGGAAGTAATGTTCCATATGTTTTTGAGGAGTCTAATTTTGTTGTTGTTGTCGTTCCTACTTTGTATGAACTCCAGTTGGCTCTTTCCATTTGTTCATTTCAATATTTTTCTTCCTTGTTGGAGACTTTCCCCAGCAGCTGGTGATCCTTGGTGCATTTGTATTTAAGAATGATATATGAAAAAATGGAGTGGAAACTTGGTAGGGCTTGTGGACTGGTTGGCATGGAATGCCATATTCCTAAGCAGACCTTTAATGTCAGTAGGTAGAGGTATTTCTACATAGCTGTTCAGATGATCCGAAAAATAAACCTAAAGTCTCCTGCCTGAGGGATTGGCATCTGGTTGCTGGTGTTCTTTACATTAGCCAAGGCGGAGTGACTTATTTCCGACTATAAAATTTCAGTTCATTCATTGATTTTAGTCTCTACCGTGTTTCTGTCTTTACTGTGTTTTTACCGAGATTTTGACTGTACCTCTACCCTTTACCATATCTAGAGCCACAAATCTTGGTAGGTCTTTGTGTTAGTTCAGGTCCTCCGAGAAGTGGAAGTCAAGATATGGTTAAAAGTCCAAGGATTTTATGAAGAAAAATCTCACTTGTGTGAGAGACAATGGAGGGTGAGCTCGGTAAAACTGGGGAGGCAATCAAATCACAATGCAAGGCTGACCCCCAGAAGGAAAGAAGGTTGGTGGCCCACTCAGCAGGTGAAGTTCTTTGCCAGTTATACTCCCTGCAGTTGGAGGTCTGAAAGATGCATTCGCATGGCCACCATCATTTTCATCATAATTCTCCATATTCCTATTTACATAATGAAGTGTTGATTCTGTTGATGATTTTAACTCTACGACTACATTTTATTGTCTTTAAACTATTTCCAGTCTTTTTGACATTCTTCACGTTTTCATCTTTATTTAATCTTGTTTTTAATGATCTTTTTCCCAAAAGGGAAAATTAACTGAATTTTTAGTATAAATCCAAAACTCTCTAAATTTTTCTCTTGTTAATTTTTAAATCAAACTTTTATTTTGAAATAGTTGTAGCTTAATCTGCAGTTATATGATATAATACAGAAAGGTGTACCCTTAACTTGGGTCCCTCCAGTGTTAGCGTCTTATAAAACTATAAGGTAATATCACAATTAGGACATTTGTATTGATACAGTCAAGATACAGGACTTTTCCATCACCATAAGGATCCTTCATTTTCCTCTTTCATAGCTACACTTATGTATCGCCCACTCCCAGGCTCTCCCTAACTTCTGGCAACCACTATTTGTTCTATATGTTCTCCATTTCTATAATTTTGTCATTTGCAGAATGTTATGTAAATGGGGCTACATATTATAATCCTTTTCATATTGGCTTTATCAGTTAGACTATATCTCTGATGATTTATTTACATTATTCCTTTTTATTGTTGAGTTGTATTCCATGGCATAGATGTACCATGGTTTGTTTACCCATTCACCCATTTAAGGACATGTGGGTACATTCAGTTTTTGATTGTAAGGAATAAAGCTGCTATAAACTTTCATGTACAGGTATCTGTGTGATGATGTTTCATTTTCCCTGTGATAAATGCCAAGAATGTAATTCCTAAGTCACACTGTAGTTGAATATTTAATTTTTTTTAAATTACCAATTTTTTTTTTTTCAGAGCGGCTGTACCATTTTACATTTCCATCATGAACGTATAGTCAATCTGGTTTTCCAGATCTTCCACAACATTTAGTATTACCACTATTTTTAATTTTAGTAATTTTGACAAGTATGGTGTTATTTCATTGTAAATTGGTATTTCCCTAATGACTAATGAACAGTGTTATGTGTGATTATTTGCCATCCGTATAACCTCTGCAGTGAAATGTCTGTTCACGTCTTTTGCATGTTTTTGACTAGATTATTTTTATTTAATGCTAAATTTTGTGATTTTTTATATATTTTAGTTGCTAGTATTTGTCAGATATGGGATTTGCAAATGTTTTCTCTCAGTATATAGCTTGATATTTTATTTTTAACAGGTCTTTTCACAGAGAAAAGTGTTTTGTTTTGATGAAGTCTAATTTATCAATTTTTGCTTTTATAGATAACACTTTTGGTGTTATCTGAGAACCCCTTGCTCAGTCTTAAATGTATCTTTAACATTTAAGTTTATGATCCATTTTTAGATAATTTAGTATAATATGTGAAACTTAAGTAGTGGTTCTTTTTTTTTTTGACCTGTGGATATTCAATTGCTGTAGTATCATTTGTTGAAAAGACTATTTTTTTTCATTTAATTGCTTTTGCATCTTTGTCAAAAATCAGTTGAGTATCTTTGTATAGATAAATTTCTGTGTTGTCTATTCTGTTCCATTGATTTGTGTATCTATTCCTCTGCTAGTATCACACTTTTTTATGCCTATCTCTATTTAATAGATCTTGAAATGGGATAGAATTATTCTTTTTCAAAATTGTTTTAGCTCTAGTCTTTTTTTTAAATTAAAAAAAATTAAAAATACTTTTGTCTATATGTACAAAATTGTGTTTATATTTTTTGTAACTATTTCCTCCACATACACTTATAATCATATCAGATAGTGTTAAGATTTTTGCTCAACTGTCAAGAATAGTTTTAAAAACTTAAAAGGAGACAGAAAGTCTATTATTTGATCAATATTTTTGTTTACCATGATCTTCCTTCCTGATATTTCAACATTGCTCTGTTTCTTGTTTTGTTTTTGCTTAGAGACCCCTTTAGCCATTTAATGGTTAGTCTAACTTGGGATAACTTTTATCTGAGGATGTCTGGAATTCCTCTTTTTTCCTATAACCTTTCTGGATATAGGATTCTAGACCAAAAATTTTTATTTTCCAGGACTTGTTGTGCCTCTTCTTTCTGTTCGGCATGATTTTTCCTGAGGTATGTGCTGTCATTTTAATTAGATCCCCCCTAGGTAAAGTGCCACTTCTCTCTCTTATTGTTTTCAGAATTTTTTTTTTTCTTCAGTCTTCAGAAGTTTGGCTATGATGTTATTGGCTTGCATTTATTTTAGCTTCTTGTTTGAGACTTCTAATTTTCTTGAATCCGTAGGTTTAAGTCTTTACGAATTGGGGAGCTAGGTTATTATTCCTTTAACAACTTTTTTATTCCTGTTATCTTTTCCTTCTCCTTCCAGGACTGCAAAGACATGAATATTAGACCTTTTGTCATAGTTATAAGGCTGTTTGAGGTTCTGTAAAATTTACTTATTTTCTGTCTGCTGTTCAGATAAAATAATTTCTATTGTCCTATAATTGATTTGGGGTGCCTCATTACAGCTTCATGAGTAAGGAAGTCTAGACTCCTTACTGAAGCTTTGTTGGCATGGTAGGGAGATGAAGTCACATTTTTTTCTGTGGTCATCTAGAGTACAGTGCAGTTATCTAGAATATTTTTTTTCTCACATTTTCCCTTTCCTGGTTATTTGGTTAGAGAGAAGAGGCTTTTGTTGGAGTAAATGTGCATCTGTGTATGTATGTGCCCATTAGCATTTCTCACTTGGCAGCTTCTTAAGTTTCAAGTCTAGGATATGTGAGGTAAAAAGAAAACTGAAACTCAATACAATGTTGTTCCTCAGCTCCTGGGATCTCTAGCTAAACTTCCCTCTTTTTTCTCACCTTTCTTCTTAAGTTTTTTAAAATATATAATGTCCAGAGAGTTTAGTCATACTTAACAGGAGGAATAGAGAAAAGTACATCTATTCCATTTTTCTGGAAAATGGAAGAAGTATTTCTGTTAATTTTAAAACATTTTTGAAACATTTTTATTCTCTGCCTCAAATACCACACTCTCCATCTTGTAAAAAGCCCATACATTTTTTTTTCTGATTACTTATCCTTAAAGAAGGCAACTCTATCAAGATATTTGTTCATGAAATTTTTGGTTTCTCTTTTATCTCCATACTGTCAACTTATTTCTTATTAGAGGCCTACTCTTTGTTTTTGAATTAGGTGAATGGCTGATATAACTGTACCTACCATTTTTGCCATGTTTTCCAGTTTTATATGGGGAATATTTTTTTATCTATGAAATTCAAATATGTTCTCAGGATGTGATTTTACAACCACAAATTATTTACAATACCTGAAATAGGATATATTTTAGGTACGTATTATGAGTACTGTAACATTGCTATCCAAGTCTTTTTTCTGACCCTTCCACACACCAGACTCCTTTCAAATTTAGAGACTATCTTGACTCTTTCCTTTGTCTGAAGTGCTGTTTACCTGCATTTTTGCAAGACTGGCTCTTTCTCACCATTCAAGTCTCAAATCAATGTTACTTCCTTAGAAATGTTATTTCTGACCACCCAGACTAAATTAGACCATTCATTGCACAGTATTCCCAATTTCATTATCCTACATTATTTTCTCCCTAGCATGTCTCAATATTTGAAATTATCCTGTTAATCAATTTATATATTTTGCATTTATTTTTTACCTTCTCTCTCTAGAACATAAGTTTAATGAGGAACTTTTAATTTGAATGAATGAATGAATAAATGAATGAATAGCTAGTGTGATACAGATTTTGAAACAGTTTTATATTTATAATTAATTTTAAAAATTTGAATTTAGATCAGAAAATACTACATATGGAATTGTCTTTCATAAATAGTCATTAGCTCACTGCATCATAATGAGCTTATAATATTTCCAATATGATAATCTAGTTAAATACATTTTAAGAAAAACTCAGATCCTAGAAATCAATACTATTCTTAAAAGAAAGAGAAAAATGGGGAAGTCCCTGTATAATTTTGGTAGCAAATCCTGAGGTAAATTTTTTTACATATTTTGTTCAAAATAGAAAAGCCAAAAAGATAATTGTTCTTTGGAATTTCAATGTACCTGCATGAAAGAAATTATTGTCTTTTTTAGCCAAGAGGGAAAAAAAACTTTACTACAGAATCTTTGAGAAGTCAGAAAAGTTAGAACAGTAAACAGAAATATATTTTGTAATAATAACTTTGGGAAACAAGTTTAACATTCTGGAGATTTTAATTACTCAGAGGATCCCTCTTTGGCTTGAAATAGATAATTTTGTTTAAATACCTCTGGTGTCTTTTTTAGAATTTGGACCATAGCGTATTACCAGTACTAGTGCTCAAGTTTAAATATCCAAAGGAAGAAGTTTAAGTAGAAATTTTCATGCTTGTTATATCAATGAGTCTATAGAGTTTCTAATGTAAGGGTGCTGTGCAACAGCTCAATGCAACAATTATGTTCATAAAAATGTGTTTCACATTGGCGTTTGTTCTTAATACCTTTTCCTTTTAGTGTTTGTTGGGGTGCATAAGCTAAAGGAGGATGCGTTTGCTGAGGCAATTACCTATTATTGTTGAGCAGCTTAGCAGTCTCTTGAGTAAACTCATGCATAATTTGTTTGTGCATAATATACTGTCTACAGTACTTTACTCACCCCTGCCGGGGGGGAGGAAACATTTAGGACTTCTTACTTATATTATTTCTTATGTTTTGAATGACCTCTTCTCCCATCCCTACCTATACCTCCATCTCCATCTATACGACCAGATCCAAACTGTCTTTCAAGTTCAAGTGACCCATCTTCCCCTCAGAATTTACCAATACCCCTCTTACTACAGTTAGCAATAATATAGATGAGAAAATATTTATGACTGTCAAGAGGTGAACAACTGATGGGCTGCCAGCCTCCTTATACTCTTTCCTCCAACTGTACCTCACTCTCTGGAAACTGCTCTTCCATCCCACTCCCCATCTCTCAGGCACACAATTCCTCAGGAAGCAAATATGCTCCAGCCATTAGGTACACCTATCAAGCCACAGCTCCTGGGGAAGGGGCAATTAGACTGGGATGGGCATGTTCCCTCTCCTTTCTGTAACACAGACTGAAAAGAAGGGGGTGAGGGGAGAGATTGATTGTTTCACTAATCTGTTCCTATATATCTCAGACAGTAAGATCTAACCTTAAAAGTGAATCATATTATTTATCCTCTCAAAACCTGTGGTTCCCATTTTTTTTCAGTGAGTTGGGGAACAGTCCTTATGACAGCCTGCAAAATTGTATGTGACCTAGGCCCTGGTACCTCTCTGCTTTCATCTTTTAATCCACACATTCTCCCTTGGCATACTGGCTTCGGTGCTGTTGCACACACACTTGGCATGCTTCACCTTAGGACTTTTGCCCTTATCATCATTCCCTCTGCCCATGAAATTCTTCGCCCAGATACCTGCATGGTCAAATCTCTCACTTCTTTGAGCCATTCTGCAAATGTCATCCTATCAATAAGGCTTTTTATGACATTCTCCCTAAAATTGCAACCTCCTTCTCCTATACCCAGCATACTCAGTCCCCCTCAATCTATTCTAATTATTTGTACCTTTAGCGCTAATCGCTTTCTAGAATTTTTCTTTTATTTAATTTTTGATGTTTGTTGTTTATTGTCTACTTCTGTATATTAAGGTATAAACACAACGGGGCAAGTGCTTTTGTCACTTCTTTATTGCTGTCTATTTTCAGTACCTAGAAAGATGCTTGGAATGATGAGCACTCAATGAATATTTATTGGATGAGTAAATGGGTAACTATTTTCTAATATATGGACAAGGGAGCAGAAAAGGCAGGTCTGAAATTAAAGAGAACCATAACATACACACCACACACACGCGTGCTCATGCACACATACATATAGACACACGAAGAGAGTTGATAATAAGTAGAGGAAGAGAAATTGCATTGTACTTTAGTGTGCTCGTTCAAGGATCCACAACCTTCCTGAGGCCCTTTTCCACCCTAACTTTTGTTGTATAAGACGCTCCTATAGAATGAATTTCTTTCTCTATTTATGTCAGTTCCAAAAAATTACTATGACTTGACCTGAGTCTAATTAATACACTTAAGAAGGAAAAAGCCAAGTTCATTAAGTTCTTTTTAACTATTCTTCCTTGTTTTGTCACAATGCTTTGCATACAATGGACAAATTTATGTTAAATGAATAAATGCAACTTTGCTTAAATGAAATCTAATTTGCTAAGCTATTTGCTCCACATTAAGAAATTCTTATACTGCCATTGCTTACAGTCAAAAATTCAGATGGATGATGTATTTACATGCTGTGTTACCTTACTCTGATTTACTATTAAGTTAATTTCTGTACATTGCAGTTCAGTGTTCATGGATCTTATTTTAGCATGTTGCAGTCCACCAAGTGGCTCAATTTATGTTTTGGGTGATGATCTCCATTTCACTTTTGCTTAGATCTGTAATCAATATATCATCAGTGTGTAATCAGCACATGTTTTTGTTTAACGATTATAAATTAATGTTATAGCAAGATCTATTTGTGCATTCCTGAAAAAAATATCAGCAACTCAATGCTAAAGCATGACACATCAGAGATTAGTAGTTTGCCTCTGATAAAGTTGTTCCACAACTGGATCACAGTTATACTAAATACTAACAGTACATTTATAATGTCCAATTTTATTCTTGAAAACAAAGACTATAATACATATTTTGTAAGAATTTTAGAATTAAAAATTATATAGTCCTTACTTCGTACATCAAAGAGAAGAACTTGGAATATTGAATCAACTCTGAGTTATGATATCTCCCCTAAATTTTCATTTCCTCCCTACAAATTTTGCCTTGAGAAAGTTTTCCTCTTTCCTCTAGATAAATATATAAGACAACTCTTCTTCTTGCAATGCACCTAGTTTGGAGAAAAGCTTAAACGTTGTTGTGCTGATAGTTATTGCACAAAAAGACTCCAGAGGAACACAAGAGAGAATTTTTTAAAGATCTTTTGTATTTTTCTGTTATATTTTAGGACTTTTTGATTTTCTGATGTTAAAAAGTCATAAAAGGAAGAAATAAAACTTTCTTTATTCACATATAACATGATTTTTTATCTTGAAAATCTCAAAGATTTTACCAAAACTTTTCTGGAATGAATAAGTGAGAAGAGCAAGGTTGTAGAATACAAGATTAACATACAAAAACTAATTACTTTCCTAGGTAAAAGCAATGGCTTTCAAAAATAAGAATTAGATATTATTAAAACAATATAATTTATATTTATAATAGACATTTATAACAGCACCAAAATTTAAAATACTGAGATACAAATCTAACAATACATACAAGCCCTCTATGTGTGGAAAATTACAATAAAAGAAATCAAAGATCTTAACAAATTAAAAGACATTCTATGGCATTAGATAGAAGACTCAATCTCAATTCTTTCCAACTTGATCTTCAGATTTAACATAATTCTTATCAAAATTATAACAAGTTATTTTGTAGTTATCGAAACTACTTCTAAAGTTTATATAGAAAAGAAAAAGACCTAGAATAGCCAATATATTATTGAAGAAGAACAAATTGGAAGACTCACACTATCCAATTTCAAGTCTTAGTATAAAACTACAGTAATCAAGAGGTTGTGTTGGTGAAAGAACAGACACATAGACCAATGGAAGAGACTAAAGAAACCAGAAATAGACTCACACAAATATAGCCAATTGACATTGACAAAGAAGCAAAGGCAATTCAATGGAGAAAGGATAGTCTTCTCAGTAAATGGTGTTAGAAAACTGAACATCCATATGCAAATAAATAAATCTAGACACAGACCTTAACAATAATTAACTCAAAATGTATCATGCACCAAAATGTAACGTAACATAAAATGCAAAACTATAAAACTTCTAGAAGAGAATTTAAAAGAAAATCTATGTGATCTTGGGTTTGATGATAAATTTTTATATATAACATCAAAACCAAACAACTTTATTTAAAAAATAGGCAAATAATCTGAAAAGATACCTCATCAGAAAAGATATACAGATGAAAAATAAGTATATGAAAATATGCACATCATTTTTTATCATGAATATACAAGTTAAAACAAGAAAAAGACCTCATTATTAGAATGCCTAAAATCTAAAAAACTGATGATACCAATTGTTGGTGAAGATGCAGAGCAACAGAAACTCCTTTATTTCTGGTAGGAAAGTAAAAATGGTACAACCACTCTCAATAACAGTTTGGCAGTTTATTAAAAAGCTAAACAAAATTTTATCACATGATCTAGTAATTGTGCTCCTTAGTATTTATCTAATTGATTTGAAACTTATGTCTACATAAACTTGCACAAAAAAATCTTGTAATATTTATGAAAACTTTATTCATAATCACTGAAGCCAAGATGCCCTTCAATTGATGCATGGATAATCAAACTGTGGTACATTCATATAACAGAATACTAATTGTTTTAAAAAAGAATGAGCTATCGAGTCATGCAAAGGGGTGACTTAATAGTAAATTCTACTGTTATGTGAAAGAAGCCAGTCTGTAAAGACTACATATTGCATAATTCCAATCTGACATTGTGGAATAATCAAAACAATTGAGATGACGAACTGATTAGTTGTTGCTAGGGCTTCTGAAGAGAATGGAAGGGAGGTTTACTTTTTTATTTATTTTTTATTTTTTCGTCTTTATTATTTTTTTTTAAAATTTAGTGGGGTAACATTGGTTAATGCAATTATATAGTTTTCAGGTGTACATTATCATTTGACATCTGTATATTTTATTGAGTGTTTACCACTCAAAGTCCAGTTTCAGAAGGGAGGTTTAAATAAATAAAATAAAGAGGATTTTTAGCACAGTGAAACTATTCTGTATGACACTATAATAGTGGAAACATGACACTGCATTTGTCAAAATCCATAGAAATTTATAGCATGAAGAGTATCTTTAATGTATGCAAATTAAAAAATAATTTAGGAGGTTGGAGACTCAAAAGATGAAATGCAAAATGCGACAAAACTATCTGACTGCATTACAAATGTATGAAACAACTTCACTGAAAGGGGTCAGGAAGAAAAGTGCTGACCTAAGTAGCATTAGAAATAACCAAAGTCTGTAACTCTAGAGGGAAAAAGAACTGTACATTAATACTAAACTACCTTTGCTAAAGTTTGTTTCCTTTAAAAATATGGATTATCACTTCTGAAACCACTATATGTGTACTGTATTCTACAGATAGACAACTAAGTAAAAATGCTGGGAATCAGATTTCTCTGTTGAAATGGAAGTTTACAGATAGGTAAGGAGAAGAAAGTTAATGTGATCCATTTGATAATGGATTAGGGTTGGAGACAAACAGTATGAACTCATGTTTAATTTAGTAGATATAGGTTGTTACATGTGGAAATATTTATATATATACATATATATTACATATAAGAGCTAGTATACACACATATATTTTCTTGCTCTATCAGCTGAGAAGGCTTAGAAGCAAAGACACCCCAGTAACAAACATACCTAGAACCCAGGTCTTGATTTCTGATACCATTCTCTAATAAAAGGAACAAGAGATCTATGAAGAAAATGGCTCATTCTAGGGCTGTGACAGCAAATATTACAGATGAGCCTGGAACATCTTTTAGTGCCAGAAAGTAAGGTAGTGCTCAAAAACACCATGTGGTTGGAAGAATGTCAAAGGAACACAGGAGCCATGGCCAGTGATGGGACAGTTTGACAACAAAATAAAGTATTACTGGCTTATAACATAAAGCACTAAATAAATATCCGTGGGTCCAAATAAATAAATAAATAAATACACATGTGAAGAATTTCAAATAATTTATGTAGGTACTCCAACCTTCAGAAGGTGGAGCATAACTCTTCACTCTTTAAGTGTGAGCTGGGCATAGTGACCTTCTCTCAGAAAGTAGAGTAAGAAAAGTGGGCGGGGAAGAGAAGCTTTATCATGGAAACTTGACAACCATTACCTCTTTCAGGTATTCAAGGTTAACCTGAACAGTGATAAGCCATTCGGAGAGTGTATATTCTTGATATGAGGTGTTCAGAATTGCACTTTACCTCTGGTCTTCCTCTCTAAAACCCATAACCTCAGTCTACTCATAAGAAAATTATCAAAGACATCCCAGCTGAGGGACATACTACAGAATATCTAACCAGTGCTCCTTAAACTTGACAAGATCATCAAAAGCAAAGAAATTTTGAGAAACAGTCACAGCCAAGAGAAGCCCAAGGGGACATGACTACTCAATGTCATGTGGTATTCTGGATGGAATTCTGGAACATAAAAAATGACATTGGATAAAAACTAAGAAATATGAATAAAGTATGAACTTTAGTTAATAATAATGTACTAATATTAATTCATTAATTGTGACAATAATAAATGCCATACTAATGTTAAGATGTAACTAGTAGAGTAAAATGACTGTGGGATATTTGGGAACTCTACACTAACACTCCCTCTCCCCGTTTTTAAAAAATAAATCTAACACTATTCGAAAATAAAAAGCTTATTTTTTAAAAGTAATGAGGAATTGGCTTGAAGTACAAAATTGTTTTTCTTAAAAGAGTAGCATCCCCAGCCTGTCTTGCTTGGTATTTGTAACTACTCAGAGTGTTTTACACCCGCTGCTAACTTTCAGTACCTACTACTCATGTTCACCAAATGCTGAAGAACTTGAACTACAATTAACAGGAATCAGCCACTTCTTTACTCTAAACTGCTACAATACACTAACATCGGCCAATGAAAACGGGAAAGGGAGACAAAATTGAAGAGAAAATAGACATAGAAAAACAAAAACTCAAGCACATCTATGTTGAAAGTGCAATTGTCACCAAGAGTGACCTCATGCTAACTGGCCCTCAGCCATTGGTCGTATACCTCTGCCTAAAGATGATATTTCTGAAAAGGTTGTATATCTCATAAACTCCCGTTATGTTTTTCGGCAGAGTTCATAAGAGACCACAAGGCACTTGGGATTCCTTTGGAAAACATAGTTTACACATATCCACTAATCAATCAACTTAGCGAAAGTGAGGTTGTATTTGCTTCCTTGGAAGTTAACCAGATACTAAGATGAATACTTTGGAAAGAGGGTAGTATAAAGCCAACTCCACCCATGTGCACCATAGACATATCTCAAGTTAAAATTGTCATTAATTATTCACAAATTCTAAGCTAGTCAAGCAGTTATGCTATGATACAGATATTTTAAAAAGTTTCCACTTATTAACAAGCAGTGCTTAATATGACAGCAGGGGTTTACCGCAGCTACTGAAAATGAGTTTGAAGTGAGTCATCGAAAGTTTCTTATTATAGATACAAGGTGATCTTCTCCCCAGTTTTTGTAAAGGAAAAAAAAAGTGCTTTCTGTTATCACTATTTCTGCCTCAAACTGACCCCAAACACCCAATGGTAATAGTATTTTATAACCAGAAATGATATAAACAGAATGAAGCATTTCTATTACAGGCTGTATTTCAGAATACACTTTGTTACTATTGCTCTAAAAGTGTTTGTTTTCCTTGCAGTAATTCAACAAGTCTGTTTTGGGGATTTAGAACAAGGACAGTTATACAGCAAGTTTCCAATGACCATGTATGTAAATGTTTGCTTTGGATTTGACACTTTTATTGATTTACAGGGATATCTATCAACAGGCTTTATATATTACTGATATATTATAAACATTGTATATATACAATATCCATAAAGCAATATTCTCTTACTGAAGTGCCTATCATATGTTGAGCACTGTATCTCAATAAAGAGACATTGTGATGCTCCATGATGCCATGAAAGACATAGCTCTCTCTGTCCTCCTGCTTTGACATCCTTACTTTGTTGGCTTCTGTCCTCACGAACAAAAAATGGCCACACTGCTTCCAGTCATCACATTCATGTTTTTGGCAGGAAAGAGTCAAGTAAGAAAAGGCTTTTGCCTCATGAGCCTTTGTCTTCTTATGTAGGAAGGGAAATACTTTCCAGCAGTCTTACTCTACCATCTCGCATATCAGAACATAGTCACCCGCTTACTCTTAGACCAATCAGTGGTCAAAGGGAATGAGACTATTTTATCAGAATTTATTTTTACCAACCAGGACTCATTATCTGTGCTGGGGTAGGAATATACCTTCACTGAGATTAATCAGTCTTACTCACCCCATAAAAATAAATCAGGGTTCTGAAATGAGGATTGTATTTGTTGTCTGTTAAGCAGGTAAAAAAAACCCATATCTACCACACAGCTGTAGATGTTACTGGAGAAGAACTGGCGGTAGTATGTGAAAGCCCTTTTAGTTCTATATTGTTCTCTTATGAGCTAATTATGGAACCACAGCAGACCCAAACTGAGAAAAGAGAATGACTTGTATTTTTTTCCACTCCTCTCATATAGCTTCAAAAAAGTGTATCACAAAGCATCAGAAAAGGTATAACATAAAGGACATGATGAAGATGATGATGATGATAATGATGATGATGATGATGATGATTATGATGATGATAGAAATGGCAACAACTCACATATGCATGACATTTTTGCAGATATATACAATCACATTCTATCTTCACAGCCATCCTGAAAGTGAGATATCAGCATCATGCACATTTAATGGAAGAGGAAAAAGACTCAGAGAAATTTATTAATTTGTTCAAAATCACTGCCAGGGGTGCCCAAACCATCATAAGTTCAATGATTTTCTAGGGGGACTCACCGGACTCAGTATATAGTCATACTTACGGCTACGATTTTTATAGCGAAAGGATACAAAACAAAATCAGCAAAGGAAAATGCACATAAATGAAATATGGAGAAAACCAGGTGCAAGCTTCTAAGAGTTGTCTCCCAGTGAAATCACACAGTATATGTTTAATTCCTTCAGCCATGAGTTGTGACAAGTGTCAAATGTCGTCTTCTGGGAAGTTCATTAGTGATTCAGTGCCTAGGGTTTTTATCGGGGGCTGTTTACAGAGGCATCCTCTACCTAGCACACACCAAGATTCCAGATTCCCTGAAGGAAGGCAGGTGTTCAGCATAAACCACATTATTTATACAAACAATCTAGGTACAACCAGACACTCTTATCTGTAAGGGTGATGGGAAGCCTCCTAAAATCCAAGTTCCCATACACTACTCAAAGACTAACATTTTAAGCAGGACTTTTTAAGGACAGCAGTCTCAGGCCTGCAAGATCACATATCTAGAGTATACTAAAACTTGGACTCAAACCTGGGTCTTCTGATTCCATATCTCATCATCCCCCTTTTTGTTTTTGGAATATAATAAAGGGAATTCATAACATTAAAAAGAAAAAAATGTATATAGGAATATTTGTATCTAATTATCACTATGAGAAAGTAGGGGATCAGAGAGTTCATATATCTTACCCGAGATCAAAACATCTCCTTTGCAGGGGAGCTGCAGAACTGGGATTCTAACACAGGCTTGTCCAAATGTTAAAGTCAAATTTCCTCCCCTTAAAACACACTTCTTTATAAAATTGGTCATATGATAAACATATTTGAAATATATTATAAATTTTGTTTGATAAGTAATAAAAATACATGACTATAATATTTACATGTTGGGAAGTATACAATCAAAAGGGTTTCATACTTTAATTTTTGATATCTATAAATTAATACATTTCATAGGAACTAGAAAAATAAAATAAAATAAAATATTAAATAAAAAGGCAAAAAGATTAAAGTTATAATATGCAATATGATATATGAAGAAAAAACAAAAACAAAAATTATTACTAAATAAAAGATAATGTGGTAAATGTTACTATTTTGAATTTCATTTATGTAAATTTTCATTAAGTATATGACTAGTGGAATTCATTTACAGAATCATGTTTTTAAGATCAATTTATGAACTGGACAATTGTTATTTTAGTATACAAATCTTTATTCTAGCAAGAATAGAGGCACCTTCCAAAATCAGTTATGGCACATGGTTATGCCAAGTTATGACAAAATCTCCCTAAATAAAACTGAAATGAAAAATGTCTATCATCATCACAAGAAATTATAATAAAATTTGGACATGCAAGATGTTGAAAACTTATTTATTCATATTCTTTGCTTGCTGCTTTTTCCTTGGGGAAAACTAATAGCTGAAATGTGGCCATAGTGCAGAATATACAATAGGGAAAACAAGCACTTAACAGGGTAGTTGCATTCCAACTCTGAAGGCCTACTCTTAGAGCAGGAAGCTATGACTAAAAGAGGAGTTAGCACTCTCTTTATGGTTCTAAATCTTGGAACACAAGAGCAATTATTTTTAAATTAAATACTTAAGAGCATGAGACATAATACTCCCTATTAAGTTAGATATTATTATTAAGTCATTCTAATTTTCTGTAACATGAGGAAGAATATCACTGGTGGTAGTCCGGGAATAATTAGCAATAGATGAACTCTATTATCTGTTGGAAAAGACTTTACTCTTCAATGCACTTTCTCTCTCTCTCTCTCTCTCTCTCTCTCTCTCTCTCTCTCGCTCACTCTCTCTCTCTCCTACACAAATACATACACTAAAAAACTACATGAACAACAAAACTGTCCATTATGTTTAACTTCTGCAACAAAACATTCCAAAGGAGAGAAGATGATTCTAAAGAAAAAATTTGTTAGGTATAGATATCAAAGAAAATGAAATGTTGCTAGTAAAGTCAACTCCTGAATTCTTCTACCAAGGCCCACCTAAAACATCACACTGCTGTGGTTTATTTCTGTTTTACAAGGTTAATGAAGAGCAAAAGCTATTCATAAATAGAAGATGTCTATACCAATCAAAAGAATCTGGAAAAGTTAGTCTTTGAAGCTTACTTTTTCTGACTCCTACAAATTTCTCCCACAAAGTTCCATGATTGAAAAATATGTCTTTGGGTGGGGAAGAACTCTATATAACAGGAAAAACTCTCTAAAGAAAGTAAATTCTTGTTTAACTGTAGAGATATCCATCACTACACTGATTATTTTTTTGTCTTACAATTGCCAGTATAAAGAAATGCTTGTGAAGCAATCAGTTTCCAAAGAAACTATACTAAAATTGTAGAAAATCATTAAATTAGTCCTTGCTTTCAAAAACTCAGGCTCTGCTTACTTTTGTTCTTTGATATAACTTACTGTACAGTTCTTAGCTATTCAAAGAAGTTGATCACAATTTTCAAGTTAAAGCCACAATATATATTTATATATCTATCTTTATCTCTCTCATCTCTATCTATATCTCATTATTTCTATCTATCTATCTATCTATCTATCTATCTATCTATCTATCTATCATCTATCTATCATCTATCATCTATCTATCTAACTGAATCAAACTGCAAGATTGGAAGATGCCCAAGCTCACATTTTCTGGGTTCTGGGTAATATTTTGTACAGTGATTCTTTTAAATGCAAAAGACCTTGATTACAGGTCTATTAATTTCAAATTTGAGGCTCTTTCTTAGGAAGAACTTTTGCTCTTGCTGGTGATGCCAGGTCCTAACTTCAGCCTGAAACTGCTATTATTCTAGAAAATGCCCAGACTACGGTACCTTCCAGCCATTGAATTATCTTTTGTCCTCCAAGATGGAGTTCCCTGTTTTGATGTAACTATAACGACATAATGAGATGGATCAATTTGAGACTTATAGCATTTTTCAAATCTATTTATTAGAGGAGTTTGAAGACTGAGATTCTTATTTTTAAGAAATCAGAATAAGCCCCTTTACCCTTTGTTGATGCCATAATACAACTGTTTTCTTACTGGCAAAGTGAATATAACCTTTGTAATTCACAAGCATGGTATAAGCGTAGCTCATTGACTAAAAGTTAGCTACAGGAGAGTGAGCACAAGTTCAAGATACCTACTGTATGTCAAAGTCACTCTTGACTTTGGACAATTCTGCAGTGGCTAACTAAGTAAATAGGCTGTCTTTGTTTCAAAGCAGATATTTTAGTTATTCGACCTCAGAATGGTCTATTCTAATTTAGCTTCTTCTCTCAGAAATACTGTGTGTGGTATCAAGAAAAAAATACTTTGATAAAATTTTGATGAAAACCTTGACAAGTATAATCGTGTGCTGTTCGAAAGGAAAAAACTGAGCATATATATTTTGTTGTTTCACAACCAATCCCAAATAGAACAAAACAATGTTTGAAGATTTGAGAAACCCAGGAGCTAGTCACACTATTTCACCAACATGTACATAGCATATATTTAGTTTTATTTAGTTAGTTTTATTGATTTATTTGTTGCCACTCCCATGGGGACACAGGAATTGGGATAAGATAAAGAGATTTTTAGGGCTTAAATGTAACCTGGATGCCAGTTCGTTAACTTATTAGCAAGGTAACTCTGGGAAAGTATTTCCTCATCTATAAAAATGTGAGAACAATATTTAGTTTACAAGGTTGTTTACAAGAAATAGTGAATAAAATATTATTATACATAGGGCTTAGCACAGTGCTAGGCATACAATTAAGTATTCAAAAAACAGGATAACTTATTTATAATCATTGTGTAATAATGAAGAAGGAACAGGATTTAGTTAAGTAGCGAAAGGAAGACATTGTTCTGTAAGACAAAGGTGTCCAATTTGTTTTCATTGAAATCTGTACTAGTAAAACATAATGCTGAGTTTGTACTCCCAATGTGCATGTATTTATTTGTATATTGCATCCACAAACTTCTCTCATGGGCTAATATCTCAAAGCATTCGCTCCAGAAGAGATAGTGCCATCATTAATAATTGTGAATATTAATCCATATTTTAAATTATCTTTTTGATAATTCTGAATTTGTTTCACTGATTAATGTTGAAGATGATTAGATGATTGGTGTTCATGCCCTACAGTGTGGCTGACAGAACTCAAAATCCTGAATAGTAGAAGGATACTTGCATAACTATACTATCTTCAAGTACTGTGGCATAGCAGAAATCTCTCCAAGCCACTTTTTAGAGTTAGTTTAAAAATTAATTTTTATAAATCTATAAGTCCACCTAACCAAGCTCAGGTAACCTTCAGTATCTCAAAATATTCTGAAAGCAATCGAACCATAAAGGTGCCTTATTTATAGATTCCCAACATAGAATTCCCACCATGTATGATATGTAACCATCAGATAAATAAACCAGTGAGAAAGTTGTTGTCAATCAACATATAAAATATTAGTAAAGTTTAATTTCTCTCATTTATATATAATTTCTAATGGTTTCTTCATATGCTCTACTGGGTTACCCTGCCCACACCACTCCATTTAGATACTACTGCTATGGAAACTGAAAACCATTAAAGGTATTTATAATCAGAATTGAGACATAATAAAAAGGAGGTACTGCTTAGCAGCAATATGCATGGCAGTTTAGAAGACTGAAAGAATAAACAAACAGACCAGCTAGAAGACCAATTTAGACTCTAGGTTCTATATAAGTTTGAAAGGAATAAAATAAAATCAAGAACCAGGTGGCTTCCATCTATCCTCCCCAGTCATCCTATATAAAGGTGATATTTTCTTGCATAGTATCAAGATGACTGTAGCAATTCCGGGGTAACATATGTTGCTGACATGACAATTTCCAGTGAAGAAAACATGGAAGTTTTTACATATAAGTCTTTGAAAAATAAGTTTATACCTTTAAGTCTTTTTAATATAGTTTTTCATTATATAGGTACTTTAAATTATTTTATTATTTGTTTTTAATTATTAATTATTTATTTTAAAATTCATTTTAGAAGAAAATAATCTTTCCTAGAAGCCTTCCTTACATCTCATTGCAAAGGAGGGTGGGAATGTGAATATATGGCATTTCAGTCTCCAAAGTGGGAAATAGTCTATGTCAACAAGAAAGGAGTGAGGACTGACTATTGGTTAGGCAGTACTTGAACAAAAGGTTATGGGATGACAGTCATAGTGGCATGAGAAAAAAAATTCTCAAAAGATAGAATGTAGAGGAATTTGTGATCACATAAGACATCCTGAGTGAGATGACAAAGGAATGACAATAAGTTTTTCAAGCTGAGTGGTTAAGGAAACATAACAACATGAATACAGTAGAGAACCCAGGAGGGTTCTATGTTTAAAAATATTCTTACTCATAAGAGCATCGCTAACAATTATTAAGAAATTGCACAGTACCAGTCAGCGTGCTAAGACCCATATTGTTTCATTTAATTCTCGCTCTGATCCTTTTGATAATATATTTTAAGTCATTTCTTCCCAGAGAAAGTAATCATTTCACTTTGGAGGACACTAGATCTGAGATGACACCTGGTCACCCACGAAGAAATTGAAGACAAGAACTGTGGCTTGCAGCCAGGATGAGGAATAGAAGATTGTTCCTAGGTGTCATTGAGAAGGGACTTAACCTGCGAGCCTGGAGTGCCAAGGAGGGAAACAGTCATTTCAACATCATGAATAAATTCTACAAGTCAGCCTATTGATGGGAATGTTTTAGTGAAAACAAAACACAAATCTGGTAGTAGAACTTGTATCCCCAAATTCATCTTTTTTCTTTTGAACACTGCATGTCTGCTTGGTTGACTTACATTGCTGTGTCCTTCACTTCGAGTATTTGTACAGTGAAAGAGAAAGCAATACTCCAAAAAGATTCACATTTATCTAAACAATGGAGTTTTTCATTTCTAGATCATTCATGAGATCTATCAATACTGAATTCAAAAATGCCAAACTTCCTTTTATCTGCACATATAGTAGTGACATAGTAATTTAATTGTGAAGTTACTGTACCAAATCTCATGAGATTTTCCCCAAATCTTACACTAATACCATTTTGTTCCATTAACTTTTATAATCTCCTGGCACTTGACAAATTCTGAATTGTGCCATTATCTGAATATGACAGTCTTCTGTGAATAGAAGCAAATGGAACTTTATTCCTCTAAACTTCAATCATAATATATATACAGAGATGCAAATTACCTAATGGTTTCTTAGAAACAAAAACAACTGTGCTTTATTCTATCATTTATATATACAAGCTGCTTAGAAAAGTTTAATAAGTGGATTCTATACTTTAACATGATTAAATATACTATTCTGGTAAAATTTGTGTGGGCAGACTTTGTTGACTTATTTTCACCAACAGTGCCTTGAAGTTTTTCTCCCTTATCTATTATAAAGTACACTGAGGTATGAAGGGCTATGTGGAATGCTGAGGTCTAAAATAGATTGGATAAATTGGATTTGTGGGGGAGGTAAAACCTAGGGTCTAAAATCAGGTGACTCCAAGTCTTGTTCTGATAAGAGGGAAACAGAAAACATATATTCCTCCCTCTGGAGTCCGACAGTGTGATAAGCTGCACATAAGCTTTAGTCATCCACAATATTAGATCATCCACCAGTACCAATTACTTCATGGGACTAAGTTTTGATATGGATTAAGTACAAGGGCGGACAGTAGCAGGAAATTATATATCTGAGAGAAAAAATATAGAAGACAGATGGAAACAAACATAATACTACAGAAGTTATTCTTGACCAGTAGGATGAGGTTCACTCAACACATTTAAACAATCTTAAGAACCCATGCTTTGAAGTTTTGTGCTTTGTTTAAGAGAAGAAATTTCAATTTTTGGATTTTAACTTCCCCAAGTTTCATATCACCATACGATAGCTATGTATACTGTTATCAACAGAAATAATTTAAAAGTAATTATGCTTTATTTTCAATCATAAGTGTACAGAATCATATACCATAAATTGTCTATAATTCATTTTAATCACACAAATAATGCAGATTCTGTACAATAAATATCTTTTTAATATTATTTTCTATACAAATTTAAACACTTTGTTTAGATTCTATTTGGAATGTTTTATTGAAATGCAAAAAAGTTACAGGATTAAATTAATTCCTCACTATAAACTATTATTTTTATAGTCAATAAAAAATCTAAATCATTTTCCTCCTTACAATTGACCTAGTTTTAAACAAAGTTCACTGATTCAAATGGCATAATATTATAGGACATGTTATCAGGTAAACATATAAACAACTATTTTTAAGTGATATGAAAACGTTATAAATGAGAATAATTGAACAGATAAATAAGCAAATGTTGTAATACAGAAAAACAATGAATATTTGTTTTTTTCCTTTCTTTGATTATTTCCTGGTAGTCTCTGTTATCTATAAAAGACAATTTCAGGAAATCCAAATACAGCATTCGATGGTATTACATAAAGACAAATACAGATATTATCACAGAGATAAAGATGGTTTGTCTGAATATGTCATTTAATGTTAATCGTTCATTTCACTTTTCATATACATCAGGTTACTGGTATGTTCTCAAAGTGCTATAACTAATTATAGAAAAAGATATGTGGATTTTAAAAGATTTAAATCAACTATCTGTTCATTATTAAGATTTTAATATAATTTGATTTTTTAAAAATATAAAAACATTTATACACATTAAAATTATTCAAGATAGAGTTAGCAGTCCTTTTTCACGCCGGAACTAATATTATAGCAGTCTTTTTATGTAGACTTAGATTATGTTTTACCTGAATTTAAAAATTTAAATGTTTAGTTACCTTTTATTGCATATAAAATTATTTTAGATTTCATCAATACTTGATTGGTGTATAGAATATATCTAGGTGTTTTTGACAATTTGCAAAATATAAAGATAAAAGTCTATACTCAAAATATTCTTTATTATTCAATTAAACCTTTTATTTCAATGAATTTTTAAGAAACTTCAAGTGAGCAAACCTTAAGACAAAATGGTCTTATTTTTTCTTTTAAAATTTAAAATAAAGTAAAATCATTAAAATCTTTTAATCGCATGATTTTCCTTTAATCCCAGATAAGTATACAAATGAGTTTTATGAGATATGCTAAATTTCATATGATCACCTTTCTCTCATAGTTTTCTAGTTTCTCCAGCATATAAGAATTGTTTTTTAAAAAGCTTTTAATAAAACAGAAAATATGTTTGTGTGAAAATTACATTTTCAATGATAAAAGCCCGTAGCCCATATTGCCCTATGATGCAATACTTTAACAATAACTTTGCGCAAGTTCTTACTAAGGTTCAGTATGTAGAATCAAGTTATTACTAATTGCTAAATGTAACCAGATATAAATTGAGATACAAACCTCTCACACAGTACTCCCAATTTAATGATGTTTTAAAAAACTGAGTAAACTAACAAACAGTTTAACCACTGATTTGTTCATAGCTAGCATTTTTATAGTTTTTTGAATAAGAAATTAAAGGACAAGTGTTAATAGAGCTTATAAAATGTAATGATTTGTCAAAGATATTTTTAATGCTTCACTTTTATTCAGAAAGTTTCCACTGAGAAGATTAAAGAGTTTTATGAGTCTTTTTTTCTTTAATTCTAAATACTTCAGAAAGTTTGCTTCTATTATTGTTTTAATAAGATGAATGGCCATGATTGACTTTATGAAGTAATTGATTGTCTAAAATTTTGTACTGCATTATCTAAAATTTGCACTGTGTTTTTACTGTTTAAAATATAACTAAGAAAATAATTAAATATCATTCTTGTGAGACTTCTGGTCAAGATGATGGAGTAGGTAAATGCTGTGTTGGCCTCCTCCCACAACCACGTCAAAATTACAACTAACCTACAGAACAATCATGACTGAGAATCACCTGAAGTCTAGCCTGAAACATAGTCCTATAACTAAGCACATATAGAATAAGCCATGTGGAGACTTGTAGAAGGGGCAGAGATGCATAATGGGCTGGTCCCACAACCACATAAGGCAGTTAGAAATTGAGAGGGATATCTCAGCTGTGGAGATCCCCTCTGAGGAGCAAGGGTCCCAGCTGTCATACCATGCTATGTAGACCAGGGTTCCAATGCCAGGAAGAGAAGTCTCCATAACTTTTAGCTGTGAAAACCAGTGGAGATTGTGGCTGAGTGAGATGGAGGATTGCCGGAGTTGCTGAAGTACCAGAAATTCCTCTTAAAGGGGTCATGCACAAACTTACTCGGTGACAGACTCACTTGATCTGAGCTCCAGAGCTGGGGCAGCAGGACATAAGGTGCCAGGACCATAAGGGGAGGAACTGAATTGTATGGTTTCAGGACAAGGGCTGGAGGAGCAGCTTTCTCTCAGACAGAAGTGCTGGCAGAAGCCACCATTCCTTTTTTGAATCCTCTCCCAACCCAGACTGCACATGCAGGTGGGTGCCATATCTGACTCTTCATCAACCTGGTTAACACTGTTTGCCCTGCCCTGGTGATTCCTTGAGATCCCACTCCACCTGCTTCCAGAGGTTTTTCTGTACAAAAACCTATCTAGGCTCATGCTGTGGAATTTCTTAAAACTTCTCAAAGTTTCACAAACCATAAACAAGCAGCCTCAGGCCATGGGATATTCTATACCTCTTGCTAAGCAGCCCCAAGCCAGGTACTAGTGGCAGCCAGCCTTGGTTTGCAGCTTGGCCTCTCTCTAGCATCTCCAAGCCCAGCACAAGTGGCAATCATCTACAGATCACTTTGTAGCTCATACCAAGTGGCCCTGGGCAGGGCACAGGCAGAGGCTGGACTTGGTCTGCACCAGAGCAACTCTCAAGAGACTTCAGAACCAACACATGCAGTGGCAAGCTTCTGACCACAGCAGAATACCACCCAACTGCCTCCACAAACTGCACACACAAAGGGCAGACACATCAGGCGTCAGAGCCCTCCTAAAGCAAGTTCTGCTCCATAGGGTCCGCCCCTGCATAACAGCTCCTCCACTGTAGTCATGGCCAATTCTCACACCTAATCAGCCTGAGGGTCAATACTTCCCACTAATGTGCAAACAGCAATCAAGGATCAACTATAACAGGAGGGCATATACTATCTACACATGAAATACACCTGCAGCACCTGGCTGACATGACCAGGGAGACTGCACCACAGGGCCCCACAGGACATCTACTATATAAGGCCAGTCTACCAAGACCTGGAGACACAGAAACTCTACCTAACACATAGAAACAAACACAGGGAGGCAGCCAAAATGAGGAGACTAAGAAATGTAAAATGAAACAACAGAACGAAACTCTACATAAAAAACTAAACAAAATGGAGACAAGCAATCTGCCAGATGCACAATTCAAAACACTCGTTAGGAGGATGCTAAATGATTTCAGTGAGAACTTCAAGAAAAAGATAGGAAACATGAAAATGAAGATAGAAAATATAAACAGGAACCTGTAAGAAATAAAGAATACATAAGAGGGAATCAAAAGTAGATTCAATGGAGCAGAGGATCAAATAAGTGATTTAGAAGATAATCAACAGCAACAAGAAAAAAAGAATGCAAAAAAAAATGAAGATAGTTTAAGGAGTCTCTGGGACAACATCAAGTGTACCAACATTCACATTATAAGGGTATCAGAAAGAGAAGAAAGAGAGTAAGGAATTAAAAACCTATTTGAAGAAATAATGACAGAAAAACTTCCTTCATTTGGTGAAAGAAATAGACATACAAGTTCAGGAAGTGCAGATTCCCAAATAAGATGAACCCAAAGAGGCCCACACTAAGACACATAATTAAAATGACAAAGTTCAAAGACAAAGAGAGAATCTTAAAAACAGCAAGAGAAAAGTATCTGGTTACCACCAAGGAAATTCCTATAAGACTGTCAGCTGATTTCTTAACAGAAACTTTGCAGGCCAGGAAGGATTGGCACAAAATATTCAGTGATGAAAAGCAAGGACTTACAACCAAGATTAGTCTATCAAGCAAAGCTATCATTTAGAATCAAGGGAAAGATGAAGAACTTCCCAGACAAGAAAAAGCTAAAGGTGTTCATTACCACCAAATCAGTATTACAAGAAATGTTAAAGGGACTTCTTTAAGAAGAAAAAGTAAAAAACATTAATAATAAAATGATAATATCTAGCAACAACTACTTTAAATGTAAATGGATTAAATGCTCCTATCAAGAGATAGGGTGACTGAATAGATAAGAAAACAACACCCTTACATATGCTGCCAACAAGAGACTCACTTCAGGTCAAAAGAAACAAACTGAAAGTAAAAGGATGGAAAAAGATGTTGCATGAAAATAGAAACAAACAAACAAAAAAGCTGGGATAGCAATACTTATACAAGACAGAATAGACTTTTAAACAAAGGCTACAACAAGAGACAAAGAAGGACCCGGTAATTCCACTTCTAGGTATTTATTCAAAGAAACCCAAAACACTACATTGAAAGGACAAGTGAATCTACAGGTTCATTGCAGCATTATTCACGATATGGAAGCAACCTAAGTGTCCATCAGCCGATGAATAGATAGAGAATAGGTGGTACACATATACAAAGGAATATTACTCAGCCATAAAAAAGAATGAAATCTTGCCATGTGCAACGACATGGATGGACCTAGAGGTTATTATGTTAAGTGAAATAAGTCAGACAAAGAAAGAAAAATATCATGATTTCACTCATATGTGGAATTTAAAAGCAAAATAAAGGAATAAACAAAACAGAAATAAACTCATAGATATAGAGACCATTTTGATGGTTGCCAGATGGGATGTGGTTTGGGGGTATAGGTGATAAAGGAGAAGGGATTATGGCAGTTATGAAATAGAGGGAAATATTCTCCATAATATTGTAATAACTATGTATGGTGTTAGATGGGTACCACTTCGTAAGTTATGTAAATGTCTAATCACTATGTTGTACACTGGAAACTAATATAATACTGCATATCGACGGTAATTAAAAAATAAAAAATAATTAAATATATATTATCCTTATAATAAAAGTCATTAGTAAATATGATTGCTTTTTAAAATGATAATATTACTAGCTTAATTATCAAAAAGATTCATTGGACACCTGATTTCAAAGGAGATGGCCCACTTCCCACCAAATGCCAATACACATTATTTCCTGCTTATAAATTAGGTTTTAAACTAGTAAAAAATATGAAGATAGTAGATTTTAAAAGGTTAAGACAATTTTTAGAGTAGTATCAGATTCACAGAAAAATTTAGGGAAAGGTATAGAGATTTCTTATATCATTCTTGCCTGACACATGTATAGCCTCCACCATTATCAACATCCCCTACCAGACTGGTACATTTGTTACAATTGACAAACTGACATGGACATATCATAATCACCCATAGTCTATAATTTACCTTAGGGTTCAATATTAATGTTCCACATTCTAAGGGTTTGGAGAAATGTTTAACAACATGTATCTATCATATAAAGCATTTTCACTGCCCTAAAAATTCTCTGTCTCCACCCTACCTCCGACAATCAATGATCTTTCTATTGTCTCCATAGCTTTTGTTTTCCAGAATATTATACAGCTAGAATCATAGAGTATGTAGCCTTTCAAATTAGCTTGCAATCTTTGAGTACAAGCTCTGCAGTCTGGCTACACCCTGCTGTGTTTCTTTCAGATCTCACAACCTTAATTCTTATTCCATAAAGTAAGAATGCCAACATGTATCTATAAGGTTTGGGAAAGGGTTAGATGAAGAAAAGCATATAAAATGCTTAGCACATTGCTGTATTACATATTTATAACATTGATGTGCTGGAGATAAATTCTTCCAGTTTTTGCATGTTTGTTAAAGTATTTATTTTATCTTAATTTCTTTTTTAAAAAATTTACTGGATATAGATTTTGAAGTTAACCTTTTTCCTCTCAATATTTAAATTAGTTGCAACACTGTCTTCAAGCTTACATTATATCTGATGAGATGTCTGTTGTTTTCTGTCATTTGTTTGTTTTTCTCTGTTTGTAATGAATGCATCCTTTTCTCCTAGATACTTTTACGACTCTGTCTTAATACTAGTTTTAAGTGATTTGATGTACTTTGGTGTAATTTTCTTTCTGTTTCTGTGCTTGAGATTCATTAAGCTTCTTCAACCTGAATTTACAATTTTAATCAAATTTGGAAATTTAATTCTTAAAAACTTGGATTTTAGTTATATTTCTTTGAAATATTTTTTCCGCTTTCCCACTTACATATCTTTTTATTTCTGAGATTCAATTATACGTATTAATACAATTGATTAATACTGCAATACTGCTCAAGCTTTTCAAGAGCTCACTGATGCCATTCCCTTTTTTTTTTTTTTTTGGTCCAGTCAATTTTTTCTCTTCGTGTTTTATTTTGGATAATTTCTATTGCTATATATTTGGATAATTTCTATTGCTAATATTTCTCCTTCAATTTTAACATGTTTTTAATCCCATTCACTGTATTTTTTTCATCTTTAGAAGTTCAAATGTTTCTTTTTTATATCTTCTATGTCTCTCCTTAAGCACATGTTATTTTTTGAAACATAAGAAATGTAGTTCTAATACCTACGTTGAAGTTCTTGTCTACTAATTCCATTATCTGTGGCATCTCTGGTTCTATTTCTAGTAATTGACTTTTTCCCCCTTATTTTTCACAGATTACGTTTTCTTGCTTCTTTGGATTCTCAGTAATTTTTGATTGGATGCCAGACATGGTCTTTTACATTGTTGAGTACTGGAGGATTCTTTATGTCTTTAAATATTTTAAATATTTTTCATCTTTGTTCTGGGATACAATTAATTTATTTGGAAACAGTTTGATCCTTTCTTGGCTTACTTCCATACTTTGTTAGGCTGAACATTTACGTTATGGCCAGTGTGTTAAGTCGTTTTACTCTGGCGGATAGGAACAGAAACTCTTTTTGTTCCCATGTGAGTTCCAGGTATTGAATGTTTATCTGTTTCTTTCTGATAGTCTTTCCTGGACTTTGGTAGTTTTCTCACATGTAGGCACTGAAGCATATTTAGCTGAAGATTTAAGGTAAATAATTTTCTCTCTCCTTCCCAATACTCTGGCATGTGAATTCTACCTATTTTGGCTTCCTTGATCTCTGAACTCTGTCTCCTTAATGCTGGAAGATTTCCATGCTTTTTATAGGTTTCACTACCTTGCACTGCATCTGTAAAGTTCTTCTAGGCAGCAAGCTGGGGCAATCATTGCACTCACCTTATTTGTTTTCTATATGTCAAGGATCATTGTCCTATACTTCCCATTGTCAAATGTCTGATTACTATTGTTTATATGTTTGCTTAGGTATTTTTTTGTTTTCAGGTGTTTAAGGTGAAAGGTTAAATATGGTTCTTCTTAGTTCATGTCTGGAAGCAGAATTTCTTTATAATATACTTGATGGATGTTAACACTGCTAGTAGATTTAATCATCATCATCAAAAAGGTACAAAAATGCCTAAAAATAGTAATGCAACTTTCATTCATGACTGTCTTGTGATCATTACATAAACTGCATGTCCATGAAATGTATATTTATGTGGCAATTGAATAATGAGAATAAAAGAAAGGCAATATATATAAGATGGGGAAAATGTTCAAAATTTGTCCCTGCTAAAATCCTACAGAGATATTGAATGTTAGTACCTAGCTGGTACTAATACATGATGTTTTGTTGGCTATCTTTTCATGTGCATGGGCCATTGTATGTATGACATCTCTCTAACTAGAACAAAACCTCCCTGATTGTAGGGATTATTTACACTTTCCTTAAAGTAGCCTGTTAAATAGCTGGTTTTATTCAAAGCTATCTAGAACATACATACTCATGCAGGACAGCCTATTAGCAAACTAAAAAAGACTCCTACACTATTGGTATAGTAATAAATTATGAGCTTAGGTGCTAAACTGACCTGGGGTCTATTTTGACTTCCACTATTTCTTTATATTAAATGCATTAGATATTTTAGCCACCTGAGCCTCAGGTTCCTATCTTTAAGATGAAGATAATGGTACATTTCAGAATGTAAAGTTCCATATATACATACATAAAGCAGCTAGCGCTATAACTCATCCGCTACTTCTATTCTTCTGCATTTGGAGCTTTTGGTCAAAGATATGACATAATAATGCCAAAAAGGATTATTATACCATAAACTAGAAAAGAACATTAAATATGTTTGTTTTGGTCATGTGGAGGCAAGGAAGAAAGATATTAGACAGCCATTTTGTCTGATTACCTATTTTTTCATAGAGAGATTAACTTAATAGTTCAGACAAGACTTCCTTTACTTTGACAGAGACTTGATTTACAGTCTAATGTACCTACCAGTTCTCTTCAATTGCTGGCCTTTTGTTTTAATAACAATGTATTTACGAAGGTTAAAAATTGATGTTGTGCAGGTAAAATATTAGCCACACATATTCGATTCCCTGGAAAAATTAGGTATTGTGAGTAGAGGGGTAGAGAAGGAGATAGTAGAATTTGAAATAAGCAAATTTCAAAGAAAGTACATGTCTCAAAATTTCTCTCCATATAAGAAGACTACATTACTATTCTAATAATATATTTTAATATATTTTTCCCTCTTGGAGGATCAATTAGTTGGAGACTCTTTGCAGTTGATTATTTCCTCTTTTGAAATGTAAATGAACACTTGAAAGTTGAGCCTTATTCAATCTTTCTGCAATAATTTTTATCAGCAAATCAGATCCATACCTAGATGAGATACACACAGCCCCCACACTGTGAGATGACTGGAATTGAAAAGGAGATATGTGGAACCAGACAAAATACTTACTTTCAGTGTGTCTCAGCAGAGAGGCAACTCATTTGGGCAGGTTGTTTCTTTATTGTGTAGGATTCCCCTTGCATATCAGGATGTTTAGTATCCTGGGCTCCTGTTCTCAATAGACAAGTCATGCTGGCAACCCAAAGGCCTCCTTTTGAGAAGCATTGTTTGTTTCACCAAGAGAAAACCAGAGCATCAAAAATTAACCTTGTTTATTATTATTACAATTTTGTCTGGATTGGCCCTACAACAACTAGCATGCCTCTGAAATATCTCATCTACATGTGAACACCTGAGTTAAGATAGAGATGAAGTGTGTGGACTGCTCTGAGCCTGATTTTCCTCCTTTTCTCTCAAGGCTAACCTGTTTCCAGCTATCTAATACCTAATGCCTTTTATTCCTGATAGCATTCCCTTTTTTGCCATTCACATATTTACCTTCTAATTAATAACTAAGAGGGAAAAAGAATGGAGAGAGGAGAAGAAACATTTCCTCTGTCACCTTTTTTCCCTGTCATAGTTCAATACACTGCTTTTTCTATGCCATGGTGCATTTTCTGCTACCAGCCTTTCTCTTGTCGTTTAAAATCTTCTGAAAGTGCTGGAATGAATTACTCTGCACATCAGCAAGCATTTTTCTTCTTTACATTTTCATTATCACATCCCCTGGTTGTATTTAATTTTGACTGCCTAAATGGGTTTTTAAGTTACATTAACTTTGTACTTGGATAGCACTTAGAGATGATGAGAGTCAAATGTGAAATGGCTGAGCTTATCAGAATATATTTCAGTGTTTCTCAAAGTGTGTTTTGTAAACCACTAGTTTCAGGGCCACATTTATAGGCACTACCTAGAAAATAATTCCATGGTCAAATAAGTTTGGAGAAGGCTTACAAATTACTTTAGTGTAATGCTTTACAGAGCCTTTGCTGTGTGAATGTGGTAGGATCTCAATGAAGGAGTGAGGAATGAACTATTAAATGTATTTGACTGTGGAGTCAACGTTCCCACCAATTACTGGAGCAATAAACAAGAAACAAATGATTTTAGTCTTTATGCCACTTACGTGTTATGAGCCCTTGAGTGGCCTCCAACTTCAGATGACACTATAAATGAGTGATGTCCACAATATTCTGTCTTCAACAGCTCTGCTCAGCTCATGTAGACTCATGCTTATGGCTTCTTTGGTGGTGTTAATTCATCTCATAATTGGTCTTACTCTTTTCCTGCTGCCTTCTATTTTTCCACAATTATTATCTTTTCTAAAGAACCCTGCCTTCCCATAATGTGCCCAAAGTTGTGACATTTTTGCCTTCAGTGATGTTTCAGGCTTAATTTGTTTATCTGTCTGGTAGTCCAGGGTATCCATAGAGCTCTCCTTCAACATTATCTTTCAAATTAATCATTTTATTCTCTATCAGCCCTTTTCACTGTCCAACTTTCACATCCATACCTAGTAATTGGGAATACAAAGGTGTGGATGAATTTAGTTTTGGTCTCTAATGACATATTTTTGCTCTTGGTGATTTTTCCTCATTTTCCTATTGCTGCTATCTGAGTCTCAGTCTTCTGTTGTTTCATGTCACTTAAGCTATGGGAATATAGACGTTCAGGGATGCTATTTGGCCCTTGGGCACTGTACTGTATGATTATAAAAGGCAGTGCAATTTTTATGGTGAAATATGAATGATGCACTTTATGAATTAGAGTTCAATCAGGGAAGCAGAACCACTAAGAGGTTTATATATTAAGGGATCTGTTACAGGGATTTAACCTTACACAATTGTGGGAGCTGGTTAGTGACTGTAAAGTTGCTGTTTTTGCTTCTGATGCTGGAGCTACAAACTGGTGGAGCAGGTCATTGGGAAGGCAAGAATGCATGTAAAGTGGAGGATGACAAGGATAAGCTGAAACCTCTGAGCTCGAGCTAGAACCTATAAGTTTGGGTTGGAACCTATGATTCTTACTACCTCAAAGCCTGATAAAGCAGGTGCCCTGCAGGAGAGGCTGGTACCCTTCATCATGGAACTAAACACACAACCAGACTAGGTGATGGAGAAGCTGAAGGAGAATGCTGGGGAGGATGTAAAGTTGCAGACTGGCTGCTGCCCACACCAAGAAATGAGGCAGCAGATAAGGAACAATGTGTACAAACTACAAAAGTGGCTACCCTGAGCTCTCTAGTATAATAAAACAATATAGCTGCTGCTATACTTTTGTTTTTCTAATCTCCCACAAAAATATCTTGTGGCCCACTCCAGCTGGAAAAATACAAGGAAAGGAATTCTGGGAAATGTAGTTTATGAAGTCATCTCATGAACCTCGGAATTCTACAGTGTTCAGCCTACACAACCACATATGCCAGCTTGAGGGCATGAACCAAGCAACCATGCTAAAATATTCCTACTGTGATAAGGGATGCAAAGAGATAGTATATGGTAATGTAACAGACTATTATAGTGATGGCTTGCATGGAAATCTCAGTCCTGCCACTTATTACTATGGAACAAATGCATTCATAATAATTTTGCTTTTTCCCAGCTTTCTCAATAACAAAAAATCTTGAGGCAATCTTACTTTTTTCTTAACCTCAAACAGATTTATGAGATAAAGGACAGCTTTTCTTCTCTTTATTTCCTGTGCATCTTAGAGGAGATTTACAATTCAAGAAAAAGACTCTGGTACTTTTTATTTATCAAAATGGCAAAGAAAATTACATTATCAATCTAATTTGTGGAAGGGAAATTTCCCCCTTTATCATCTTTACTATATCCCTTTTCCATTTTCAACCATTATTTTTCATAATTTCTGCCCATTAAAATTTGCCCATCTCTTCTCCAGAAAACCTATTTTCCCCTTAGAATTTGTACATGAACAATCATGTACTCTTATATCACTGTGGCATTACCTATGTGGGTCCTATGTGATTTAACTTTGTTAATTTTATCATTTAGGGATATACTGATATTCTTTTCCAATTAGTCTCTATGGCTCCTCAAAGAATTGTTTTATCTCAGATAACATCAAATAAAACAGCTTACAATTTTTATTTGCTTTATAGTTCTTTAAAGGATACAGACATCATTTGTGAATAGCTGATCAAATGTTAGAATTTCTCTTTGTATCCAAAAGTCCTGTTAAACTGAAATTGTATTTGAAGTTCAATTTATTTAAATGTACTGCTTTAGGCTGACCCATGAGAGGTGGTCTAGAGAAAAGACTGACCAAGATAATATTTTTTTTTCTTTCTCTCCTGAGTTAAAAAAAAAAAAAAAAAAAGCTTTACTGATGTCAGTGGAAGACCAAATACTGTATAAAAGAATTATGATTATCTGTCCTGCTTGGCAGAGGAGATCTTGGAACTACAAAAGCAAAGACTGAGCCAAAAAGAAGACAAAGAACTTGACAATTAGGAAACTAAAACAGGAGGAAAATAATTACATGTCAAGAAATGTCTTTCCCCCAAAGAGAGAGACATTTCCAGATGTTAATATTTAGGGTAAATTTTACGGACATATTGTACTGATTAAGGAGAATTTTGTTTTAAGCATGATGATGACTCCATCAATAATATCTATTAGTTTATATAATTTTAAATAATTATTAAGAATTTAGCAAAAGTTAAAAACTATAAGATTTCAATAATTCAATATTTTCTTATTAATAAATAATTTTAAAGTAATTTCTAATACAAACTCAGTAGATAACATTTTATATTGCTAAAATCAATATCATTAAATATTCCACAATATCTAGGTTTTAAGTGAGGAATCAAGCCTGCTATTTCAGCAGCTTATTTTTAAAATAAAATAAGTTGAACTTGTAATGTACTAAAAGTTTAATATCTTTAAAAATAATAGTCTAAATTTATGGGAAGACAGTATGCCTCTTCATCTTTACAATACAATTTTGAGAGGTCGATGGGTAGTATCTGGTCTTACTGCTTTAAATTTTATAAGCCATCTTTTCCCACTTTGTAGGGTTTTCCAGTAGGTTTTAGTTAAGCAAAAACTTCATAGTAGTCAAATATAAAGATGAGACAACTGTAAACTCTATATAGATGTCAACTAGTCCTTTAAAGATAAAGTTGGAAATGCTGGGATAAAATCAACTTTGCAAGCTAATGGACACATTTTAAAAACTGTATTTCCTAATTTTATTTATTTTAAGGTTTTGCTCATTTTTCTCCTTAATTTTTAAAGATTTGATTAATACTGAAACCACAAAAAATAAAATTACATACTTGTACACAAATGTTCATAACATCTTTATTTGTAATAGATATAATAGGAAACCACTCAAATATCCAACAACAGGTGAATGAATAAACAAATTTTGGTATTGTTAACCTAAAAGTAAAAGTCTTTTCAAAGTGAGAGGCAACGAGAACTTATTTGAGATCAAAAAATAGCAATTCAGGAAATATTGATTCTGGCAGAAGTCCAAATAGTGTTCGAGGGTATTTATAAGAAAAAGAAAGGAAACAATTAATCAATAGAAGGAAGAGATTTCTATTGGTGCAGAAAAACTAACATAGTGACATTAATTTTAAATAATGTTTTTAATTTTTAGTCCAGTAGTCATCAGTTCAGTAGTCATAATATCTGCTTTCTTGTTACCTTTGCAAACATTTCTTTGGGGCACAATGTTGCTGTAGGCTGAGTCTAAAGGTTATTTTGCTCTGTTTTAATATTCCAAAGGTGTGAGGCATAAGACATGCAAGGCAGTTCCTCTGGGGTGGCAAATCTGCTCCATTTTAAAATGGCTCCATTTATTTATTTATTTGTTTGTTAGTTAGTTTGTTTGTTTTATTGCATGCACATATAATGCAATGTAAAACGATATAGACTAGTGCCACAATGAAATGGATGAATCTCAACATCATTGTGCTGAATTAAAGAATTTAGTGAAAATAATACCTACTGTATGATTTTATTTATACTTTATTCCAGAAAATACAAACTAATCTACAGGGAATGACAAAAAGATCAGTATTCATCTGGAAATGGGGGTGGAGGAAGAGTTGGATTATGAAGGGATGAGGAATCTTTTGGGGTTATGGAGGTGTTTGTTATCTTGACTATAGTGATAGTTTTATGGGTGTCAAAATGGATCAAATCTCATGCTTTAAATATGTCATTTATTGCATATCAACTATACCCCAATAAAGTTGAAAACCATCCACCCATAACAAACATAATTGCTAAGTCTTTCTTAAGTGTTTATTATGCTCAGGCCCTTTGCCAGCTCTTTATATTTAACGCTTCCCCCCAACAACTCTGAGGTAGGTACCATTATTATTATCTCTACTTTACAGATGAGGAAAATAGAACAAATATGTTGCTCACTTTACACTCCCCTAATTGCTTAATTTCTCTACTTTTCCACAACCCAAACAAATCACCCTCGATGACTTAGACAACTCTAATTTAAGCTGCTAAATCCTAATAATTAGACCCCAATTCAAAATTTTGTGAGAGAAGACACTGGACTAGCCAGGTTAAATAATTTATTTCTGATACAATCTGTTATGGCCAAGGAACAGGGTTGCCTGATAGTACTAGAACCATCCCTATGAGTGATGGTGGTCATTATCTAAGAAGAAAGCAATTTTAAATTGGAATCCTGGAGTGTTGACTGCATTGGTGAACTCATCTTACAAGTCCCAGGAGAATAAAGGGAATGGAAGTATAAAGCAAGGCATGTGCTCAGATCAATAAAACATGTAAGTTTCCATAACTGATATTAACTTAGCATTTGGTGGAAAATAAACTTACAAATTCAAGATAACTCAATCTCTCTCAGCTTCAAAGAGAAGTTTTAGGCTATATATAATTCCCCCTTCCTTTCCTCCTGAGTAGAAATCTAGTACATGATAATCTTCTGTCAGTGCTGGTTTTTACTTAGGGAGAACACTTCCTGCTAGCCTTTGCTTTTCCCATTATTTCTTCTCTAAAAGTCAATAACCCCTCTATTGCCTCTAGGTTGTATTGTCTGTGCAGAATCTGATAATGGCATCTCTTTTGGGAGATAAGAGCTTTGTTCTTGTTTGTTGGCCCTCAGCACTTCTCTCAAACTTAAAGTTTCGGATTCTCCCCAGGTATACTCATAATACGTTGTATTATGGAAATACTTGTCTTTCTACCTAGTATTTCCATCTGCTATTGATATTTAGTTATCATGTGGGATGCAGAGATTGGCTTAAGTCTTGAAAACCACTAAAGTACTTACGGAAAACTGGGCAAAATCTATTCTTCTCCAGTACTCCCTAGATTATCTGGGGATCTTATTCTCTCTATCTGTCTAGGATTATCTAAAACAATAATGTTCATGTTTTTAATGAACATCTAGTTTCCAAACCATTGTAATATATCCCCTTCAAATTCCCTTCTTACTTACTTTTCAAAATTTAATTTGGAGGGGCTATAAGTTCGAACATTATTTTTAAACAATTTTATATTCTTAACTAATATATAATTTATGGTTTAAATGTGATCTCAATTCTTTGGTACTTATCGATAAAAAGTTCCCAAACTACCAATTGTTCTGTGAACTTAAGTAAAATTTGAATCTCAAAGATGAGCCTTCTTTTATTCTAGGCTTATCTGCCCTGCACCAGGGGATGGTGAAATAATGCTATCTCTGATGTCTGATTGATGAGAAGGATCAGGCAAAGGAATTTTTTAAATTCTTTCTACTTTTGATCACAATGCAATAAATGGTACTGGACTTTTATCTCTTCATGTATAGTTACAAAACCAGGCAAAATAATTGAGAAAGTTATTTTTAAGCTTTGAACAACATGCAGAACTGTACTATAATTCTTGAGAGTAGAGAAACACGAAAGATGAGCTACAAATTTGCTCCAGGTCTTGACATAGCAGCTCTTTCCCTACCATAGTGCAAGTAGGTGGAGCCCAAGTAGGGTAGTAGACTTGATGAGTGAAAGACTCAGAGACTGGAGCTAAGGCTGTTAAAGTAATTGGAATTTTCAGTGCATGGCTTCTGGAGAAAAGGGAGTTGCACAAAGTAGGAAAGGGCAGAGATTACCATGAGTATTCTGAATTAAGGGCCGGGCTATGCATGCATAGAAGAATTAAAATACCTTGCAAAAAGTAGTTTCTATGGGGCTGAGCACTAAATGCATGCACTATGGTTAATATAGCTCTACAAGACACTCTGCTTCAACCAGAGTGGACATATCTCACTGAGCACCTTGGGAATGTAGTTGAGGCCCAAAAAAGGATATGTCTTGGCCAGAATAATCAGATTCTTTAGCATGAGCTACACTGTAAGACTAAGAGAAAAACTAAAACTGACCCAATCCCAACAAAATATAAACCAAGCCTGACAGAATCCAAAAGATATTCCAGTAATTTAACTGTTTGCTAGAAAAAAATAATTCAACATCCTTTTATAAGAATGAAACATAGTTCAGATGCTCTACAATATATCATCCAAAATGTCCAGTATACAATAAAAAATATTAAATATTTGAGGAATCATGAAAATGGAAGGCAGCAAGGCAGGAAGGCAGGAAGGAAAGAAACAAATTGGCAATCAAGAATTCTATATTTAGCATAAATATCCTTTACGAATGAGAAGGAACTAAAGACAATTTTAGATAAACAATAGCTGAAAGACTTTGTAACCAGTAAACTTGAATTTCAAGAAATGGTAGAGAAAGTTCTTTAGACTGAAAAAGAATGAAATTAAATGAAAATCCAGGCCTATGAGAAGGAATTGAAGAGAACCAGAAATGGCAAATAAGGGAGTAGACATTAAAAAAAAATTATTTTTTCTTCTCTTAATTTCTTTGAAAGATAACTATTTAAACACACACATACACACACATACACATATGGACTGTCAGATTATAACATTTGTAGATATACAATATATGAAAATAATAGTACAAAGGAGGGAATGTATAAATGAAATTATACAGTTATAACGTTATTACATTCACATGGAGTATAACAATATTTACACTAAGTAGACTGTATTAAGTTAAAGATGTAATATAACCCCAAAGAAGCAAAAATCTTCATAATAAACCTACCAGCAAGGGTCATTCACATATTTATTCTTATCTTTTTCAATGCCAGCCAAGGTCTAAGTCAGTATAAGCAGCTTCATTAGGTATAAAAATAAGTTGCTCAAGGTAAACGGCTTTTCTAATGATTTGGCATGAAACAATAATAAAACTTAACGCATCTCATATCTTTGAGTGTTATCTCTTAAAACTAAACTTTTGATGAGATCTAACATCTAATAAATCCTCTAATTAGTATGCCTTGTGGAGTTAGTTGTAACCTTTCTCTGGGAAAACATGCATTGCAAATATGAAATTATCATCTTGTTTTATTTACCTTTGTCTTTGATACTTTGGTATACTTTGATACCAATGTTTATTTACTCCACATGTATTTTTGTATCAAGGCCACAAAATTCTCAAAATAATTTTTAAATGTAAAATATTTGATAGCATACATCAGTCATTAGAACAATTAAAATAATTAATTAACTATTAAATAATATAGAATCCATTCTGTAGCAAAAAACACACTTTCAAAGGAGTAGTACACCTTCCTATACCATTTGTATCTAATCCACTATTCTTCAGAAAACCCCACTTTACAAATTATAGTCCTCAAATCTAATAATCTGAGTTGGTGATTTCTCTGCACATTGATTAATCCCATACTGTTACATTATACATATAATTTCATTGTTTTATAAACAATGGCATGTTACAATATGACGATTTTGAAGATGATCAAAAAATACTAATATGATAGCACATAATTATTTGTTTCTTAAAGAAGTCTGTACCTTCATGCATCAACTTTATTTTAACAGAAACGAGAACGCAAAACATAATTATATTGCATGTTTCTCTCTTGGCAAAGACTGCCTTCTGCTGAATAGTTTGACCTTAAAGATTCTATCTCTAGATGAAATTTTGACTAGGAACTAGAAATACTGATGCATAAAAGAAATAAGGTTGTAAAATAAGAATACATTCAAACTAGCTTCATTTAGAAAAGAAAACAAAAAGAATTTATGAAGAAAACTTGAGCTGTGAGACCACATCCTTGGGTCTGAATTTTTTAGCTCATTATTTTAAATGGGTACAAATGAACATAATTTAGACAGGAGATTCTTTTTAAAATGTGTTCATTCTCCTTGGATTCTAATTAAACCAGCCTGATTTCTGAGGTTGGCCTGTCACTTTTGACGTTCATTTTGGGCCATCTATTGTTTCTCAGTCTGCTCTGCCTGGAGTTCATCAGACTTGGTTTCTCTTTACTTCTTGCCATAAACTGTGGTTTATCTCATTCATTCCAAGCCCCAGTCCAACTCAGGAAACTAAAATCTCAGTCCAAAGCAGACTCTATCACCCAGATAGAAAGTTTTGTGGCCCAAGTACATCTCTACGTGGATGAATAATGGTTTAAAGGTTTGCATTAGTATCAAATACACTTAATGTAATGTACAATAAAGGCACTAGTGATATATAATTGGTTCATAAAAAAGTACTTGGTGCCTATTCTTATTATCTTTTTTGGTGATGTAGATGAAAACAATTGAATATGATGCTTATTAATGTCTACAGCTCTCATAAAAAAAATGGTTGCTAATACTCACAAAGACAGAAATAGAATTCAAGACGTTGTCTAATTTTTAAAAAAGTGATGCTCCAGAGAAATGCAAATCAAAACCACAATGAGATATCACCTTACACCTGTCAGAATGGCTATCATCAATAAATCAAAAAACAGCAAGTGTTTGTGAGGATGCGGAGAAAAGGGAACCTCATACATTATTGATGGGATTGCAAATTGGTACAGCCGCTATGGAAAACAGTATGGGGGTTCTTCAAAAAATTAAAAATGGATATACCTTTTGACCCAGCAATTGCACTTCTGAGTATTTATCCAAACAAAACGAAAACAATAATTCGTAAAGATCTATGCATTTCAATATTCACGGCAGCACAATTTATAATAGCCAAGATATGGAAGCAACCCAAATGCCCATCAGCAGATGATCGGATAAAGAAATTATGGTTCATATGTAAATGGAATATTATTCAGCCATTAAAAAAATGAAATCCTATTATTTGCAACGACATGGATAGACCTAGAGGTTATTATGCTGCATGAAATAAATCAGACAGAGAAAGATAGATACCATATGATTTCACCTATATGTGGTATCTAAGGAACAAAAAGAACAAACTAATCAAAAACAGACTCACAAATATTGTGGACAATTTGGTGATGGACAGGGGGGTTGGGAGGCTGAGAGAATGAGATGAAGGGTTAAAGAAGTACAAATTAGTAACTGAAACTTGGGCACCGGGAGCATGGCAGAGGGAACGCAGTTAGCATTAATACGATGGCTAAGTGGAGGACCAGGGGAGGGAGGGAGCAGTTGTGGGGATCATTTTATGAACATTATAGATGTCTAACCAATGTACTGTATACTTACTTGAAACTAATTTTAAAAAATAAATTTATTTTAAAAAAAAATGCTCTTCAAAATGAAAGAAAATACCATATAGAAATTCATGTCATATACTTTGTTAAAAAAGAGACAACAGGCCCCAAATGGAGCCACTGGGGTTAAGCTCACACCTACAAACCAAGACTTAAAACCTAATTTAATTACAGTTTTAACCTCTCTCAGGAGTGGAATTTAAACCAGTCAATCTGGAATTACTTGGTCAGTACTGGTGAGGTAATCTTCTTGATGGACACCTGCCATTCCTCCAAAGGAAGGTAGCTTTGTCCAAAACAACTGACTCTTTGCTAGTATAACTTCCTAAAGGAACTTTAGGTAATCAGATGTCTCCTATCACTTTGAGACAAAGTACAACACCATTGGATTTTGATATTCTGGTTTTGTTTATTTAAACATTACTAATCTGAGCAAGGTGAATAAAATGCTGAGATACAGGCTGAGTTCTCAAGGGTTTTATAGTCTTGTCAGATAAGATAGGCTTACATAAGACCAAAATGGAGAGGATCATGCCAAGAGTCCCACATGAGATCAGAGAAAGGAATGATTATTTCCAGATGACAGATATCCAGAAGGCTTCAAGGTTGGGGTGGAGATGGGATTTTTGAGGAAACATTTCTGGAATGTTAATAATAGAAGCAGGTAAGTTTGAGTGACAGCTTTACAATTTGATTGGAGTAAAAGGATAGGCACCTTGGAGAAATCTTAAGATGTTAAGCCACAGTTTGAAAATTATGTTATCGAATCCAACCACTCTTAGCTGTTTTAAGAATCGGAAATTTATCTTATTGATAATAAGAAAAACTGAAAGTTTTCTTAGTATAGGAATTCGCTGATCAAGGTAGTTTTTAAAGACAGTGAACCTGGGAGCAAAGTACAAGAAATAAAGTTGAGAAAGAAGGTGAAATGGATACAAGGAGATCAGATAACAGGCAGTTGTCCAGATAAAAAGGCAAACCACTTTGGGTCAAAAAAATAAATATTATATTTCATGATGAAAAAAAATGACAGCATGTAGAAATGTTGGACTATTTATCATCAGACATAGCTAAGGGTTATGCTTTTTCTTGTTAACCTTCTGTTGAAAATGGTATTATCTTTGACTAAGAATTTAATGACAAATCCTCTTTGAAATGTTATTTCAAATCCTTTCTGGAACATCTGCAGACTTTCAAAAGAATTTGATATGTTTTCTTGTTTCCTATAAAATATTAGAAAAACTTGCTTTTCAAAATGTCAGCTGCAGGATGAACTTGTAGAGAAATAGCTTTAGATGTTTCTTTTCTTTTTATTTTAACCCAAATAGTCTATGTATATTTCTCAATGTATTTTTCAACATCCATTTATATTAACTCTAAGTGATGAATGACGGATGTGGAAGGAAAGGACTGAAGAAACTTTGTCAGTTTGAAAAGAGTTCATTATTTTTACTCGATTTTGCAGAGTGTCATTTTAAATAAGTGCTAGACTGAAGAAGGTTTTTATTGTTTTGAACCACAGGCTTTATATTACCTAAAAAAAAAAAAACAAAAAAGGCTCTCAGCCGCAAGTTGGATGCTTTTGGCAGCAATACAAATCTAGCACCACCCAGGGAGGGAGTGTATTTGCTTCTTTGCTCACTTCTGGCAGGGTAGAGGAATGCTGGACATCGAGAGACAACAAGGAAGGCTGCCCAGCGCATCGCCACGCTGCTCCCGGGTCCCACGCCTTGGGCCTCCTCCTTTTGGAACACACAGGTAAGTATATTGAGGTGCTGATTCAAATGGAGCATCCTAGCTCATTAGAGCAAGCCATGAAAGTCAAATGCAATGCAGTGAAGGTACATGATAGGTCTCCTCAACAGCTTCAGAGAGCTCAACTGGGCCTATCTTAGGCCAAAAGGTTCTCACCAATAAATTACTGAAAAGGTTCTTTTGTGTTTTATTATTATTTATATCTTTGCAGCATGCTTTTCTATAGACTATTAAAAAACATTAAAACATCAACTGAATATTTGTTTTTTACAGATCTGTGACTAGTTGTTAATCTGTTATTCTTTTATATTCATAAATTGTAAAATTTTATAAGAAACTTTACTGCTGCAAAATGAACAATTATATAAGGTTTAGTTTTCAATGTTAATTTTTTAAAAAATATATTACAAATGAATAAAATGTAAGACAACATTTGTGAACTGCAAAACTATAGAGAAAACATTTTTCTATAATATAGTAGTAGTCTCTAAATATAAAGCTCAATATTATAAATTTGGGTTCTTAATGAATTTTTTATATCACAAATTTTGTTTCCACTTAGATGTCAGAAACTGAGCCGGAAAAGGTAAAAGTAAGAACAGCTGAGCACTTTGAAAATGATAAAAATAACATTTCTTGGTTGAAAGAAGGTAAGTCCTCTTGCTGTCAATTTTCTGTCAATGTAAAAATTGTGTTTTTGTTTGTAAGCAAGAGATAGTGTGAGAAGAGGACAAATGCCCCGGCAGTTCAAATAATATTAGTACTTCTGTTTTTGTCGTTTTTTTTTTCTTTTTCTTCTAGGCCTAAGTAGTAGTTTGAGAATCTTTATATTGAAACACTTTTTGTATTCCCTATATTTCAGTAAACGCAGATTATTTTGTTGGTAAGAAAATAGGCATTTTCAACCCAGATACACATTATCTGTGAGGTTCTTGTTGTGCTGTTGAACTTTCTCCTTTAGCCAAGGAGACTAAATAATTTGAGGACAAGTATATTTTAAATAATAATCACAGAAAGGAATGCATGCTGTAGGAAGTAATGTCTACAAATAGAATCACCATTCACTGCAATTAGAGAAGCCACCTTCCCAGGGGAGAATGCTGTCAGCCACAGGCACAGTGTGCGTAAGATGGTCGCTTGAAATACACACACAAATCAATATGTTCTCTTATGATGAGTACAAATTTGTGCGCTTTTGAAAATATAAGTATAAACTTGTGATTATTTACTAGAAAGTTTGGTTTTATAACCTTTTCATTTTAGGAACATCTTTAACGTTTCTTAAAGAAAACCGACTTGATATTTTATCTAAATAGGTGTCTGTGTATTTTACACCATTTTGTGAATTTATTCAATTGTAAAGAAACAACTCTTAAGTGGTTGCCATTCCTCAATATCCTTTTTTAAGGTCATAGGATACACACACACACACACACACACACACACATATGTATATGCATATATATCCTATATCTTATATATATATATATATACACATATATACACACACATATATGTGTATATATATATGTGCATATATATATATTGAATAAGTTCTACAACACCAAAACAACAATAATAACATCAACCACATTGACAATGTGTATAATTATGCTGAATCATTGTAACAATCATATAAATGAGTAATATTCCTAATTTTCAGATAAGAAAATAGATTCACAAGGAATTTAAGTAAATGGCCTAAAATTACAAAATTAAGAAGTGACAGAGTGGGATTTGATCCCAGACTGTGTGACTCCAACAGCATATGAATTTAACCACCAGTGTTTTAAGAAAAGATGTTTAAGTTACTTGTAGGGCATGATCTGTGCTCAGAATTTATCTACAGTATTTAAATGAACACTTTCACATTCATACATACCCTCATGTCCACTCTTATTCTTAATCCTGTCTTAACCCTATCCTCATTTTAAAAATGTTTACTTTTTAAAAAAATATATAATTCCTTCTGTCCCATGCCCCAGTAACCAAAATTAACAGCTGGAATTCATCTCTACTGGAAACTCTATTTCAGGATAAAAGTTGGTGGAGACATGAAATATTCTCAGAATCATTTCCTTCAAAAAGTAACAGGGTGAGAAAATTCTCTAACTTCTCTTCATTAAAACATTTTTAAATGGAACATTTAAAAAATATGTGGAAGTGAAAAATTGAACTTGGATCAAAGATTTCCCTTTGTTTTCCTTGCGAACCTCAAATCCATGAAGATAGAGGTTTCTTCACTACTACTTAAGTGAAGTTTATATTATTTATTTTTGCTTTAATTACACCAGGCTATAGATGTCACATATAGAAATAATAATGAAATTGTTTCCTGAAGAATTTTCTTTTGAAAAAATTGTGTCCATCAAGTACAATTAAGTACAGTTTAGTTCACTTGAATTCTTATAATCTATAAAATCAATTTCCCAGATGACCTGTTTTATCCCTTTTGGATACATCATTTAAGCTACACTCAAATCATGTTTACTATATTTCATAATAGGAAATTGAGCCAGACTCAAGATAACAATATCTTTATCTGGAATTATCAGAATGAGTTAGTTTTCAAACATAGATCTCTCTCTCTTTTTAATGTTAAGACAAAGTATATGTGTTGGCTTATTAAAAAAAAAAAAAAAAGATAAACTGGCACTTTGGAAAGAGCAGAGCATTTGCAGTTAGGCAGATGTGGTTGTTAAATCTCACCTCAGCTGTTTACTAGGTGTGCTGTGACTATGATATGTTACTTAACCTCCTTAAGCCTCAGAGTCCTTATTCCGGGACTGTAATACCTGCTTTATGTGATTATGAAGATGAGATTTCATTATTTCTGTGTTTTTCCCCCCTCTTTAAAACATGATTCAAAATAATGTAGTTATAGTTTTTGAGATCCTGCTTCGGCAATCATTAATAGTAATAGCACTCTATATTTTCATAATATTTCACATAAATATCTTCATGCCAACTTGATGTGCAGTAATATTGTTCTGATTTTATAAAGGACTGAGTTTCAGAGAGACTTTGGATTTTGCTCAGATTTGCAGAGCTGTTAAGTGGCAAATTGAATCTTGAACACAGGTCTTTCTGTTCCAAATTCTGTTCCGTACCTCAAACCGCTTTGTCACGGTGACTTCTCTAATGGTTATTAATCAGTATTTCAAATGTATCAACCCTTTCTTTAACAAAATGAAATAGATGGTTTACAGTTATTCAAAAGATTTTTCATAAGTGACGAAAGTGGTTGCTTCTCATATCACAGTGTATTTTGCCCCTTGTGCAATTCTAGCTGAATACACTCTGTTGTTAGAATGTAGATCATAGCAATACCTTATTAAGGTTGAAGCAAGAGCTCACTTGGACAATCTACATGAAGCACTGAATGCAGCGCCTGACCTCAGAGTGAGTGTGCACTCAATGAGTTTTCACCATTACTAAAACCTGAGTACTGATGTCCGTTTTTAATTTTCATCTTCAAACATTCATTCAATTTACCCGATGCAATTCAACACTTATTAATTACGGTGTACTGGATATAAGGCATGAGAGGAGCAAAGAACAATTAAAAAAAAAAGAAAAGAAAGAAACACAATTTTGTACTCAAGAAGCTTATTATTTAATCATTTTGCTTTTGCCTGAAATGTGAGGCTCTTAAATACCTTCCACTTTTTCTCCAATAGACCATGGGCCTGATGGCCTCAGCATAGGTGGCAAAGAGCTGGTTAAAGCCACACCCAGAGCTGTTATCAATAATTATGGTAAATAATGTTTGAGAAAGACACTGGTAGACCTAAAAATTCACTTGTAAATTTAATTGAATCCTATTTTACTTTCTGTCAAATCATCAGGCAGTCTTGTACCACTATTAGTCATGTTGCCTTTAAATTCTAGACTTCTCATTTTAAATTTATCAGATTTCTAGGTACCAACTTAAGGGATTCATGAGTCTATAGGTGGAGCTCAGGAATAAATATTTAAGAGCACAACAGGTGATTCTGAAGTAAGAGGTCCAAGGACCATACTTGGAGAAACCCTGTTTTAAGATGATCAGAGAAATAAAATATGATTTTGAAATATGCACCAGGCAAGATGAGCTGTATTGTGCTGTTATGGACCAAGGTGGTCTAGAGAGGCTAGTCTTGAAAGTAGTCATGATCTACTTGCACAGGTGGAGAGGAAAAGATAATTCTTGGAGTAAAGTCATCAGAGATTGGAAGATGTTTGCTTTGATGCTATGGACCTGGGCATATTAATCAGGTATTTGTGTATGGATTAACATAAAATGAGAGGGGACAAACAGACTGAATTCTGACTACAGGTCAAATAGTTGGACATGGGTTCTAGATGGTCACTGCAATCTGAGAGCAGGAACTAATATGTTGAGGCATGATTTGAATATGTTGAAGTATATAAATATATAACTAGTTTGCAGAGTGGGATGGGACAGGCAGAGGAAAGGTTAAGGCAAGAAGGATGGTGATGGCTAAGACAGCAACACATTCAGTAGCCCTGATGGGAGAAAAACATGACCTGGATAAAAGTCATAACAAGGAGAGGAAGAAGATAAGCCCAAATGTGAAAAACTTTATGAAGGAAAAATTGATAGAACATAGAAATTGGGAGAAAAAATTACAGGTAGAATAAGATTGCATATAATACCCCATTAAACCAGGGAGCATTCTGGGTATGCATTTGAGTGCTTGCACCTTACACCATTTGATATGGAAGAGAAACATCAAAACGAAGGGATGGAAGCCTTTTAATTGTTGCCATTTGCAGTTTAAAATCATGGAGTCACCAATGTTTGAACTGCACATAATTTCTTATAGTGTTTCCTGATTTTTTGGGAGAAGGTGGAAATCTGAATTTCCATGTGAAATCTCCTGATTGCTAAAGGTTAAGTAATAATAATAACAAGAACCATGGTTATAAAGCACCATGCAGGACAAATAAAATCAGGTTTTGTGACTTTTGTTTGTAACTTCTGTTCTAAGAGCTTCTGTTCTAAACAAAACCTATTATAATTTGCCCTCAACCAGTTTTCCATAAATATTGTTTCCCTGGCATACATACACATACATACATACACATATACACACATATATACATATACATACATATATACACACATATTTATATGTATGTGCGAAGTCAAGACAATTGTTTAATTCTAAAAAGTGTGAAATTAAGACCACTGAAATAGAACTGCTTGTCTTGTAATTATCTGCAATTGCTTTAGTGAAGCATTTTATTTATGGTTATAATAAATAGAGGGAAGAACAAAACAAAATCCCAGGTGCCCTCAATGTACTAAAGCAAAGTTTTATAATCTTCTCATCAGGTGTTGACTCTGTCCAATAACTTCTAAATTGGGTGGGTCTCAGTGGGAAAGTTTATACTAAGAGAAAAGTTTTGATTTAAAAAAAAATAGAGAGAGAGCAATGAACAAGCTTTTCCCTCACCTTCCAAAAAATGGCAGGAAGAAAAAAGCATACGTAATGAGAATTGTATAGTCATTTCAAACTGAGTATAGCTTCTTTTCTATAAGTGGTCACATGGCAACTACAGTCTTTGGTGATTTCAAAATCATTATTTAGTGTTGATGTAGAGGAGTTGGGTCACCAATGATGTGGCATCTAGAATCAGAATTAATGAATATTAAGAACTAATAACCCAAGATACTGGAAAACAGCCTAGAGGTCTCAAAAGCCATGTTCCAAAAATTATCTTCTCAATAAAATGCAAATCATAAAACTTATAATCCAGGAATCTCATCTCATTCCTGATCACTGCTTGTTTGCAAATGAGATAGAGAAGTGAGAATCTTACTCATTTTTATTGATATTTATAAATTCACTAGAATTCTCTTAATTATAAATGAAGAAAATTTCTTTCATTTGCTCAAAAAATAATTTTAGGTTATAAGCATTAAAACAATTCCAAAATGTGTATTTTATTCAATTTAGCAACAATTTGATAGGTGCCTCTAGAACTCACAGACAATATATTAGGCAAAAAAACAGATTTCAAACAATGAAAATGCCACCGTTCCTGCCCTCAAGAAACTTACGTATTTAAGTGCTTTATTTTAATGACAATATTAATCCATAATAATTCTTCCACTCAGATACTTCTTATTTTTTATTTATTTATCTACTTTAATTAAATTTATCTGGGTGACATTGTTTAATAAAATTATATAGATTTCAAGTGTACAATTCAGTAATACATCTTCTGCATATTGCATTCTCTGTTCACCACCCATAGTCAAATCTCCTTCCATCACCATATATTTGACCCCCTTTACTCGTATTTACTTTAAATTCTTTTTTTTCTGACAAGAAAAATTAAGTCCCACTAATGCCTACTTTAAATTGTTAATTTCCACAAATAGCATATCTTAAGATTCTTTTTATTATATATATACAGGAAACAGGACCATTAGCTTGTATTTAATTAGTCTTTATTAACTTGTGAAAATGTGTTACCTAATAACCAAAACACAGGTGAGGAAAAGTTAACAACCAAATAGAATGCTGTTTTGTTTTTAAACATAGTTGAAAAGAGAAATTAGATGTGAAATTATGCCCTTGCAAGTCATATAAATAAGTAAAACAGGTACAGGAACAAGATACTTTTACAGGGGTAATCGTTTGAAGCTTTGAAATAAGATGGTGTGATAGAGATTGGCAGAGGGAAGTCTCCTTTAGAATTGGTGGTTAATATCTTCTGTGAGAGAGATATTTGAGTTGAGATTGAAATGAAAAGAAGCCAAATGTGCAAAAATCTGGGAAGAGCATTCCAACAGGGAGAAGAGCTGGTGCAAAGACCGTGCGGCTGAGAATTCAGAATGACAGATGGAAAGGAAGGAAAGAGGAAAAGAAAAAAGGAAGAAAGGGAAAAAGGAAGGGAGGAAGGAAAGAAGGGAAAAAATTTATGGAGAAAGGTGGTAAGCAAAGAAGAGAGGTAAAGGAGGGCGACTAAGTTGGAGATAATGTTGGACCACACTGCTGGCCTCAGTCAGGAGTTTGTATATATTTTCCCAATTGGAGTTAGAAGCCACTGGAGATTCTAAGCAAGGGAATATAAGCAATCACTTATATGAGGTTAAGAGTGTACGCAGAAATAAAATAGAAGACATTGCTGTTGAGTAAGCAAAAGATGATAACTGGGGTAAGACAAAATTGTGAAGGTGAAAGAGGAAGGATGGGATTTGGGATCTAGTTTGGATTTAAAGCCACCTGAACTGGCAGGTGCATTGGTTTGGGACAATAGAAAGATATGAGTCAAGGCTTACTCCTGGCTTGAGATACTGCATGATGATAATGCTGAATGGAGAAAAATGAGAGAAAAACAGACTGGAGATGAGAGATCAGAAGATATATATGGATCAGGTTAAGTGTTAAATGCCTATGAGGCAACCCAAATGAAGATTAAGATACATGAGATATACGATAAGATACACATATATGATAAGATCTCACAAACGATAAGATGTATGAGATCAGTTGTTGACAGGAAAAGTCACCTAGAGATTTCTCTTAGATCTGAAGATTGAGAAGGCATTTGTTGATGGAGAGAGTAAATAAAATTTCAGGTAGAAGGAACATGGGAGGAAAAACATGTCATGCTCCAAGAAGTAAATGAAAACAAGAGTGGCTGGAGCATCTTGACCCAAAGGAAGTATTTGAGGAGTATGAGGAATTTGCCCAAAAAGAGAGCCAAGAGTGTTTCACAGACTTAGGTCAGCATTTTGGATTCCAATAAACTCTTTACCCTGGGAATGCCTATTAAAGATATATTTTAAGCTGTAGTAAAACATATCCTACTACATTTTATTCTCCAAAGAACATTAGGTAAAGAATTACCAAAGGATAGCACACTACTATTAAAATTTAACAATTATAAAATGAAGCTTTAATAGTTTTTATTAGTCAGGTTCTGAGAAACAGAATCAGTAAGATAAATAGTTGGAAGGATGGATGGATGGATGGATAGATGATAGATGATGATGATGATGATGATGATGATGATGATGATAGAGATAGATAGATAGATAGATAGATAGATAGATAGATAGATAGACAGACAGATAGAATATTTACTATAAGGGACTGACTCAGACAATCATGGAAGCTGAGAAGTCCCACAATCTGCTGTATGCAAGCTGAAGGCTCAAGAAAATCAATGGTATAGTTTCAGTCCAAGTCCCAAGTTCTGAGAGCCAGTGGTATAAATCTGGATCTAAGTAAGATGTTCCAAGAACCAGGAGTGCTGATATCCAAGGTCAGAAGAAGATAAATATCCTAGCTCAAGTACAGGAAGCAAATTTGCCCTTCCTCTGTCTTTCATTCTATTTAGCCCTTAATGGATTGAATGATGCCCACCCACACTAGTGAAAGTGATTTTCTTTAATCATACTACCAATTCAAATACTTATCTATTCCTGAAAGACCCTCACAGACAGTTAGAAATAATGTTTTACCAGCCACCAGATATTTCTAGTCAAGCTGACACCTAAAATTAATCATCACATAGTTCCTGAGAGTAAAGTAACAGACACTGATTCTAGCTAAATGAATTAAAAGAGGAATTTATTGGAAGACTTGGAGGTAGTTCAGAGTTCAGAAGAACAATCCAGGTCCAGAGGGGCAGAAACTAATCTAGCTCTGATGATCCAAATAGCAAGACTTAACAAATATATTCAAGTTACTGCTCCTAGAACAAATTAGCTCCACATACTTTTTCCGTCCTCTCATCCCCTATACTCAAGACACACATGTAAAGTTGTTCCCTTTTGGTTAAGCAGGGCAGGGAACCTTAACCAACTGTACCACAAGGCTACATAAAGGGTGGTAGATGCTTTTTCAGAGGTAATTTAGGGTTCTAGCCCCAGAACACAGGGAGAATAGATGTTGAGTGGCCCCCAAATAATGTCTTCTCTAAAAGCCAGTACCCATGGCCCAATTTCCAGTGCTTTCTTCCACAATGGGTAATATTTTCTTAAGAATCTGACATATGTTGTTGATGGAGTGCTGAACATTTCAGGAAGGAGAGCACTTACTTTAAATGTATTGGCTTTCTACTGAAGTTCAAATGTCAGAGTCATTATGATTCTCTGATAACATTTTATATTTAGAAAGTTCAGTAAAATATGAGATTTTCTGTGTTCTCATAGGTCAACAAATTAAATTCCAGTGGCATATCCTACAGCTGACGGTTGAAATTTCTTTCTAAGTCTATAAAGTAGTAAGTTCATCTCTTATAAAGTTATGAGGTTGATCCCAATGGAGTGGAAGGCCTAGAAGATGCCATGTCAGCCTTGAGACTGTGACCAGATGAATTAATCAGTGCAAAGTCCCGACAAGTTGTTAAACAGCAGATTTAAAGACTCTCTTTCAATAATGATAGGACAGTACATCAAATCCAGAATGGTCTTAGCTCACCATTATTAATTGCAATTTTATGAACTAGGAGCGAAGCAATCTGTAGAGACTGGGAACCTATCTTTTCTGTCTCAACGGAAAGAAGAAAATTGTAGAAAACTAAAACTGCAAGAGATTTACTCAGTTCAATTGAGATTTTCAGGAGACTCATTCATTTTCTTATATGTCACAACAGTTGTTGATGTGATATACTTAATCAACATTAGTATAAAAAGCAACCTTATAGTGAGAGAAAAAATATCCCTTATGTTCTATGCCTCGGGAATAAGGACATTCCATTTATTGTAAATTCTACAAAGAGATACTTTATTTTTATATGATTATGGCCCATTTCTTTCAGCTTAGGAACAGCATTTAGAGGGAATATACTCTCTAATAAAATGCACCTACACTAGGTGCTCACCAGACCATTAGTAAAAAAAAAAAGGAATGTGAATAGAGCAAATGAAGACATCACTGCAGGCATAAATCATTTCAACCATTTTAGCTATTATTTAAGCCTGTCGAAAAGTAAATGTGCAGCAAAGACGAAAAGCAAGGGCAATGACAGTAGTTTTACTAGTGTATAACTTCAAGAAAAAATAGAGAGGACAACTCACAGAGGCGTAGTATTAAATAAGACATCAAGTGATTCTTCTTCCTGAACTGAATATTCACACCAACATGTATTTGAAAAGAAATAGCTACATTACGGAAGATAAGAAAAGTGCTTCATGAGGTCTAATCTCAAACAACAGACAATAGGAGAGGAAAATTTGCAATTTAGTTCTTCTTTCACTTACCAATTTTATTTTCTTTTTTATATTTAGATTATTCGGCATTATAGAAAGGAAACCAAATTTCTATTAGAGTTATCAAAAGGTATATGTGAATACTAAAACATCTTGAATATAATTTTCATAAAAATATAAAAAGTTTATATAAATATACACTCTGAAGAATGAAAAGTATATTCAGACCATAATTTAAAAAAAAAGATTCTAAACAGTTGTCTTAAAACTAATTTCTTGGAGTAATACACGAAAATTCAAATTGATAAGAAAAACCATTCATACCATAGGAAGCATTTGTTTTACAAATTAATATAAAATTAAGTAAACCAAATCAACAAATGTTTTTATTTCCTACAAGGCACAGATTTACACAAATAATATACCATAACTCTGGTGCCTAAAGAACTTATAATTCAGTTGGAGAAACAAAATAACACATACTGATTACAATATGATTCAGACAAGAGTAAGCTCTTCAGCTATACTTGAAATATAGTAGAATGTTTACAACCAAATAGATTTTCTGATTTTTCAGAATCAAATTGTATGGATATAGCCAATTCCTTAGACAGATAAAGATTTCTCTTAAGAATAAAACAGAGCTTGTTGGTTTGTTTTGTTTTTAATGGGTTTAGCAGATTTGGGCTAAAATTATCATAGTAAAGAGTCACTTAAAAACATCAGGATTCATTTAAAAATATTTAGACATTTTACACATCTTAAAAGAAAATACCTTTTGTGTATTCTTTAAATTATCACCCAGCCTTTTTTCTCAAAAAAAAAAAAAAGGAAAACAGCTAATATCCTCATTTTAAAATGAGTAAAAACTATACCATGAAAAGATAGAGACGTTTAATAGATAGTAAGAGAGTTTACTTTTCCAAAGGAAATTTTTAAGTGAATAATTTATTAAATGAAAAGAGAAAACTGTACTAAGGACTTACAGAAAATAACACAACTTGGAGGTATAGTGTATTTATAGGTCATGAATACATTGGAGTGTCCAAATTCAGTATATTGTTAAACTTCTAAATTCTGTAGGCCGACATTCATTTATTATTAAGAAGTCACTCTCAGGCCTCTGAATTCTAGGTCAAATTATAAAATCTGAGTTTTGTAACATAACTCGTTCTCTAATGGAAGAATGTACTCTCAGCTTCAGTTTTACATAAGAAAATCAGTCTTATCTTGGATTCTTCTGTATAAAACAAGCTGAAATAACTTGTTCCCATTCTTTTAGAGACCAAATTAATAATGCTAATTAGGAATCAATTTTAATTTTCCAAAAACACTGAACAGAAAGTCACATGGTTAATAATACATACAGAAAATACATATATATCATATATAACTATGTTACTGGAACAAAATATTTCATTCCATTTTTCTCTCTGGCCTTCTATCAGTAAATTTATTGACTATCTCGTATTTGTAAGATAACATAGTGGATTCTATGAGCTAATCAAACATACATAACACTCGAGGCTCCTACAACCAGTGTATATGTGATGTTGCCGGGGAAGTGGTAATTAAGGAAAGTTCACCATAAATCAATAGATTTAAATAAAGCAGAAATGTTAAGTATTAGATTATTAATTGCTTAAGTGCAAGGATGTATTTGGCTTATTTACCTCTGTATTTTTGGGTATCCAGATAGCCTCTAGGTCATAACAGATACTAAAAAAAAAGATATAAATGAATGAATGAATAAACAAATATTGAGGACATGAGATTCAGAGGTAGGAAAGAGCACACCTAGAAATAAGAAAAATTGGGAATTTGGTTGGGCTATAAATCGTGAGTAAAGTTTCAATAAGCAGTACCATTGAAATATGATGGTTTAAAGTGGAGATAAAAAAGTCAGGGGAGTTCAGAGAATAGTAATATGTTTAGCTAACTAAAGGGTATATGTGAGAGAGTAAGAAATAAACCTTGGCTATATTATGAAGAGCTTTTAAAATCAGGCTAAAGAGCATAAACTAAATGTTCTAGGACAAAGGGAAGCCATCGAATACATGTAGGGTTGGGGTCGGGAGATAGATAACAGAATCAACTCTGTGCTTTAGCAAACATTTGTGACTCGAAAATTTTTATGAAGATGATAGGAAGGGTAAAAATTATTTCTGAATTGGGATAATGGTTACCAGGGAAATGGAAACAAAGAGGCTGACACCCAAAAGACTGCTGACCCCAAGGCTTTGACCATGGTCTGAATATTAAGGGGTAAGAGAGAAAAGGAGTTGTCAGAGATTAAAGAAAGCCTCTGGATTGAAACAGAAATTTCTCGAGCGTGTGCGCGCATGTGTAACCTTATATAAGTAATCTGTTTACTTAAAAAATTAGAAAACACAAATAGAAAAAAAATTACTCCAAATGCCCACAGCCAGTGGTAACTACTGCACTTCTTTTCTTATAAGTCTTATATTTGTGTATCAATGTTTGTATACACACATGTATGTGAATTAGTAATTTTAAGAAAATCTGGTTATGTGATATATTTAATAATGTGTTTTCTTTACTCATAAATGAATGAAAATACCTTTATAGGTCAATAAATATAGATTTACAGCATCATTTCAATGGCTATACACGTATTATTTCACTATTAAATTGATAAAATGTATGTAACCAACTCCCTATTTTTAGATGTTTGGGTTGTTTCAAATTTTTTGCTTTTAAATCTCAAAGGAATTCACTACAACATCTACTGGAATTTCCTCATAAGTAGACTGACCAAAAGCACTAAATGGAGTCTACACACCTTACCTTTGGCTTTCAGGTGACAGTTTACAATGTATCGCACATCAGTGTTTTAGTCTAGTTTCATAAAAATCCCATGCAGAAAGCCTTATTGTGTTTTTTTATAGATAAAAAAAGCAAAGGTCAGAGAAGCTTAAATAATTTGTTCAAAGTTCATATGGGTAATATACAATAGGACTGGGTGTCAAGCCAGGTATTCTGATTTGAAATTCAGTGCTTTTCTTTATCATAGATTCAGCTTCAAAATATAATTCAAGATAGATAAGCAATAACCCATAATCTGCACTCATTTTGACAAAAAAAAAAATTTTTAAGGGACTGATAAAGTTTGGGGAAGTCATGCAGTGCAGATGATGCCTCTTTAAACCTATTATTCATTTGATAGAATTCTCTAAAGGGTATCTTCAGCACAGTCATGGTGATTTGAATGGGAAAGAGAACTTAGTTATGACATCAGGCGAAGATTCAGAAGCCAATTTATCTACAGATTGTAGTGATCAGATAGTTCAGAATGAATTATAACTTTGTAATATTACTATGTTCATATTTAAGGGATAGAAGTTGGAGTTCAGCTCCCATAATATCCAGTCATTTAAGACACAGTGAGTTATAAGGATTCATCATTTTAATATCTTCCTCTTGAAGTTTTCTAACTAAACAAAAATAAAACTGATGAAGGGGGAAGTGGAAATTCTATTTTGTTTGCTAATCTTTGTAAAACAAGCACTTGAAAATAAAACGTATCACATCAAAGTGTGTGTTGGGGGGGGAATAATTCCAGTGACAGAATCGACTGTGGTCAGATTAAGAAACAGCAATATATTTTTGCATGGTTAATAAACAGTTCAAAAACCTGCAAACCTAAGGACATTTGGATGCCAAATCTAACTTTAATTTTCAAATATCTCTATCTAGTCATACAATCTCTCCAGTAAGAAAATTATATTACACACAGCCTTGCTTTCTCATATTCAGCAAGTAGCACTCTACTGTCAACCTTAGATGTGACCTTGATTATCCTTGTTATATTTAGAATTTTTAAAAATGTGTCCCCTTAACTCTTTATGTAGTAGAATTTAGCAAAGAATAAAAGACATTCTGTAAAAGCTTAAAGCCAGAAACAAAATGTATTTCAGATAACCATTAAGGATACCGAATCCACTATATTTTTCAGTCATGAATTAAACTCAATTATACTTTGGTGACCAGAAGACTGTGAATTTACAATAATAACTTAAATTTTCAATATTAAATTAAAATTATAAATCTATTTTTTGATGATCAAATGATGCTTTACAAACTACTTAATTTCTTAGCATCTACCCTACAAAAAGAAAACAACAATTTAAAAATGCTTGGAAGAAGTTTAAATCCTCATTTTACATAAAAGGAGACACTAAGTCAAATATTTTTTCACCTTCCAAGAAGAAATTTAATGCAACTCAAAAATTCTGATTACACAAATATGCTTATTGCTCGACAAGGCCTCCAGACGTGTGGAATAATAAGCAATCATATTTCTATCTACCCAATTGAAACCATAGAGATTATATGAATTTGGCACTAGAAATAAGAAAAAATAAATAAATAACTTGGGGGTTAAACAGAAATGTAGTCTAATTACAGCCCTCTAGTGGCTCAAATATCTAAACTGTTAATTTTCACCAAGACATCTAGTCTTTTTTGCAGTCTGTGGCAATTATCTTACAACCTCTATCTCAACTTGCCATAGCATATTTAAGTAAATAGTTAGGCTCTTAGGTTCTTTCACTTTGTTTTTGTAAAGACTCATTTTACAATAATTACCCAGAGCCAGGCAAATCATTTTTATAATTATTAAAGTTGTCCAACATTAAACTCAACAAGCTGAGAACTGTGTTTAACTATAAATTTAGTTTGTTCTCTTTTTTAAAGTAAACAATGTTCAGAGAGAACTAGTTTTCTATCACTTCAGAAGAAGCTTTTGATAAGAAATAATATATATACATTATTTAGTCAATCAACAAACATTGCTAAAGCCATGACACACTGAGAGTTTTGGACCAGAGCCTGGAAATAGACTAGACCAGAGAGGCAGATCACACAGTCTTGATTAGCCATGTGAAATAAGTTACTCTAAGGGCAATGGTAAAATATTAAATGCCATTAAGCATAGAGAGCCCACTATTAGATTTGACTTTTAAAAAGAACACTCTTGCAGTAGTGTGGATTGGAGAGAAAAAAAAGTTATTGGTAGAAAGCAGGTAGGGAGGCTTGCAGCTGCTTATGTAGGAATTAAAATAATGATAATGTGAATGAGAAGAGAAATTTTGAGCATTCATTGAAAATTAGAATTGTCAGAACTTCCTGGTTATAGGGATGAAGGAAATAGAGACATCAAAGACAGCATCCAACCTGCTGGGTAAATGATCAAGATCTTTGCTCAATTTGGAAACACAGGAATTGTAGTGTATACTCCACGTGGTACGAGTTAAATAATTAAATGTTTTTTTAAAAACTACCTTATTTGGAAAAGTATGTTGACCAATATCAAGGTGTTAGAAGTGATAGATTTTAGAAACTGGAGCTAAATATTTCTTGGACTTTGGGTAACTAAAATGAAGTCATCCTATTTTCTGATAGGCTCTGGAAGCAATAGTTAGTAGGCAGAAAGTATCATGTTTAGAGTTTGTTTCAGTATCTTAGGGAGACAATAAGCTGAATATTTGAGGAAGAAAATGAAGGATATGACTTAAATTAAGTTTCACAGCATCTCATGTTCTAAACTACAATTTATTTAGGGATTTATGGAAAAAGGAAATCTAAGGTTAGTAACAGGTTAAACAACTCAATCATTTTATCATCTTATTACAAAATGAAAAAAGCTTTCACTCTTTCCTCATCAGTAGAAATGCTGCTACTTTGAATGAATTATAAGATGCAAAACAGACTTAGAATTCTGCTGATGTTTTCAACAAGTTGATACACACATTAGACACAGTCTTAAATGGTGTACAAAGAGGCTGCGATTTGCAAGTCAGGGTTGTTTCTATTTTTACATACAGGTTAGCTTTGTCATTTCCATGAAGAAAAAGGAATATAATGAACAAGTATGGGAAACAGGAGAAAATAAAATAAGTGGCATATGTTTTTATCAAACCATACTCAGTTTCATAAAATAAGACCTTATACTGACAACAGAATGCAACGTTTTTTATATACGCTTCTTTTGAAATTTTTAAATTTATTTTTCAATTATAATTGACATACAATATTATATTAGTTTCAGGTGCACAACATAGTCTTTAGACATTTATATACCTTATTAAGTGATCAACCTGATAGGTCTAGTTCCCATGTGCTACCATACATAGTTATTATTATATTATTGACTATATTCCCTGTGCTCTACTTTATATCCCCATGACTGTTTTTGTAACTGGCAATTTGTACTTCTTAATCCCTTTTACCTTTTTCACCTATCCCCCCAACACCCTTCCCTAACAACTATCAATTTTTTCTCTGTCTCTATGAGTTTGTTTGTTTTGTTCATTTTCTTTTTAGATTCTACAAGTAAGTAAAATCATTTGGTATTTGTCTTTGTCTGTCTGATTTATTTTATTTAGCATAATGTCCTCTAGGTTCACCTATGTTGTTGCAAATGGCAAAATTTCATTCTTTTTTATGGCTGACTACTATTCATATATTTTATGGCTGACTAATGTTCATATATATATTCATAATATGTATATATATCACTTTAAAAAATAAATTTATTTATCAATTACAGTTCACATTCAATATTATATTAGTTTCAGGTATATAGCATAGTAGTTAGACATTTATTAACTTACAGACTAATTCTACAATAAGTCTAGTACCTGCCTGGAACCATACATAGTTATTATAATATTATTGACTATATTCCCTATGCTGTATATCATGACTACTTTGTATCTACCAACTTGTACTTCTTAATCTCTTCGCTTTTTTCACCCACCATCAGTTTTGACAACCATCAGTTGGTTTTCTGGTCTATGATTTTGTTTCTGTTTTGTTTGTTCACTTGTTTTGGATTTTTATGTTCCACATATAAGTGAAATCATATGGTATTTGTCTTTCTCTGTCTTAGTTCATTTAGCATAGTATCCTCTAGGTCCATCTATGTTGTTGCGAATGGTAAGATTTCATTCTTTGTTAAGCCAAATAATATTTCATTGTATATATGTACTACAATTTCTTTATCCAATTGGACGCTTAGGTTACGTTCATATCTTGGCTATTATAAATAATGCTGCCATGAAAATAAGGATGCATATATTTTTTCAAGTTGGTGTTTTAGATTTTTTTTGGATAAATACCCAGAAAAATTTACAGGTTCAATGCAATTCTTATCAAAATACTAATGTCATTCTTCTCAGACTAGAACAAATAATCCTGAAATTTTATGGAACCACCAAAGACCCTGAATAGCCAAAGCAATCCTGAGAAAGAAGAACAAAGTTGGAAGTATCATGCTCCCTGATCTGAAACTATACTACAAATTTATAATAATCAAAATAGTATGGTACTTGCACAGAAACAGACACAGAGATTATTGGAACGCAATAGAGAGCCTATAAATAAACCCTTGCTTACATAGTAAAAATATACACTGGAATAATGCCAATCTCTTCAAAAAGTGGTGCTGGAAAAATAGGACAGACTATATATATAATAATCTGTCCTATTTATACACACACACACACACACACACATATGCATACATACACACGCACATATATATATACACACACACACACACATATATATAAAACTGGACCATTTACTTACATCATATACAAATTAAACCCCATACGGGCTAAAGACTTAAATGTAAGGCCTGAAACTATAAAACTGCTAGAAGAAAACATAGGAAGTAAAATATCTGACATCAGAGTAATACCTTTTTAGACATGTCCCCTTGAGCAAGGGAAACAAAAAAATAAATAAACAAATGAGACTATATCAAACTAAAAAGCTTCTGCACAGTGAAGGAAACCTTCAATAAAACAAAAAGGCAATCTACTGAATGGGAGAATAGATTCGCAAATGATGTATTCGATAAGGGATTGATATCCAAAATATATAAGAAACTCATACAACTCAATAACAAAAAATAAACATCCTGATTGAAAAATGGGCAGAGGACATGAAAAGACATTTCTCCAAAGAAGACATACAGTTGGTCAACGGACATATGAAAAGTGCTCAACATCGCTAATCAGCAGGGAAATGCAAATCAAAACCAAAGTGAGATATCGTCTCACACCAGTAATAATGGTTATTATCAAAAAGTCAATAAATAACGTGTTGGGGATGATATGGAAAAGAAGGAACCCTTGTGCACTGTTGGTGGGACTGCAAATTGGTGCAGCCACTATGAAAAACAGTATGAAGATTCCTCAACAAACTAAAAATAGATATACCATATGACCCAACAATTCTCCTTCTTATCCAAAGAAAACAAGAACACTAATTTGAAAACATATGTGCACTTTATGTTCATTGCAGCATTACTTACAAGAGACAAAACATGAAAGCAATGTAAATGTCCTTCAATAGATGAATGGATGAAGATATGGTACATAGACATACAAGGGAATATTATGCAACAATAAAAAATGAAATCTTGCTATTCGTGACAACATGGATGGATCTAGAGCATCAGCCCTCAACCTTTTGGGGGAACAGGGACTGGTGCTCCTGTGAGAATCTAATGCCCCATGATCTGAAGTGAAGCTGAGGCAGTGATGCTAGCGCTAGGGAATGACTGCAAATACAAATGAAGCTTTGCTGGCTTGCCTCTCACTCACCTCCTGCTGTACAGCCTGGTTCTTAACAGGCTATGGACCAGTACTAGTCCATGTTCCAGGGGTTGGGGATCTCTGATTTAGAGGGTATTGTGCTAAGTGAAATAAGTCAAGCAGAGAAAGACAATTACCATTTGGTTTCACTTATATGTGGGATATAAAAACAAAACAAAACAAAACAAACAAACAAATCAAAAACAGACTCATAGAAACAGAAAATAAAGGGATGGTTACCAGAAGGGAGGGAGTGGGGTATGGACGAAAAACGAAAGGAGAATATAATATCGTGGTAGGTTTACATGGTGACAAAGATTGCTAGAATTAGGGGGGTGGTGATTACATTTTAAGGTATAAAAATGTCAAATCACTATATTGTACACCTGAAAATAATGTAACCGATATAAGATGGTACATCAACTATACTTAAATAAAAAATTAATTTAAAAAACAGCATATCATCTGAAACATAAGGGGTGATCAATAAATATTTGTAAAGTTAATATATGACTAATAAAAATTAAAAAAGAAAAGTATTCTTTCCTTTATTTGGAAATTACAGACAGCTAGCTAGCTAGCTAGATAAATATAGAGAGAAAAGTAATATGTATCTCATCAAATATATAATTTTAAACAAACGTACATCATTAAAAAGAACATTGCATAGTCTATTATATCGGAAATGAATTTTGTTTGTTGTCAAATTATTAGGTGGCTTAGAAGAGTTATTGCTCAAAGAGGAAAATTCATCCCAATACAAAATGTTTCTACATAAGAAATAATAATACATAACATACAAAATGCTCTCACATAAAAAAAAATCACAAATTTATGAACTTTCTTTTCTTAATATTTCTCAAAGTAAAGGAGCCAGACATGCATAGCTTGAATCCATCTTTGCAATTGCTTCCATATTCACTCTTACTGTTAATAGTCATTAACAGCAGGTACAGTAATTGAGTTTACTGGATGTCTGGCACAGTGTTCGAAGCTGTAACTATCAAGGGTACAAGGTAGCAGAGTAACAACACCTAGAGGCTCTAGTCTAGTAAGGTAAATATACATATCACAAATAATTAGTTAAATACAATTGTTATCAATATTATAAAAGAAAATCACAGGGTGTATTAATCTCAATTCTTACAACAACTCTATGAGGTAGGAATTATTACCTTTATTTTATAAAAAAAAAGTTTAAATTTAGAGAATTGGAGTCACTTGCCTTATGTCATAAGGGGACCACAGAGAGCAACCCGTATAAAAGAGGTTAAAATATGTAAAATTAATCATAAAGTAAAAGATTTTTATTATATAAGTGTTTACATTTTTATGGAAATGTTTATTAATAAATATTTATTAACCTTTGTAACAATCACATCTAGTATATGATAGGCAAAAGTTAACAAATTGAATAAAAATAAAACATTAGATAAAAGTTAAGAAAGAGGTGAAAGATGGGAGAACAGGAAGTATTATATTTCTACATTCTGCCAGGAAACCAAAGACCAGATCTGCATTTGGAAGAAGGTTAGATTCATTCTTGATCAAAAAAAAGTACCATTCTATTGAATTATGTTTATAATGAAAGAGGCTGTGTATGTGTGAGGGGAGGGTGTAAAGAAGAAATCTCTGTACCTCCCACTCAATTTTGTTGTAAACCCAAAACTGCTCTAAAAATTATCTTGAAAGTTTTAAATGATAAATAATATAGACAAGGGAAATATTATATATTGTTCGATATTTGATAATCATTTACTATATGGGCAACAAATACATTGCATCTTTTAAAATATATTAGTTTTATTGAGATATAATTCACATGCCATGCAATTGACTCATTTAAAGTGTACAACTCAGTGATTTGTACATATTTTTATTGATATATAATTGACATATAATATCCTATTAGTTTCAGGTGTACACACCATAGTGATATTTATATACATTATGAAATAATCCCCATGATAAATCTAGTTAGCATCTGTCAATACAGTTATTACAATATTATTGACTTTATTCCCTATGCTGTACATTATATTCCCATGACTTATTTATTTTATAACTGGATGTATAGATTATTACATCTTGAACTATTTGGTCTAATCTGTTCTCGGTGGCTTCTAGGAGTGTTGTGTTAAAGAGGATTCTGAGTGGAATAGGGAAGCAACACAGCCGTGAACCAGAGGGGAGAATGACAGCATATTTGCCAAAGATTTGCCATTCTTAGCCCCTGATGTTCCTAGCAGTATGCTAAGGGTATTGTCCCTTCTCAGGAGAATCTCAGAGTGTAATGGGAGATAAGGTCAAGGAAACAGAAAAAGTGTAATGCACTGTGACATATATAGGAACAGAGCTGTGTTCAAGATTCTGGGTCAGTCCAGAGAAGAGAGAGAGAGAAGAGCGCTGCTTGGAGAAATTAGTAGTTCCATTTATTAGTTACGATAATAATAATAACAATGTAAATTTATGGATTCCCAACTCTGTCCTAAGCACTTACATGTTTTAACTCACTGAATTCTCTCAAAATTAATATGAGATGGTTGTTATTATTATTGCCACTTTACAGATGAGAAAACTGAGCTTAAGTAATATAAGTAACATATTTGTCCAAGATCAATACATGGTAGATGGGGAAGCTGGGTTCAAACCCTAGATGGTCTGGTCTAGAGCCCTAGATGTTGACTATTAAAATATGTGACAAAATTATTTTTTTGCACTGGATGTGTTTCCTACAGAGATAAGTAAAATTATTTCAAGAATATTCTTTTCCTTAGTAAGAAACAAGTAATTTGGAACCACAGTGATTTGTTTAACCCACATCACATTGTCAATAAAACTTCAAAAACCTGGTTCAGTTATGCCAATTCCATTTTCTCTTGTTGTTTGTCATTCTTCAAAGAAATCTTTTTTGTTTTTGTTTTTACTTTTCTTTTCAGAAAGGTTAATAGAATTTAGCAGGAAATATATGAAGAATCAAATACAAATTTTGATAATTTACAATTGGGAATGGGGTTAACTTCATTCCATAAATAATTGTAAAGTAGGATTACAGAAATAAAAGTGGCCTTGTCACTTTTCCTGTTAGTTAATGTTCATCAAGTCTCTAATAAGATAAAAACTGTAAATGAAGCATAACATGACTCTTGCTTTCATGGAACTTAAGAATGCAGTAAGTTTTAAAAGTTGTATTCATGAAAACCAGTTTAATTGGGCTTTAAAACCAGGTTTTATTCAAGGTTTTTAAAAACCATCGGCTAGTATCTCCATCACCAAAAACATGTAAAGCCCTTTTGTATAAGGGTGGGATGGTGGGAAGACTAGAGATCAGAGATCAGAAGCAGAGTTAATAATCTTATCAAATTAATAGCACATATATTAACTACTTGATCTCTGACACTTTACATATTCTTTAAAAAATATATTATTCACCACCTGGATTTTACAGATGTTAATATATGGCCATATTTGCCTCAGATCCTTTTTCTTTTCATTTTTTTTTCTTTTTAAAGAAATAAACATTACATACACTTTATTCTCTCCTTCTCTGGATGAAATTAGGATTCTAACTTGAAAACCCCTTGTAATTCACATTCCAACCCCAGCTCTTATTATGATAATAGCTATAAAGAGTCTGACCCAAGCATCGAGCCCTTTAATCTGTGTAAGCACCATAGAGGTGGTGACACGATTATGCCTATTGTACTGACGAGGTAACAGGGACTAAAGAGGCTGAGATTTGCTAAGCTAGTAAGTGACATATGTGAGATTTGAACTCAGCTCTGCCTGTTTTCAAGGTCCTTGTTGTTTGCACATGTTTATAGTACCCAGGAAGAATAATGGTATCCATCCATTCTCAGCTACTGCCAAATCTAGACACTATTTATTCTGCCATTATTGAGCATTTACTATCCTCCAGACCCAGTGCATTGAAAATACAGACCAACCAAAAAGCAATCAATCAGAGCATTGCATGGTTTTACAAGGCTTCTTCAAATCTATAATAGTGTCTTTCTTCCTAATAAGGTTGAATTCAAAGGCATCTCCTGCCACAGCACAATTTATACTCCCAACCACCTAATGTTGCTGTCAGTGACAAGATAAATGGATTCTATTGTTTGATTATTAATCACTCCCAAAACCTTTGGTTCTACTGAGGTTCCCAAGCCACTAGTCTCAAAACTCTTAATGACTGGGATATATTCAACTGCTTCTTCAGTTGCCTGCTCCATTTTGTCTTATTACCAGATTTAGTCTTGGTGACAGGCCTGTCTTGGACACCCCATGATTATGAGGCTCATCTTCTTTTTCTTCTTTTTAAATTTCATATTGGTGAGACGATGTTGGCAGATTCATTTATCTACAAATATTTACTGAACACTGCTCTTCTCCAGCATTGTTCTAGGCAATGTGGAAGGAATAAACAAAATAGTCATGAAATTTGTATTTTAGCAGAGAATAGCAGGCAATAAGCAAAAAAATAAATATATAGTATGTCTGGTGATGAAAGCGCTAAGAAGTAGAAGGAGGTAGGTTATAAATAGGGTAGTCAGGAAGGCATTTCTCATTAGGTAACACCTGGTAGACATAGAATGAAATGAGGCAAGAGTCATGTTTATATCTAGAGGGAGAGAATTTCCAGCATGGGAAATAGCAAGTGCAAAGTCTGAGTCACAAGAATGTTTGCCATGTTCAAGGCCAATCAGTTAGAATGAGCCAGGCTGAGTGATAAGAGCTGAGGACAGAGAGGATCAGGGGCTGGATCATAGAAGGTTTTAAATTTCAGTTAGAGAGGAAAGGAAATCATTAGCATATGTAAGTAACATGATCTGATTTACCAAATTTAATTTGTAAGGATAAGAGATGCGGCCATTTGGGGATTTGGTGGGAGAACACATCAACTTCCCTGTGGGTGGACACATCTTCTTAAATGGTATATCTGTCAAGGAGGGCTTTCACTCCAAGCCAGGGCTTGTTATGGGCAGTGCAAGGGGTGTTAAAGTAGATTAAGGGGCCAGCCACACTGGTATCACCCAGATATCTTTTTATAACTGAATATTTCCTGAAATCACTCCCCCACCAAGATATAATAAACCAGAATTTCTGTGGTTGGAGCTAAAGGATCTGCATTTCAAACAAGGTTCTGATGGCTTATCTATGCAAGCATTTCGAACAACTACTAGAGTCAGGGAATTCTCTGCAGAGAAGAGAATTATTGAACTGAGTTTAAAAACAAGAAAGTGTTAACTTGTGGGGTAGGGGCAGAGAGCAATAATGGTGAGGATCCCTCAGGGAGCAGAACCATCATAGATAAATATCTAGAGACATAAAATATCATCTGACATTTAGATTCCTGCATTCGATTTGACCTAACTGGAGCAACATTTTTTTTTGAACTTTTACCCTTTGCCCGACATATACATAGTCTCATTTTATCACCCCAGTTATTGTGAAAGAGACTCTAAGGGAAGTAAGAGTGAGAGTAACTAAGTGGCCTATCTAAGATTCTTTGGTTAGTAAATGGTAAAGACAGAGTTCAAGCAAATGTAGTTTAACTCTAAATCATGTAATACAACCGTTAGACTGAGGAGAGTCCAATAATGAAATGTGAGAGGTAATAGGATAAGTCAGGAGATCCTCAAATGCTTTCCTATAAGCCAAAGAGTTTGACTGTTGAACAAAATCCGTAAGTGGGTTTTCTTGAAGAAATTTATCTGAGGAACTGACATAATCAGATGTGAATTTTGGCAAGTGACCTCTGGCAGCAAGACTATAGGAAGGAAGTGGTAATGGCTAGAACTAAGTTAATAGCAAAGACAATGCCTTCACTCAGCTCCTCTAGAAAGCAGACCTTGAGGCCAGGATAAAAGTGTCAATGGCTTATTTGAGAGGTGCATACCTAGGGTGGTGAAGGTGAAGAAATAAGGTAAGTGTAGTAGGCTGAATAATCGCTACCCAAAGGTATCGGGTCCTAAACCCTGGAACCTCTAAATATTACCATGCAAGGAAAAAAGATCTTTGCAAAAGTGATTAAGGGTATTGACCTAGGGAGATTAACTGAGATTATCTAGATGGGTCCTAAACTCAATGATAAGTGAGAGGCAGAGGGATATGTGATACACACAGAACAGGAGAAGGTAATGTGACCATGAAGACAGAGATTGGAGTGAAGCAGTCACAAGTTAAGAAATGCTGATAGCCAATGGAAGCTAGAAGCAGCAAGGAATAGATGTTTCCCTAGAGCTTGCAAAGAGAGTACAGCCCTGCTGACATCTTGACTTTGTTCCAGTGAAATTGATTTCAGACTTCCGGCTTCAAGAACTGAGAGAATAAATTTATGTTGTTTTAAGCAATCAAAGTTGTAATTTTTTAAAATAGCTGTCCTACAAAGCTAATGCACTAAGCCTGGAAAGAAATGATGCAAAGTAATGTGATGTAATGTATTATGATGCCTTACTATGCTGGCCACCACTCTAAAAAGAACCCAATCCTGACATAGCAGGTGGGTTGGCAGGTGGAGTTGTGTAGCCCAAGGGACTTCTAGAGAAGATATAGACGAAGAAACAGTATTCCAGAGCACCCCTTAAAAGGAACGGAGGTGAGGAATTTATCTGTGGATTGTATCATCCAGCCTTTTGGAAACTACTCAGAAAACTCCATTCCACACCCAGTGGTGTGCATTTCATGTAAATGTAGAAATGGAGGAGCTACTTAATGCAAATAGGACTCAGCATGTGGCGTAAGAAACTCATGCAAATCTGGACCAATAACTCTGAGTCTATCTGGATTGGAAGCTCACCAAGGGTGCCAGTAAGGTGATGGTGGGGTGAAACATTTAGCAAGAAAATCATTGTTGAGGGAACCTGAGAAGGTGTACAAGATTTGCATGCAAAATGAGGATAAAGATAAAAATATTTATTTAAGAATGTGTAGGATATAAAGTCAAGAAGACTTTCCAACTAGTTTGCTGTATAGAATTGTAGTTAATCAACTGAACATTAGAATCAAACAGATTTGATTTCAAATCTTAGTTCTACTACCCACTCTATATGTGACCAAAGATAATTTGACACCTCAGAGTCTCAGTTTCTTCCTAACTGTAAAATGGAAAGAATAATGTGCACTTTTTTGAGGGTTCTTATGAAACGTGCTGTGTAAAGCTTTATCACAGTGTTTGGTACATAGCACTTGCTAAATAAAAAATTGAAATGATTCTTGTCATTATTGCATGGAGTGAAGAAGCAGAGGAAAGAATGTAGGAGGACATTCAGGAATCTGGCTTGGGAAACTGAAAGGAGATTAGAGAGGGGAGAAAGCTTGATAAAATAGAAAATGAGTTTGTAGGCATTTTTATTTATAGATGAATCTTCTCAGAGCAGCTTACTAATTTTCTTGACCTCCCAGACTACTAGGAAGAGGAGAAAGGAACTACTTATTGAGCCCCTGCTGTGTGCCAGACACTAACTTTCTACTTTACACGTGTTATTTCATTTGCCTTTATAACAATCCTTTGATTTGAGATGGTTTGCTATGCTTTATAGAAGTAGAATATGAGGCATATGGAACATAAGTAACTGTACCAAGTCCACTCATTTATAAATTGGTTGAGATAGGGATGTCAACCTAACTCTCTTTGAGTCTAGAATTTGTGTTCTCACTACCTCTCTATGGCCCATTGTATTCTCCACACATGCTCAAGTGTACATAGAAAACATATTTCAAAGCCAAGTATATTTTTCTTGAATTTTCTGTACATGCAGCATGTAAAGGCATTCACCTATTGAAACAATGTTACAACCAACAATATCAAATACTAATCATAACACAGAACAACTCAGATTCTTATATGCTGCCAATAGATGTATAAATTGGAACTATTTTGGAAAACTGCTAAGCATCATCTTAAAGCAAACATACGGCCATTCTATGATCCAGCAATCCAACACCTAGGTTTATATCCAACAGAAATGAGCTTTTCTATCTCTCGTACAAAAACAGTGTTCGAAGAAGCTCTATTCAAAACAGCCAATCGCTGGAAACAGCCTCAATGTCTCCCAACAATATAATGGGTAAATAAATTGTGTCCTGAAATGGAATACCACACAACAATAAAAAAAAAAAAAAGAACCGCTGATACACGTAAAAACATGAATAAATCTTACACACATGATGTTGAGTAAAGTTAGATATAAAAGAATATATATTGTATGATCCCATTTATATGAAGAACAAGTAAAAATAATCTATAATAATAGAAGTCAAAATAGTAGTTACTCTTGGAGCAAAGATCCTGACTGGGAGTGGGGGCACAAGGGAGCTGTCTGTGTTACTGAAAGTGTTCTATATCTTAATGGGTAGTGGTTACTTGGGTGTACATAAAAAATTAAATCAATCTGTACACTTAAGATTTGTGTACTTTATTATATATGTTATATCTCAATAAAAATAAAAAACTTAATTTAAAAAAGTAAAATATTGAGGAGACAATAAAATCTAGACAGCAGGCCCTCAATCGTCAACCTCTATTTAAAACTGTTTCATCTTAATCAAATCTGTCTCATCCCTTCATCCCCTGTACCTGGCACATAGTAGGACTCAAAAAGCATTTATGTAACAAATGAGTACATGGGTATAACACTGATCAAGTTCCCACTCATCTTTAAGTACATCCCTTCCTGTTCCTCAGGTGAACTAAAGCCTATGGTGGCATCAGGTTCTGCAGCCCGGGAAGGTGGTGGAACCATCCCCACACCTGACCATACTTTCATTAGAAGAAATAAACCATAAAACCAAGCAGCAGTTTTGTAGTATGACAGAGCAGTATTGCTTGCATTAGGCCAATTTTCCACTTATGACAGTAGTAATAGCACTAAAAGCCAATAAAAGCGGTCTGTTCGTTCAGAGATCGGCTTTTACGGCTTATTCTAAATATTATCAAGTGAATCGAGAGCCATCATTATAGTGTCTAAAAAGCCTTCATACCTTGTAAGCAAACAGTGTGACTTTGACAAATAATCATTACTGTGCCTGTGTGAGGTCAGTACTGGGGGGAGGGGAGTCAAATAACTGATATTTCTATTTACAGAAGTTATTAAGATAATGTTGGTTAGTTTCAGAATAAACAAAATGGATTTCACATGCAAAAAGGTATACTATTACTTTCAACAATTCAAGCATTTTTAAAGTCTTTTTTCTAGGCAGCTGAAGATATGAGCTACTTTAGTTATTCAATGTTTCTCAGTTCTTATGCGCATATAAGGAAAGTTCAATATAACTGCTGAGGGCCAGCTAGTACTTCTCATGTCTCATTTAACATAAATTGAAATAATTCTAATTCCACTAATTTCAGATTTGGTGATTACTCACGCATGCAATGCTTAAAATGACTTGTTTTATTTGAAGTTTTTTTAGGAAAAAAAAATCCAGTGAAAAACAGGACATGTTTGTCTTGTTAATAAGAAGACTTCTTCTGGATTACAGTTGAGAAAAGAAAGCTTCTGGAGGATGATTTGACAAAATTACAACTGACTAGATCAGGAGTTGGCGAGCTTTTTGTCTGTGATGGGCTAGATAAACTTTTGGCTTTGCAAGATATATAGACTTTGCCACAACTACCCAACTCTGCTATTGTAGTGTGAGAGCATAGACAATACATAAACTAGTAAGCATGACTGTGTTGCAATAAGTTCATTTATTACAAAATAAATAAACTGCATTAGGCTATATTTGACCCATGGCCCACATAGTTTACCAACTTCTGCATTAGACCATAAGACCCATTTGAAAAGACTATACTTGCTTTATTCCTCATGGTATCCCCAAGTAGGTATCTAGCAGAGAGCACAGGTTAGATATTTGGTAGATATTTACTAAATAAATACTGAATGAATCATAAATCTTAAAATTCTATGTAATTAATTGGCCAGCCACCTCTAGGCTTTATCCTAAGAAAATAATCAGAGGTGAATGCAAATATTTTGCTATGAGTACTTGTCACAATATTTACTTATAATAGCAAGACAAGTAACATAAATGTCCAAATATAGGAGAAATGATGTAGAAATATGTATATTAACAAGATGAAATGTTAATAATTCATTAAAATGATACTATGTAATATTGGAAGAATAATATTTAACGTCTTTAAAATATCTTCAAATGTATAAAGTAAAAAATTTTTTTAGAAATAAGTATTTTCCATTGCATAAATATTTATGGAACACCTACTACATATTAAGCACTATTCTAGACACTAAATGTAGCAGGAACAAAACTGAAAATAATATAGAATTTATATCATACTATCTAAAACTAGTATTATTATATTTTTGTTAAAAGGAATATTATATATAAACATTTTCTTATTTCTTTTTTTATTTTTTATTTATTAAATTTATTGGGGTGACATTGGTTAATAAAACTATATAGGTTTCAAGGGTACATTTCAATAATATGTCATATGTATATTCCATTGTATGTTCACCACCCAAAGTCAAATCTCCTTCTATCACCATATGTTTTAACTCCCTTTACCCTTATCAACCCTATCTCCCCCTCTTCCCATTGGTAACCACATAGACAAACTGTTGTCCATGTCCACGAGTCTCTGTTTGTTTGTTTTGTTTATTTGTTGCTTTCAGGTTTCTATCCCAATGAAGAACATTTCAAAATATTTTTAAAAATCTTTTGTGAGAAAATAAAATCATGGGTAATTTTATCAATGTCATTTTGATTAAGAATATTAATCAAAACTGAGTGATACATAGTATATATGATTTATATAAAATTATATATGATAGACATTACTCTAAGTATTTAATATTAATTTACTTATCCTTGCAACAACTCTATGAGGTAAATATTATTATCATCCCTGATTTACAGATGAGGAAACTGAGGCATGGTGGGGATGGGTAAGTGACTTACCGAAGCTCATGAACTAACCAATGGCAAAGCCAAGATTTAAACCCAGGCCGTACAGTTATAGGGCCTGTATTTTCAAAAATACAGGCTACTATCTGGAAACACAATATATAAAACAGATAATAATTTGTTAATATCAACTTTTTTGTGAGTTAAAATATCTAAATTTTACATAACTATAAGATTAGTGAGAAAGACGAGGAATTTCTCATCTGATGTTTCTGATAACCATAGGAATTTTTGTTTGGAAGTTATGAATGACAGCTGCAGACATATAACCCAGAAAAGGCAGCTTATTTCTATAGTTTGCTTTGGAAGGCAAAGTACTGAGAATCTTTATTCTTGCAGATAAGTAGTTTCAAATAGTAATAGATTTTATTTTCCCTTTTTATGTAACTCACTTTGCAAAACTGGTAAAAATCTTTAATGGAAATAATGCAGATCTTACAGGAGAAATAATAATAAGTTTGGGTTTTAAAGTAAAATAACTAGAAATATTAAATATTAAATAATTTTAATAACACTCCTTAATGTTGGAGGCCCCCGCCTAAGTTCTTCAGTCAGTTTAACATTAATTGTTTGCATAAAATACTTTTCAAATGTGTCTTATAACACCAAGTTGATAAACAGTGTCACTTAAATGTTCTCTATCAATATTCATTTCTATCAGATATTTACTCTATATTTCAAAGGAGTTATTTTGATGAAATGATGTGCTGGCAGAGGGAACTGTTTGTTGAGCTCTCCCTCACCCAGCTTGCAGACTTAGGTGGCTGCCATATCTGAGTCTCTTGAAAGGTAGCTAACATTGGTCACCCAATCCTTACGATTCCCTGAAACCCTGCCAGAAACAAGCTCATAGATACAGAGAGCATTTTAATGGTTGTTAGATTAGGGGTGGGGGAATTGGTGAAGGGGAGTGGAGCTTACGAGGTATAAATTGATGGTTATAAAATAGTCATGGGGATATAGAGTATAACATGGGGAATGTAGTCAGTAGTATTGTGATAACTATGTATGGTGTCTGATGGGTACTGGATTTATTGGGACGATTACTTCATAGTTATAGAAATGTCTAACTAATGTATTGTACACCTAAAACTAATATAATATTGTAAATCAACATAATTAAAAAAATAAAAGTATAAAAATTAACCAAAACTATGATCAATTAGTAATGTGTGCCAAGTATTTCTATGCCGTGACTTTTTACCCTCTGACACCATCAAAATGCTCTTATAAACCAAAAAGGAAAAAAAAAGGAAAAAAGACTTTGCATTTAAAAAATAAATCCTCATAACTCAGACTTTGCACAAGGATTGACTTTTTCCCAATTAGATAATATTATCTTATTATTGGAATTTATTGTTTTCGGTAGGATTATTCTAGAGCATTTCTCAAGTGATGGCAATCATCCCAAAATACTCCTAGAAAGAAACGATTCTGTGATCTTATCCTGAAGCTTTTAAGACTTCTTTTTGGATTAAAGGTTTTAGCATCTCATTTTTAAAATGAAAAGAGAGGTGATAAGTACTGCATAAACACATATTTTCTTTAGAGTAATCTTCAGAGAAATTGTTGAGTTGAGTAAGTTTTAATGAATTACCTGGGCTTAGCACACTTTTTATTCTACCTCTGGGACAAACATGCACATCTGCATGAAACCTCGTGTATACCTTTCATGTCTCACTGATCACTGGGGTAAATCTTAGATTCGGCAATCTTCTTAGGATCCTATTCATCTTCCTTGTATAGACAGCCTTTCTTAGACAAAACTCCAGTCTTTGGTTGCACTTCCTTTGGCAACAGATAGGCAGGAGTGTGAGAAGAATATTTGAAGATTGAATGAAGAGGGAGGATACTATTTGACCTGGACCGAGACCTTAATAACACAACTTAGAAGGCACATAGCCATGAAGGGCTCTTCAGAGAGTTTTCACAGAATATTACTTGCTAGCTGTCTCTTTAGTTATTTATTTCTGTGCTCTTTTCTGATCTCTTTTTCATTTCCTTTCTTCCCTAAAATCTTGCCAAAAAAATAAAAAAGTTTAACTCAGTAACACAAGAAATATTCTTTTATGTTTTTCATGAGAACTTGGAGGGAAGCATGGAAGAATTTAGAAGGATAATAAGGTTTCTGCATTCCAGCAATGCTACAAGTCCTACCTAAACTCACAATTCAAAATGTGCTGAGCAGTTTTTTTATAAAGTTAAACATACACTTACAATATCTGACTCAGCAATTCCACCACTAGGTATTTACCCAAGAGAATTGAAGACATATGTCCACAGAAATAACTGCACATGAATGTTAATAGTAGCTTTCTTCATGTTAGCCAAAAATTGGAAACATCCAAATGTCCATCGGAGGAGAAACAAGTTTGTTCATATAATAAATTCACCTCAGCATTACAAATGAATAAACTCAACAGCGTGGACGAAACTCAAAAACATTATGCTGGGTGAAAGAAAACAGACAGAAGAGTACACACTCTATGGCCTCATTTAAATGAAATTTGAGAAAATGTAAATATAATCAATAGTGACAGAAAGCAGATTAGTGGTTCTCTGGGCTGGCTGGTGGGAGATGTGGTGGCGTAAAGGGGCAGGAGGCAGCTTTTGAGGGGAAGTGGAAATGTTCTGCATCTTGATCAGGGTGGTGCTTTCATTTGCCAAGACTCCAATATACATTTAGAACAGGTACATTACATTGTATATAAATTATACTTCAAAAAAAGTTGACCAAAATAAATGCGTTGAATAACCAACCCTTGCCTTTTTTAACTTGTGATAGAAATTGTCACTATTCTATTTTTTAAATTATTTAATTATTTTAATTACAGTTGATATTTAATATTATAATAATTTCAGGTGTACAGCATTGTAGTTAGACATTTATACAATTTACGAAGAGATTCTCCCAATAAGCCAGGCACCCACTTGCATCATACATAGTTTTTACAACATTCTTGACTATATTCCCTAAGCCATGCTTTACCTACCATGACTATTTTGATGCTGCCAATTTGTACTTTTTAATCCCTCACCTTTCTCTGCTGTAAAATAAAGGCAGTGGACTAGACCAGAATTTGCAAATTGGTGGCCCTTGGATCACATTTGGTCAACATTTGCAAGACCAGTGCAACCTAACTCATTTAGTGTAATACTTGTTAAATATTTAAATTAATTACCAATATTTAAAACTCATAAAATTTTCATAGAAATGCCAGACTTCTGACTTCTCTTGAAAAGCAAACATCTAATGATACTTAATCTGCATCCCAAATGGCACCAATTAGCTGGAACAGATTAGCCACAAGTCCATTTATTTATGCATAACACTCTCCAGTTCCCTTTGCTTCCTACCAGGTCCTTTAAGCATTTACAAGCCTGCCTATTCTCTGTCATTTTGAGTTTGGAAATCCTAAGCTAGATCAATGATGAATAACTGGGATCCTCGAGATGTAAACAACTTCCCAGCTTTGACAAATGACCTATCATGTCATTAGGAATGAAAATTTAATGTACTAAAAATCAGTCACTCACTCATGTACATACATAAGAAAGCTCTCTCAAGCAGTGAAATTCCAGCCAGCTTTCTGCAAACATTGGGGTAGGACTAAGAAAACAGTACTACCCGTAGCAGAGAAAGTTGCAGTAATTAAAGCAGCCCACAACTTAGACTATGATAGCCAGATTGTCAAGTGAATAAAACACAAAATTTAGCCCTGAAACAGATCCTATATTAATTGCTGTTTTTCTTTTTCTTTTTGTTTAGTTTATCATTTGGGTTCAGGATTACATATTGTTTATAAAAATTATTTTGGAACTTGTTCTTTTTTATTTTTCATGCTTTGAAATATTTTATAAAATGTTGGAATTAGCTGCACCTTAGAAGTTTGAAAGTACTCAGCTCTAAAGTCAACTAACTGGTAATTGAGACCTCAACCACTTTTTCCAAAGTTGTTAATCTATTCTGATTGCTTTGTAGTCCAAATATGAAAAAAATCTAAAATGTCTAACTTATTTACATAATTCTGTGGTTTTCATTATTTTATTTCTCAGAACTTTGTCTATATTCTCAACGTCTTTCCTTATCTAAAGAAAAAATAAACTCTTGGATTTATTTATGTTGGTACACTTTTCCAATCCTTATTTCTGCTTTAAACTGTTTTCCTTTTCTCTCTTTTTCTTTTTTCAAAGATCATTTTCTTTTTCAGTTTTATTGAGTTGCATAGTTATTTCACATATTATCACTTAAGAATAGTAATTTTCCTAAGTTTATATTTGAGCCATGCTTAAGTTTGAATATTTTAGTATTACTGTCTGTGTTTTCTAACTACAATATAATTTTTAACTACAAAATAAAATTTTTTCTTTTTCTTAATAGCAATGTAGAGAATAATATTTAAACTTTCAATTGGCTAGGCATTTATTTTTTAAATTATCATTAATTTCTAATTTTATGTTACCATAGTAAAATATGGCCTGTACATTTTCTGCTTTTTGGAATTTGTTGGTATTGTATTTTAATTTTTGTAAATATTGAATGTGGATACTTCCAATAAATGTTCAACAAGCATTTTAAAAAATAGGTATTTTCTTATATAATTCCACCTTGTAGGATTTGTTTTATTTCATTTTTATTTCTTTATTTATGTATAAATATATGTATTTTTATTTTTTTATTATGTTTAATACAATTATATAATTTTTATTAAGGTTAACAATTATATAATTTTCAGGTATACATTATAATTTGACATCTATACATTCTATTGTGTAATTATTACCCAAAGTTCCTGTTTCCTTCAGCTACCATATATTGGATTCCCTTTACCCACTTCACCCTCCCCTTACCTCCCTATATTTGACCCCCTTTACCCTGTCTACCTCTCCTCTCCTCCCCTACCCCCTACCCTCTGATAACCACTAGTCCACTGTCCATTTCCCTGAGTCTCTGTTTCTCCTGCTCATTTGTTGCTTTTAGGTTTATATCCCATATATAAGTGATATCATGTGATTTTTCTACTTTTTCAGTCTGGCTTATTTCACTTAGCATGATTATCTTGCGGTCCATCCAAGTTGTCGCAAATAGCAGTATTTCATCTCTTCTTATGGCTGAGTAATATTCCATTGTATATATGTGCCACAGCTTCTTTAGCCAATTATCTATCTTAGGACTCTTCAGTTACTTCCATGTCCTGACCACCATGAATAGTGCTGCTATGAACATCGGTGTGCAAATATCTTTTTGGATATGAATTTTCAAGTCTTTGGGGTAAATACCCAGTAGAGGGATCGCTAGATCATATGGTAGATCAATTTTTAGTTTTTGAGGAACATCCATACTGTTTTCCATATTGGCTGTACCAATTTACAGTCCCATGAGCAGTGTATGAGGGTGCTTTTTTCTCTGCATTCTCTCTAACATTTGTTATTACTTGTCTTCTTGATTATAGCTATTCTAACAGGTGTGAGATGGTATCTCACTGTGGTTTTGATTTACATTTCCCTAATAGCTAGCGATGTTGAGCATCTTTTCATATGTTTGTAGGCCATTTGTATGTCCTCTAGGGAGAAGTGTCTGTTCAGGTCCTCTGCCTATTTTTTGATTGGATCATTTGTTTTGTTTTTTTTGTTGTTGTTATTGAGTTGTATGAGTTCTTTGTATATTTTGGATATTAGGCCCTTATCAGCATTGCTTGAAAATATATTTTCCCATTGAGATGGTTGTCTCTTTACCTTGTTGACAATTTCTTTTGCTGAGCAGAAGTTTTTTAGTTTGATGTAGTCCCATTCATTTATTTTTGCTTTTACTTCCCTTGCCTTTGAGGTCAAATTCATAAAATTCTCTTTTGTTCCTATGTTTTCTTCTATGCAATTTATTGTTTCAGGTCTTATGTTCAGGTCCTTAATCCATTTTGAGTTAATTTTGGTGTGTGATGATAGACAACAGTCTAGTGTCATTCTTTTGCTGGTGACCTTCCAGTTTTCCCAGCACCATTTATTGAAGAGGATTTCCTTTGTCCACTGTATGTTTTTGGCTTCTTTGTCAAAATTATTTGCCCGTATAAATATGGGTTACTTCTGGACTCTCGATTCTGTTCCACTGGTCAGTGTGTCTGTTTTTCTGCTAATACCATTCTGTTTTGATTATTGTTGCTTTTTAGTATTATTTGAAGTCGGGCAGAGTGATGCCTCCAGCCTCAATTTTTTCTCTCAAGATGGCTTTGGCAATTCGGGGTCTTTTGTGCTTTCATACAAATCTGATGATTTTTTTCTTCTATTTCTTTAAAAAATGCCAATAAGACTTTGATGAGGATTGCATTAAATCTGTATAATGTTGTAGGTAATATGGTCATTTTAACTATGTTGATTCTCCCAATCCAAGAACACAGAATATCTTTCCATTTCTTTGTATTTTCAATTTCTTTTAATAGGGTCTTGTAGTTTTCATTATATAGGTCCTTCACATTTCCTAGGTATTTTATTCTTTTTGTTACAATTACAAAAGGAATTATTTTTTCCACTTCTTTTTCTGACACTTCATTATTAGAGTATAGGAACGCTATGGATTTTTGAACATTGATTTTGTATCCAGAGACTTTACTGTGTTTGCTTATTGTTTCTAGCAGTGTTTTTGTGGAGTCTTTAGGGTTTTCTATATAGAGAATCATGTCATTCACAAATAGTGACAGTCTGACTTCTTCGTTTCCTATTTGGATGCCTTTTATCTTTCTCTTGCCTGATTGCACTTGCTAAGACCTCCAGTGTTTTATTGAATAGCAGTGGCGATAGTGGACAGCCTTGCCTTGTTCCTGATCTTAGAGGGAAGGTTTTTAGTTTTTCACCAATGAAGTATAATGTTGGCTGAGGGTTTGTCATAGATAGGCTTTGTTATGTTAAGGTACTTTCCTTCTATACCAGTTTTGTGTACTGTTTTGATCATAAATGGATGCTGTATCTTGTCAAAGGCTTTTTCTGCATCTATTGATATGATCATATGATTCTTATTTTTTAATTTGTTTATGTGGTGTATCACATTAATTGATTTGCATATGTTGAACTATCCCTTTGCCCCTGGGATGAAGCTCACTTGATCGTAGTGTATAATCTTTTTAATATGTTGCTGTATTCGGTTCGCTAGTATCTTATTTAGGATTTTTGCATCTGTGTTCATGAGAGATATTGGTCTGTAGTTTTCTTTTTTTGTGTTATCTTCACTAGGTTTTGGTATCAAGGTAATATTGGCCTCATAAATTGAGTTGGGAAGTATTGCCTCCTCTTCGATTTTTTGGAAGAGTTTGAGAAGATTAAGTATTAAATTTCTTTGAATGTTAGGTAGAATTCACTGGCGAAGCCATCTGTTCCTGGACTTTTACTTTTTGGTAGGTTTTTGATGATTGTTTCAATTTCCATACTGCTGATTGGTCTATTTAGATTTTCCAGTTCTTCATGATTCAGTCTAGGAAGGTCATATTTTTCTATTCTTCTAGGTTATTAAGTTTGGTGTTCTATATTTTTTTCATAGTATTCTTGTATGATCCTTTGTATTTCTGTGGCATCTTTCATAATTTCTCCTCTTTCATCCTTGATTTTGTTTATTTGTGTCCTTTCTCTTTTTTCTACAGTGAGCCTAGCCAGGGATTTGTCAATTTTATTAATCTTCTCAAAGAATAAGCTCTTCATTGTATTTATTTTTTTATCTTTTTGTTTGTTTGTTTGTTTGTTTTCAATTTTGCTTATTTCTGCTCTAATTTTGATGATTTCTTTCCTTCTACTGACTTTAGGCCTCATTTGTTCTTCCTTTTCTAGTTTTTTAAGATGAAGCATTAGGTTGTTTATTTGAGCTCATTCTTGTTTTTGGAGATAGGCTTATAATGATATGAACTTTCCTCCTATGACCACTTTTGCCATGTCCCAAAAGTTGTGATATGTTATACTATCATTATCATTTATTTCTATCTCTTAATCTCTCTTTTTATTTCTTCTCTGACCCAGTTATTCATTAGTAGCATGTTGTTTAATCTCCATGTATTTGTGGTTCTACCTGGTTTCTTTCTGCAGCCGATCTCTAGTTTCCAAGCATTATGATCAGAGAATATGGTTGGTATGATTTCAACGCTTGTATATTTGTTGAGGCTATCTCTGTGTCTCATTATGTGGTCAATTTTTGAGAATGTTTCATGTGCACTAGAGAAGAATGTATAAGCAGTTGTTTTGGGATGGAAGGCTCTGTATATGTCAATTATGCTCCAGTTGGTCTAATGTGCTGTTTAAGGATGTTATTTCCTTATTAATTTTCTGTTCGGATGATCTATCTATATCTGACAGTGGGATATTTAGGTCCCCTCCTATGAGTGTGTTTTGGTCTGTTACTCCCTTTAGTTCTGTTAGTAATTGCTTTGCATATCTCGGGGATCCCTGATTGGGAGCAGAGATATTAATAAGTGTTATGTCTTCTTGGTGCATGATTCCCTTTATCATTATGAAGTGTCCCTCAGTATCTTTCTATACCTTTTTTATTTTGAAGTCTATTTCATCTGATATTAGTACCATTACTCTTGCTTTTCTCTGAATGCCATTTGCTTGAAATATCGTTTTCCACCCTTTCACTTTGAGTCTATATTTGTCTTTGGAGCTGAGATGTGTCTCCTGGAGACAGCAAAAGGCTGGGTTTTGTTTTTTGATTCATTCTGCAACTCTGTGCCTTTTTGTTGGTGAGTTCAGTCTATTTACATTTAGGGTGATCATTGAAATATGAGGTCTTCTTATAGCCATGTTATCTTTGGCTATCTGGTAGCCTGGTGTTTCCATTGCTTCTTGTCCTCGTGTTTCTGTTTTTCTTTGTTTTGGTTGGCTTTTGTGGGTTTTGCCTCTGATTCTTCTTGTTTTATGTTATATACTTCAGTTCTGACTCTATGGTGTGTGGTTACCATTACAAATATGAAAAAGATAATTATATATATATTTATACTGTCGTCCCTTTTCTTCTGTGTGTGCCTTATCTCCTTTCCCCTTTGTGAATATGGATCTTTGAATCCTCCCCTTTTCAGTCATTGTTATCTCAATTTGTTTCTATGTATACTGAACTTTCATTATTATTTTGCTATAGCAAATCTTTTCTTATTGTTTAAGCTTATAATGCCCTGTTCTTAGTAAGGATTGTACTCCTCTGCTTCTATTTGTCTAATAGTCACTTTACTCCTAATTATGTATTTTTTTGGTTGTTATTTTGTTTTAGGTGAGCTGACTCCTTTCAGAATTTCCTGTAGTGCAGGCCTTGAAGTGGAGAATTCTCTCCATTTTTGTATGTCTAAAAAGGTCTTAATTTCTCCTTCATATCTAAAGGACAGTTTAGCTGGATACATTATTCTAGGCTGATATTTCTTTTCACTTAATAGTTTCAATATTTGATTTAATTCCTTTCTGGCTTGTAAGGTTTGCACTGAGAAGTCCGATGATAATCTAATGGGTTTTCCTTTATACGTTACCATTTTCTTCTCCCTGGCTGCCCTGAGAATTCTATCTTTGTCATTGATTTTTGATAACTAATACAGTGTGTCTTGGTGAAGGCCTTTTTAGGTTGAGATAATTGGGTGTTCTGTTGACTTCTTGAATTCCAAGTTTCAGCTCATTCCTTAGATTTGGGAAATTCTCATCAACTCTTTGTCTGAAAATGCTTTCTAGTCCCTGCTCCTTTTCCTCACCTTCGATAACGCCCATTATTCTTATGTTTCCTCTCCTGATGGTATCAGCTAGTTCTTGTATTTCTCTTTCATTATTTTTCATTCTTCAGTTTCTCTCTTCTTCCTTCTGATTTATTTCTAGATTTCTGTCTTTGACATCACTGATCCTTTCCTCTATTTGGTCAACTCTATTTCCCAAGCTTGCTATTTCATTTTTCAACTCTTGCAGTTTTTTTTTTTTTTTATCTCCAGAAGTTCTATTTGGTTCTTTTTGAGGGTTTCAATCTCCTTGCTCTGCTTTTCTAGCTGTTTTTGCAATTTCTGAGATTGTTGATATGACTCGTTTTGGAACTCACTGAGTTTTTTCAGAAGTATCATTCTGAATTCTCTGTCACTTAAGTCACGTATTTCTATGTCTGTAAGCTCATTTTCTGAAGATTTTTCTCTTTCTTTCTGAGATGCCTTGTCACCTTGGTTGTTTAGGGTGTTTAATGGACTATTTCTCTGCCTGGGCATTAATAGAAGTATATTCTGTTGTTTTTCCAGAAAGAAGATTTATTATATAATGTCTCTCTTTAGCCTGCTGCAAAGAAGGAACTTTTCTTTTGGTTTCAAGTAAGTAGTGTCTAAGCCTCTTGGAACCCTGCCTTATATAGAAACTAACATCTTATTTTCTTGTAGATTTTAATCATACTCGCTACTCTCAGTTTCAGTCTCTGTCAGTGTTAGCAACAGTTTCAGTAGCATTTGCTCAGATTCCCCTGGGGTTCCATGGTGATCGGTCTTGGAGGGTATGGGGGGACGGGCCCTCTGGGTTGTGAGTTGGGGGCTGCAGCTCAGCCTTGGTTTTGCAACTGGAGTCAGTAGAAATCAACTGTTGTTTCTCTGCGATCCCGTCCCACTTTTCTGCTTTCTGCCCTGGTGACTGAGCCCTACTGCTGGCTGCGTACAAAAGTCCCGGCACTTCCAGGCAGGGTTGATCAGGGAAGTTGCTGCACCTTCACCCCTCCCCCTCTTCCTGCAAAAAGCTTTGGTGAGGCAGCTTCTTTATTGTCCCAGTCCACCGCCCGACACCCAGGGTTCTGACCTATGGTAGCTCTTATGCGCAGATCCCACGCTCAGACATGCTGGTGTGCAGTTTGGGTGTTTTTTGTTCAGTTTTAGATGTTCAGCTTATTGTTTCAAGGGGAGAGATCTGAGGATGTCTCTTACTCCTCCATGTTTTCCCAGAATCCTCTAAACATATGTATTTTAAAACATCTGATAGATTAATAAAGGGATATTAAAATTTTCCACCACAACAGTAGTTTTCTCAATTTTTCTTTATATTTGACCTTTGTAATATGAAAGGAGCTGAAACCTCATTCTGTTTCGAAGGAGAATTATGTTTCCATTGCTTCTATTGTTAATTATTAATTGTGGACATATGCAATATGTTTCAGAAAAATAATTCTTATAAAATGAGAGTTTATAAATTTATTGATACTAAATGTTTGGTAATAGTAGTTTGAGTTCTTTTGTAAATGAAATAAAAATATTTTTGAAGCAAATAATCCCATTAAAGTGGATATTTCACTGAGGTACTTTGCAAAAGGAGTTGCCAGAATTAATAGCTTTTTATTGATGAGCTGAAAAACAAAAGGGCGGGGGAACATACTGAGAATTTAATGATTTTAAAAAGAATACTCAGAAATTAGAGCCAATACTCCATCCCCAAGTTTACTTTTCAGAAAGTGGACTAATCCCTTAAATAGTTTAGTACTCATGTCAGATTCCATTTTGACTAAACAGAACTTGTTTCCTAAAAACAACTTAGCTTTCATCCAGTGAGAGCCTTTATCTTAAATTGTCTGCTATGCAGCTGCCATAAAAATATTGTTCAAAAACATCTGTATTAGAGCATAGAGTTTACAATCTTATAAAGTTAGACTATGTTATTTTAGAATACGATAGAAATACCTTCACAATATTGAAGAGTATCCATAAGTTCTTAGTTTTCCTTCTGCCCTTGATAAAAATGAAGCTTTTTTCACTACCTTAGAAATAAGGGAAAATTAGGTATAAAATCATTATATAATTTATTTGAAAAATTTGTAAAAATAGAAGTTCAACACTCTCTTTTCTACTCTCTCCAATCCTGAGCCAGCAATTTCGGGGAGAAACCAAACTTAACTCATTGATACAACATTGCTCAGAAAGAAGCTAGAATTGCTCATTCATGAGAGCTTGAATAAGGAAAACTATGAGTAGCAAAAGTTGGCAGTGTCCATCCAAGCATGTCCATATGTGAAGGTTCCTCAGCCAACAAAGCTCCAATAATCTTATCCCATTGCCAGACCATGCCTCTTGTCAAGATGGATGCATGACTTCAAAGTTCCCAAACTTCTACCTTAATGATTTTTGACATATTCATGTACCATCTGGACTGATATTTACTAATTTGCTCGAAAACTAATTCATGTTTCAAAAATTAACCAAATACATTTTAAAAGAAAACTATATATCGCCAAGATTTGTAAAAAAGCAAAGCAGTTATAGTTGACATAAAATGTTTAGATTGAAAAAACAATTACAGTTTAAAGAAAATGTCATTCAACTTTATAAGTTAAAAATTTGACAGTAGCTATAAACAATTAAATATAAGTAATAAAAATTGAATCAATTTATAAAAATGTATAGTTAAAAATAACTTCCTCAATGAAAAAAATAGGAATATTTATAAATACTTTGTAATAAAGGGGCATTCTGTTTAAGGTTACTTAATTGAAGAAAAAGATATAAAAACCAAAATAATGTAAGAGACTTTGGTTCAAAAGACCAAGATCTCATATACTTTCTCTCTTGCTTTCTAAAAATACCTACTCGCTTAGAAGTTCCAAAAGACATTATAGAAAATATTTTTTATCCACTTAATGTTGCCATTCAGTTTGGAGAACAATAAAATAAAACATCTTGATCATGTCTTTCCAGTGTCTCCACATAACGTGTCAAATATCTCCATGGAGCTCTTCAGATGGATTTAAAATAAGATTGTTCAGAACGAGGAAAAAGGTTTTGATATTTGTCGATTGGTTAATGGATGAATGAATTTAATAGAATCTCTTTCAGGTCTCTTGGGATACTGCCTCTGATGCAGGATGAAAAATAATAATGCTATCATTTACTAGACACCCATTAGATATAAGGCAATGTGTTTAAACACACCTCATCTCAATCTCATTTACATCAACTCATTTAAGTCTCACAATAACTGTAGGAGATGGCCTACCATATTCCTCAGTAAACTGAGTCTAAGATTTGCCTAAGGACATGCAACACATGAAGATTATTTCAACTCCAGAGCTATGCTCTTAATTACTCCCCTCAGCTGAATCACATTTCAAGTCTATTGTTCCTCCTGAGTCTTCCCAAGCCCTCTGAACCAAGGACTGGTTATATGGACTTAGGGGACCTCTTAGGCGCAGAGATCCATGAACTGCTGTTTCCAACTATGTTCACTCTTGAAAGCCCAATCTCACCCCAAAAGTCACAAGATTGGGAAGGTTTAATTGTGATCTGTGTGTTAATGTGTCTATGCAGAGTGTTGAGGTCAGGTGGCATTAGGTGGGGTTGGGGTGAGGTGGAGGTGGTATTTATTAAAGTCCTCAAATTAAAAGTAATGCCCTGATCCCTCTTTATTTCTTCCTTCACATCTGCTCCAAACCTATACCCAACTATCACTAAAAAGAATATTACACTTTGGGGAATACTTTACCAGGTTAGTTTTCCTGCCTTCTTCATCTGAATAATTCTTATTAATCCTCTATATCTCAACTTAAATATGAGTTTCCCAGAGAGCCTTGCCTGAATCCTAGCCTACTTTAGTTTATTCCTTGATATATACTCCCCTAGAGCTCCTAGAGCTCCTTGTACTTTCTCTGTCATAAGATTCATAATACTGCTATTACTCCCTGTCAGTTGTTAACCTAAGAACTCTAATGGCATGGGACTGCATTTGCCTTGTTCACTGCATTTGGCAAAGTGAGTCTTTAGCAAAGTAAATGACATATTGTAAGTGCTCAGTAAATATTTGTTGCATAGATGAGTAACAGAATGTATGACTTGATACCAGAACTATTTGGTTCACCTAACTTACTTTGTTTAAATTCCATGCTCGCCAGTGAGTTTTCAGGTTGTGTCTTCTACAATGAGAGTAAGCACTGGTCATGTGGACTAAGACACTTTGATCTTTGTGGTTGTTCTGTAAATTAGCAAACTGATACTTGGTTCTTAGACATTTACTTGATGAGTCTGGTTGCTGTGAGTTGGTCCCTGAAAAATAAATCCACTCTTAGAAGATTAAACCAAAGCAGATTTCTAAGAATGTAAAAATGATGCACTATGGAAAATTACCAAAATAAACTGAACTAAGGAGACAACTAGTATTCCCTTGACTATACCAAGGCCTTTCAGAGGTCAAGGGAGGTCAAGAGAGATTCAGGTCATTTTTCCTGAGGCAAACTGTATGTATGTGTGCGTATATATATATATATATATATATATATATATATATATATATATTTAAATGAAGAAATACCAAGATCTTGTAAAATATACACTATATTTTCAATGTTAACATTTTAAATCATTTCTAAAGAAATGCTTTTTGCTTTTCATGAAAAAGATAAATTGCAAAATGATTATGCTAGTGACAAGATAATTATAAAATATAAAAAAGTAATAATACTTCATAGTAAATTTAATGCTCCAAGCCATGAGGACATAAGAGGATCTGAATTGTCCTTTCACCTAATATTAACAACTAGAACACTGGACAAAATATAGGAAATCACTATTCTAGATCTTGTATGACAGGACTTTCAGAGATATGATTCCTGACAGAAAAGAAACAAACAAAGTGAATACTATCATCACCCAGGCCTTCTGCCTAGAAGTAATTTCTGGACTGTAATGTTAAAAAAAAGAACCAAATAAAGTCAGGCAATGTCACTGAACTGAGGAAATAGAGGTTGAAAATTGGGAAGCCTAGGAGGAATAGAATTTTCCGGGTGGAGAACCCAAGAGAAGGAAGCTATGTAGAGAAGTATTCAAGAAATTTGCCTAGGAACCCCTTGAGGCTTTGGCTGAATATCATCTATATATGTAGAATGAAACCTATGAGGTTAGGCATGGCAACCTCTGTTGGAAATAACAATGATCAGAGATCTATAAGCCAAATATTTTCCAGAGATTACTCAAGGCTGAGAATTACTTGAATTCCCATCAGCCAGAGTGGAGACAACTCTGATTATATGGGCATTCAGGAGAAAGCCCAGAAGAGCCACAACTTACAAAAAAGGGCTAAATTTACCCTTGGAATAAATATTACTATAGGCCCACACTAAAAGAGCTTTAAAGTAAAAGAATTATGGTGATCACAATGAATATAATTGGCACTAGAACAAGTCTAACATACTTAAAGGAATATAAAAATATCTGGTAATCCAAAACATTAAATTTAAAATGTCTGGCATCAAATAAAAATTACTAGATATATGAAAATAGAGGAAAATGTGATCTATTACAAGAAGGAAAAATCAGTTGATTAATAACAGAACCCTAAATGATAAATATAATGCAATTTGCAGTCAAGATGCAAAAAAATTACTATAAATCTGCTTCAAATGTCCAAAAACATAAAGGAAAACACAAATATAATGAGGAGAGGTGTGAGTTACACAGAAATAAATCAAATGAAATTTTTAGAGGTGAAAATTATACCTAAATTAAAAATTTTACAATAAGACATCAGATTAGATACTAAAGATAAAAAGAGCAGTAAGCATGAAAATACTGCAACGGATATTATTTATAGCAAAGCCCAGAGAAAAAATATTGAAAAAGAAAACAGCCTCATTGACCTGTAGGACGATATCAAGCAGTTTAATATAGTGTAATTGGAGTTACTGAGGGAGGAAACAGACGGGAAAGAGAAAACATATTTGAGGAAATAATGACTAAAGGTTTTCCAAAAATGATAAAAGTATAAAGTCATTTGAGGGTGGTAAACACACAATAGAATATATAGATGTCAAATTATAATGTACACCTGAAAATTATATAATTGTATTAACCAATGCTACCCCAATAAGCTTAATATAAATACATACATACATACATACATACATACATACATACATACATACATACATAAAGTCATTTGAGATCCAAGAATCTCAAATAACCCCAAGCAGGATAAACACAGAGCATGCACAAATCATAAAGATCAGTTATGTGACATAAGAGTAAAACTACAGAGTGAATGACTACTTGTTTTGAACCTAGCAGTATATCTCTGTATATATGTTACATACAAATTTATTCAGGAATAACTTTTAAATTATTTTATTCGATAGTAAATAAAGCCACATGAAATAGGCTTCCAGTCCTCCTAAATCACCACCACGCCCCATTATTGTAAACTCCTCTGCATTTACTAAAGGTGGTCTTTTCTCATTTCTAGAGACTTATTAAGAATGTTTCTAAATCTTTTAAAGAGCTTTTATTAAAGTCATTGTTCATTATGCTCTTCAACAACCTAAATATAAATAGCTACTTAATTTCCATTTAGATTGTTTTTTTCCTCATCACATCTTATTTTTTCAGATTGTAAGTTTTAAAAGTGCATCATTTTCCATTTTGCTTTGACTTCTAGGAATCCCAGAGTTAAATTTTGTTCTAAACCTCAGCACTTATTTTCACTCTAAAGTTTCTGGTACAACTATTATCCATTCCCATCCTTTCCTGCTATACTTCTTGTTCTTTCATGTTTATTTAAAGGTTCTATCGAAAGTAGAAATTATTAAAAGTAAAGAAAGCTCATTTAATACCACTTTAAGTAAACAACTTTCATTCATTGAACTTCTCTGTGTACCAAAGACTATGCTGATGACTTTAGATGCAGTATCTCAATCCTCATGGCAGCACTATAAGTGGCATTATTTCTATCATCCAGATGAAAAAACGAATAAACAAACAAACAAACAAAAAAACTAAAAACAAAGAAAACAGGCCTTTGAGAGGTTAGATTACTTTCCAAAGTCACAGCCCTCAAACTTATGTTTGTCTGACTCCAATGTCCATGCTTTTAATCACTGCCTTATCCAATGTCTATACATTCTGGGTGCTTGAGTATAACAATCTCAAAACATTAGGAGTGATGGTGGAATAATTACCAAGAGAAGAGGATTCAAGTCTACATTAACAATCAGGAGGTAGAGAGTGAAGCAGTAAAAATACAGTTACAACCATTAAGAGAAGTTGCATCTGAGATGCTGATGAGAGAGTGAATTTGCTGGTTTCAGATATAGCGTACGTATGCCACATGTACTATTTTTGAAGCATAGATGTTAGAGTATGATGAAGAAGGGACAAGTTAAGAGAACAGTCAAGAAAAAGCTACACTGTGCTTACTCTCAATTTAAAAGCAAAACCAATGTACTGTATACCTGAAACTAATAAAATAAAATTTAAAAAAAATTTTTTTAAAGTAATAGTCATGAGTTTGATTTTCAGAATTAGGATTGACTCTTGTGAATAATTCAAAATTTTGACCATCTAAAGTCTTTAAGTAAATTTCAAACAGTGCAAAAGAGAACTAAATTAAAATATAATATTTTCTGCTCATGGACATCTGATTTTTGAGTTTTTATCCAAAATTAATGAAACCAAACTTTAAATAAAAATCTAAAGAGCTTACATTTTTATCATTGGAGTAACTCCTTCTGCAAGGCCTGTATTGTGCCAAAGGGCATTATTCAAGAGATCTGGGGTCCACAAGTTCTGTAGATTTCACAACCTTGAGAAAAATCACTTCTCTTCTCTGGACTTGGTTTATCTATCAAATGGGAGTATATGTGTTAGGGTCCCAACAGGAAAATGATGGAACATTCTCTAACTAGAAGAGTTTCATAAAGGTACTATTTTCAAATGTGTTAATAGATGTCAGGGAAACCAACAAGTGTGTAGTACTTTAGAGCTAGCAACAGTAGAAAAGTGAGTCATTACCACCTCTAAGTCTGAAAGCAAAAAGGGAGGAAGCAGTTTTAAGCACTCCATGCATTGCATCTGGAGAGAGCAGCTGTATAAGAGAGGATAGTCTGACAGAAGCTATAATCTTTCATCAAAGGATGCAGCCCCCAGTGGACCTGAAAAGAAGGCTGAGGAATAAACAAAATACCAGACTTTTCTCTCCTCCCACTCCTTATTATCATCTTAGAGACTCTTTCCCATTGCTTTAATGTAAAATGAAAGCAAAAGGCAAAGAAACTGTTATGAGTTCACTCTATTACTCCCAAAGATATGTTGAGGTCTAAGACCCCAGCACCTCAGAATGTGACCTCATTTGGAGATAGGAACATGAAGATGTCATTACTTAAAATGAGATCATACTGAAATAGAGTAGGTTCCTACATTCAATATGACCGGCATCCTTATAAGAAGAGGGCCATGTGAAGACACAAAGACACACAGGAAGAACTCCATGTGATGAGTAAGACAGATAGAGTTATGCAGCCACAAGCCAAGGCATGCCAAAGGTTGCAAACAACTAGAAGCTAGAAAAAGGCAATGAAGGATTCCCTCACAGGTTTCAGAGGGAGTATGGCTCTGTTGATTCCTTGATTTCGGACTTCAAGCCTCCAGAGCTGTGAGACAATCAATTTTTCTTACTTTATGGCACACAGCTTGTGGTATTTATTTATGGCAACCACAGGAAACTAATATGGGAGCCTACTGATGCAGTCCATACACATCAGACTTTCAGGGTTCAAATATGCTTAAAAAACAGTAGAAAGTGTATCTAGGGGAGCAAATAAAAAATAACTTCCAGAGGGGTAATCCAGAAAGTCCTGCTCAGTCATAATTTCTAAGACAGCCATGATAGAAGAGAGAAGTCTCTGCTCTTAGTACTTCCAATACAATCCAGATCCAAGTGAAAGACATAATTGATTACTTTTTTTAGGTTGATAAAGGTAAGTTTTTTTGAAGGACAATGTGAAATTCTAACCTTTACTCTTTCTTTTAGGTTTCCAGCATTGACTACCAATAGAGTGTATCCTGGGAAACGGCTATATTCATTTAAGTAGTCTTCAATTTATTTCAGCAGTGTTTTATAGGTTTTAGTGTACAGGTTTTACACATATTTCTTTAAACTTATACCTCAGTATTGCATGGTTTTTGATGCTATTGTAATGGTATTTTCTTCAAATTCATTTTCCAATCCTCTCAGTCTCTGCCCCTGATCTATCTTAAAGCTCCGCTTATTTATGATTTCTTTTCTGCCTGTTACCCACATTCTTTCCTGCCACAGTTTCTCACCAAGGGAAAAGATGGTCATTGCCATTCCTAAACCTAATTCCTTAAAGCTCATGATCTAAAAGGAAAAGATCCTTTCCTGTTATCTTCATCGAGATATTTCCAAAGAAGTCTATCCTTGAACTGCCTTGAGTGACCAAATGTATCAGGTTTTAAGGAATTGAGAGGGATTTGCCAAAGAAACCCCTCCCAAATACCAAAGAAGAGTACTGGGAAGACAAAGGGCATAGTTTACCAAGTCCTCTACAATAATCATGACATATATGTCATCAAATTACTTTCTAGAAAATGTATGCTGATTTACTGTTTCATACACTGTGCAGATATTCTTTCTTTATTCATAAACTGTGCTCTAATGTTGATTTTCACCATCAAATTTCTGAATTATAATAATTCCTACTAGATATTCTCCCCACCACTGGTCTTGCCCTCCTTTCATTTACTTAGCTCACAAAGTCTGGCTTTTCCTTAGGCTTCACAGTGGGGGGCAAATTGTAATCATTTTCCCAGGAAACTAAAGTCATCTGCTAAAATCCTAAGTATCCCTCAAAAGAAGTTCATTTAAGCTTCTAGTTGCCAATGTAGGGGAAATAGCTCATCTAATTTAAATAACAGTAAAAGTAGCCCATCTACTTTAAATTACAGTATTAATTACAGTTAAACATGTTTAGAAAGCTCTTAACTTGGAAGTAAATGAATAATAGTGGAATCTCTTACAGTCAGAATGAAGTAGAAGACCAATATTATTATTTAAACCTTTCCAATTCTTCTTCATACTTCTAGAAAAGGAGGGGATGTCTCATAACTAAGCTTTCCTGTATAATGCGTTATTTATTTTGCTGATGGAACAGAAAATGACGTAGCTTTTCTAATATTATATTAATTTCTTTAAAGTCTCTAGTATTCCAATATACAGCACGTAGAAGAACTAATCGAACAAATGGGTCCTGAGATCCTCAAAGAGTTAAAATACCTCTCTAAAGTGGAATTGGGATATAAGCTTTATTAGTTACAGTTTAAAGTCAGCATTCCATCTTAACAAAAGCTTAGAGATTAATTTATACAATGGATCATTACAGGGAGGGTTGATAAAAAGGCCAAACCATGTTTCTCAAATAATGAGTACATTTTTCTCTGTATGATTCAGAGAATCTGTAACATAGATATGTTATCTTGATTCCTAGAAAATGGCTTTATTTTTACTAGCAACAAACAACTTTGTAATATAACGTTTCTATCTGAATTAAAAGGACCCTTCTTAAAGTTATTCCTTACCATGGGGAAACTAACAGATAAAATTATTTGACCTTGTTGGTTCTTGCTCCATTACCTAGAACCCCAAATTCTCAGTATATTATTACTATTTATACTAAAAAAAGATGGATGGTATTATTACACCTGTAAATTGATTCAATTCTTATGATGAGAGAGGAGGGGTAGATCCTGATTTTAAATTATATCTTTAAAATTTTTCTAATTCTCCATGTAATTAAGATTTTTTTCATAAAAAGTTCAGAATCCACAATTTACATACAATCAAGGAGTTAAAGCATTTTCCAAGTGACAGAGGCTTCTGTCAGTTGGTAGACATTGCTCCCCAGTCTCCAATGTTTGGAGGGTACATAAGGCATAGTTGAGGAACATGCCTGTTTATATACTCCTTCCTGAACGACAGAACCGATATGTTCATTCCTTATCTGCTTATTATGAACCAAATATCAAGAACAACCTAGACTCATCTTTGGCCTTTTTATTTGTGTACTTGTGATGACTATAAAATTATGAAATATTTTTCATAGTTTTGTTTTACACAAAATTTAGCAGTCATTAGTACAATTTACTTTCTATCCTGTAGTTTACTAATATTTTAAATTCTTTTTACTTTTCTTTTAATAACATATCTCAAAATAACTTTCTTGATACCAAAAGATCACCCTGGTTTAAGAGCTTCACTTATTTACTGCTTTCATTAAGTAAACTATGCACTTTTAATTGATCCATAACTTTCACCTGCACTTCTCTCTTCCTTAAGCTGGTTCCCCACTCATTCCAAAAATCATTATAAAATTACAGAAGGTAATTTTAATAACCATCAGATTGTTACTGGTCAAATGCATAAGAATACTATGAAAATATTAAAGAGAAATGTTAAAGCGGAAAAAATAAAGACAATTGCTTATAGTAAGCTCTCACTTTTTAAATAAAAACAGGGATGCTATGTATCAGGTATAGAAAAATATATGAGAAACTGCTTACTACACAATTCAGCTACTATGGGGAGGTGATTGGACGTGTCCATTGAGGTTGAGTGGTTAAGTGATGATAGGACTTCTAATTTTCATTTTGTAATCTCAAGAAAAAGACCACCTTTTTGTATCACTGTGATAAACTTAAGTAATGAACTTTTTTATAAAAGAAAATTGCTTTCCACATTTTTGTTTCTAAGCGCAACTACTTCTATTACCTCACTATTAGAGAAAATAGACTTGTGTCTATTGTCCCAAAGCCTTTTAAATGAAAATAAATTTTCCCTAGTGTTTAGTGGAAGGAAAGCTCAAAAAGTCTATTTTTGCTTTTATGTCATTTGTATCTGAGATAGATTATGTTATTTCAGTTTGTACTCATATTTGTTCATAATAATGTAAAACTTATGTAAAACTAAATAATTGACAATAATTGCATAGTCAAATAAAAATAATTTTAGAATGTTTCAGATTTAACTTTTTTAAAAAAATAAGTCTTCTAAGTAGTCTTAAAATGATTTTATTATAACCATTAAATCCAACAGAATTCGAACAGGTTTTACAATGTTAAAACCATAAAATTTACACTAATGGTTTATCATTCGTATTTAGCATAAAATTCCTTTTCTAATTGGAAGTAGGTTTTCTTTGTACAATTACCAAAATTATTTAATATTCTGAAAAGAATATTAATAATATAAATATGTCTACTAAATACCTGTTATTTAAACCAAACTATACAATTCATAATCTTATTTCTGCATTTGCTGACTCTTTTTCATTCTGCTGAACAAGCTATATTATAACAATGACCATCGTAGAAAAGCTTCTGAAATTTGTTTTGTTTTGTTTTAGATGTGATTGTACAGTTTTAACATATTTAAATATTTTTATCTAATGAAGTAGAATTTTCCTTTTAGGTTTATTTGATGCAAAAGTTTCAAATTTCTCTAAATGGATTATGATATAGTCTTTTTTTCTGTTGTCACATTTTTAAAAATTTTTATATTTTTATTTTTTCAGTAGTAGTCAATGTACAGTATTAAATTAATTTCAGGTATAAAATACAGTGATTAAATAATTTATGAGGTGAACATCCCGATAAATCCAGCACCCAACTGACACCGTACATAGTTATCACAATACTACTTACTATATTCCCCATGTTATACTCTATATCCCCATGACTATTTTGTAACCACCTATTCGTATCTTTTAATCCCCACTCCCCTTCATCAATCTCACCACCCCCAGTCTAACAACCATCAAAATGCTCTCTGTATCTATGAGCTTGTTTCTGTTGTTTGTTTGTTTATCCTGTTCTCTAGGTTCCACATGTGGCATGGGTCTTTAACTTACTCCACTCAGCACAATCCCCTCTAGGTCCATTCATGTTGTTGTAGATGGCAAAATTTCATTATTTTTTATGGCTGAGTAATATTTCATCGCATTCATATACCACCTCTTCTTTATCCATTCATTGATTGATGACACCTAGGATGCCTCCATATCTTGGCTACTGTAAATAATGCTTCAGTGAGCATATAGATTCACGTGTCCCTTTAAAGTAGTGTTTTGTTTCTTTTCAGATAAATACCCAAAAGTGGGATTACTAGGTCCTTCTGTGTCTCTTGTTATAGCCTTTGTTTTAAAGTCTGTTTTGTTTGGTACAAGTATTGCTACACCAGTTTTTTTGTTTGTTTGTTTCCATTTTCATGCAACATCTTTTTTCATCCTTTTACTTTCAATTTGTGTCTTTTGACCTGAAGTGAGTCTCTTGTTGGCAGCATATGTAAGGGTCTTGTTTTCTTATCCATTCAGCCACCCTATCTCTTAATTGGAGCATTTAATCCATTTACATTTAGAGTAGTTGTTGCTAGACATTGTCATTTTATTATTAATGTTTTTTGTCTTTTTTCTTTTTCTTTCTACTTCTTAAAGAAGTTGCTCTAACATTCTCTGTAATACTGGCTTGGTGATGATGAACTCCTTTAGCTTTTACTTGTCTGGGAAGCGATTTATCTTTCCCTGGATTCTAAATGACAGCTTTGCTGAGTAGACTAATCTTGGTTATAAGTCCTTGCTTTTCATCACTTTGAATCTTTCCTGCCAATTCATTATGGCCTGCAAAGTTTCTGTTGAGAAATCAGCTGACAGTCTTATGGAAGCTCCCTTGCAGGTAACTAACTGCTTTTCTCTTATTCCTTCTAAGATTCTCTGTCTTTAACCTTTGGCATTTTAATTATGATGTGTCTTGGTTTGGGCCTGTTTAAGTTCATCTTGTTTGGGACTCTGTGCTTCCTGTGCTTGTATATCTATTTCCTTTACCAGGTGGGAAAGTTTTCAGTCATGATTTCTTGAAATAAGTTTTCATTTCCTTGCTCTCTCTCTTCTCCCGGCAGCCCTATGATGCAAATATTGATACACTTGATGCATTCCTAGAGGCCCCTTAAATTATTTTTGTTTTTTGGATTCTTTTTTCTTTTTGCTGTTCCGATTGGGTGTTTTCTGCTACCTTATCTTCTAAATTGCTGATTCGATACTACACTTCTTCAGTTCAGTCATTATAGTCTTCATTTCTGACTGGTTCTTCTCTTTGTTTTTGATCTCCATTTTTATGTTTTCTATCTCTATGTTAAAATCTTCACTGAGTTCCTCTACTCTTCTCTTAAATTCATTGAGCATCCTTCTAACAAATATTTTGAACTCTGCATCTGGTAGATTGCTTGTCTCCGTTTTGTTTAGTTCTTTTTCTGGAGCTTTGTTCTGTTCTGTCATTTGGGACATTTTTTTTTTTTATCTTCCCATTTGGCTGCCTACCTGTGTTTGTTTCTATGTATTAGGTAAGGCTGCTATATCTCCCAGTCTTAGTAGAATGGCATTATATAGTAGGTGTGCTGTAAGTCCCAGTGGCACAGTCTTCCCCAGTCACTGGAGCCGGGTGCTCCAGGTATGTCCCTTGTATGGGTTGTGTGTGTCCTCCTGTTGTGGTTGGGCCTTTGTTGCTGTTTGCTCATCAGTGGGAGGGATTGATCCTCAAGTTGATTGGTTGTGATGACTGGCCATGACCACTGGAGAAGCTGTTGTGCAAGGGCTGACCCTACAGAACAGGATTCATGATTGCAGGGCTCTGGTGCCTGCTCAGTCTGCCTTTTGTGGGCGTCATCCTCAAATGTGACCTCAGGTGGTGCTCTGGCTCAGACCAAAGCTGGCCACCGGATATGCAGTCTGGGGCTTTTGGAGAGGATCTCTGCCGCAGGCCAAGTTCGGCGTAGTCTGTGCCTTGCCCAGGGCCACCTTGTATGAGCCACCAAGCAATCTGCAGATGGCCACCACCCATGGTGGGCTTGAAGTTGCCTTAAGAGACCAAGCTGTGAACTGAGGCCAACTGCCGCTAGTGTTGGGCTTGGGGCCGCTCAGCAAGAGGTACAAAGAATGCCTAGGTCAGATGCTACTTGTTTGGGTTTTGTGAACTTTTGAGAGGTTTTAGAAAAGTTGCAGCATGAGCCAAGACAGGCCATTTATATGGAAAATCCACTGGAAGCAGCTTGGGTGGCCATGCAGGTTGGGAGGGGTAAGGTCTCAGGGAATCACAAAGGTGGGGTGACCAATGTTAGCTACACTGATAGAGACTCACCTAGGTACCCACCTAGGTCTGCAAACCAGGTAGGGGAGAGCTCAACAAAGGAAGAATGGCTTCTGCCAGCACTTCTATCTGGAAGAAAGCCACTCCTCTAGCCCTCACCCTGAAGCCGGAAAACTTAGTTCCTCCCTGTGTGTCTCTGGTATCTTTCAAGCTGCTGCCATCGTGCTGGAGCTCAGAGCAAGTGAGCCTGTCACCGAGTTTGCACAGCATCCTTTAACAGGAGCTCCTGGGACTCCCCCTGCCCTTCGTCCCACTCAGCAACAATTTCCATGGGTTTTCACAGACAGAAGTTGTGGAGACTTCTCTTCCCAGCTCTGGAGCCATGGACCAGGATGCCTTACTCCCCTGGGAGGACTTCTGTAGCAGAGATATTTCTCCTGATTCTCAACTACTACACCTGGGAGTGGGACCAGCTTGTTTTGTGTCTCTGCCCCTCCTGCCAGTCTTAAAGTGGCCTCTTTTGTGTGTCCCTAGTTATAGGCTTTTGTTCAGCTAGAGTTCAGGTGACCCCCCAATGTTGGCTATTGTGTAGTTTAATTGTGATTTTAATGTGGTTGTGAATGGAGGTGAGCACAGCATTTACCTACTCCACCATCTTTGGTATAGTCTTGTTGAAAGTATTATGTTATCATGCTTTTCTGTTTTTTTTCCTCCTTAGCACTTCTTATTACAGTCTCAGATACTTCCATTGTATTCATTCATTTTTAACGGTCTGTTTCATGAACTAGAATGATAATTCCATGAATATTTTTGTTCATTTTATTTGCTGTTGTATCTATAGAACCTAGAACAGTTTATGGTGTGTATTATATGTTCAAAAAATTTTTTTAATAAATAAAAGTCATTACATTGCCTGAATGACAAAACCACTAGGAGACAAATAGCTAACTCTTGTAACTGGGGCACATATTCTCCAGTTTACCATGCATGCCCCATTCCTATTACCTGGCCCACTTTATTGATTTATGTTCTCTGCCTGGCTTTGCTTAACTTTAGAGATTGTAACCTTTGAATCATGCTTCCAATCTATTATTCTTTAACTTAAGTGAACTAAGGTCAATAATCCACTTGACAGATATTACTATAACAGCTTATATCCTCAGTTGAGATTCATCCCATCCCCTTCTCGACCAATTAAAAAAAAAAGTCATACATTGATGCAAATGAAGAGGCACCTGTGAAAGATTTATGGAATATGGTATGCTCCACCATACCTCAGCAGAAAAATACAGTATATAATACATAAACTTTAAGCCTAAGTGATATGTAGCGTAAAAATTCCACCCAGACTATGTGTATCTTCATTTCAAAATTATTTTAAGTTTTCAAAAACCTGTTTGTTTTTTTTTTCCCTATTTCATCATGTAACAGGTTCAGGCACTGATTCATTACACATGATTCATAACTTTATTGAAACTTTTCAAATTGATATGAGCTGAAGTTGAACTACAGTTTCAAAGAGTTAATAAAACCAAAAGAGTTAAGAACAGAAGAAATGTCTTCCTTTAGATCAGAACCCCCTCACCTATACAGATGTTGTTTTGAAGACACTGGCTAGGAAACTAGAACTGGGCACACTGTATGAGTCAGATATTAGCACAATAGTATTGCATAATAGACCACCCTAAATTTCAATGACATATGACAATGGGCATTTATTTCTTGCTTGCATATCTATGAGTCAGCTGCAATTTGGCTAATCGAGGCTGGGAGCAGTTGGGCTTAGCTCAAAGCTGCAAGTTGGGTCCAAGTCTGCCCTACGTATCTCTCATATTTCTTGGACCAGCAACTATTTAGGCATAGTACTCTCAATGCAAAAGGCAGGAGCCCATATTTGTGAGAACATTGTTCTCCTCAAATTTTTTATCTTGGTCAAGTCGCAACACTAACTCTTCAAAAGAAAGCAGAGATATACATTCCCTATCTTGAGCCAGAGCAAGGGTGTACAGTAAAATAGTATTTGAGGAAGTGAAAATTTTAGATCAATAGATCAATCTAATATACACTCGCTATTACATGCAACTAGACAGAAACCTGGTACATTTACAATCTTAGACCAGAGCATGCATAGTCAGATTAAATAAAATTCAGGTGGTGCCCTTTTTGAGGGGCAAAGAGGAACTATCAACATAGAATATGAAGACTGAAGACTGTGGTAAAGCATTTTACCTTCTGGATATGAGGTTCTAAGAACTTGGATGTTAGAATTGAAACTACAAAGCACTGGCATCTCGAAATCTTGAGACAGCAATAACCACAGAAACTGAGGAGTCACTTTGTCTCCAAAGATGTGGGCAGAAAGCACCTTTTTGCAGTTTCTCTAATGGAATTACAATTAACCACAGGCTTGTTGTGGAATAAGGCTCCACTGGGTATCACAAGTTTGGCTTAAGAAAAACAATTCAGTGGTGTACTGCATATTCTCTAAGTCTCTCTGAAAAGGTATTTAAATGGTGATTTCACAAAATATTGCTTTTAATCAAACCACATCAGGGCGTGTCATTATTTTAGAGTTTATTTTTCTCTAAATAGATTAAATTTTATCAAAGATCACTTTTTCAGCCAAACGTGCTATGAGTTTTGATGAAGCTTTCTTATTATTTGAAAAACTGCCCATTAAACCTGGCTTCCCCTTAAAAGAACTGTATGCTAAAGAAGAAATGCATATGTTTATGTCTACAAATCCAAAGGGAACACAATATTTTCTTGGTCCCAAATTGCAAGATTCTTCCAGGACAAACAAAGGATTGCCAGTGGAAACTCTGGATATTAGTATTTCAAGTGTGCTGGGAAACCTGGAAATTTTTGTGAAATAAAAACATACAGTAATTTGAAATTACACACATTCACAGAACAAACCTTTGCCAAACTGGCTGCTCAGAGACTATTTTTCCGCCCAAATAGTTTAATGGCTTTTCTTTTAAGTACTAGTTGAAAATATTTACCTACAAGCTCAAAGGAATGTCCTGGAGCTCATTTAAATTTGGTCAGAAAACATTGTGAGCTTTAAAAATGTGATTCATTATGAAAAAAATACAGAATATTTTTTGTCAATAACAATAAAATCTGAAACACTGGATGGTATCTATTATTAATTACCTAAAAAATGTCACTGACAACAATAAAGTTGCAAGTACTTTACAAATTGCAAGCAAAGAGAGTAGGATTAATAAATACAATGAGACATATGGCTTTAAGCTACTCAAGATGACAAAAAACTAAAAGGCCCAACTTAAGAAGTTGTGTGAATGCGTTAAAACTCCAAATTCCTCAAATATTTATTGAACAGACAAAAATAACTAGCAACAGATTGAAAAAGAAAGACTTTGGCTTAAACCACTAAATAAAAGAGGGAACACGAAATTCGCACAACCTGACCACTCCCTTTGTTTAAAAATAATCATTTAATAAACAACTCAAAGCCAGAAGTTCTCTCTTGATTTTCAATCAAAATAGCTCAACATCAGCTGGACTAGTGGACCTAATTATGTGCTATAACATAGGCCACTTGGCGTACTGTCCATTTTTTTGCCAGAAAACTCCCTCGCCCCCTCAAGAATGTTTTTTATTAGAGTTAGCAAATAAAGGAATTTTAGTTCTTTATTTTATGACCACTGGCATCAGTGGTAACAATTTGAAATAACTACTGTATCTTAGCAACTCTAATCTTAACAAAATAAATACAGCAAGGAGCAAATGGGCTTCATGCTACACTAGTGTCTCATCAACATCCAAAAAAGGGAAAGGGGGGAATACGTGGAGGATAAATCTCATCGTGCTGGTACTCTGGACTTGGCAGCTCTCCCATAGCCCAAAACATTACATTATTTTCCATTTTCACAGCAGGGGCACCTGCAGTGATATATTTTAGGAAAAAAATTCGCTTAGACCTACAGAGGCAGACATGAAGGAAGGAGAAAAAAAGGACGATTTTTTGAAAAAAGATGTAAGAAAAAAATGAAATTTATATTTTGCTGTCTTTTCTCCTGGGACATAGTGGTTTCAACGATGTGGGTATCTGTTAGTTTTCTCCTAAATTGCTTGGAAACCAATGCTTATACTTTCATAGCATGAAAAGCTCCTTCCCTTAGACACTAAACCCCAAGATAGCTCCAAATGATGACTAAAATCAGAAAGAAGGCATTAAATAAATCTTTAGTGAATGAATGAACAAATCTACTTCAGTCCTCTCAAACTAGTTAGGAAGTATTAAAGACACAAGCTCTTGAAACCTACTTCATACCCCTGGATAGATTCTTTAAAGTGTCCCGAATGTAGAATTAAATTCTTGTTCAACATGGTCCAAACACCCACATCAGCCTGAAGTCAACCTAAGGCTATGCAATTTAAAAGAAAGATCAGGGACTTTGTGGTTAGATGGACTTCAGTAGGAACTGTTATGACATTATTTCCTAGCTCTGTGAACTTACAATATTAAGTTTAACATGTCTGAGCTTCAGTTTCTTTTTCAGCCAAATGGGATAAAACTCCCTGAGGAAAAAGATGGCAGTGAAGTTGTCAATTGGAATAATGTATATAAAGCTCCCTAGCCCATTTCCTTGTAAGTAGATTTACGATCAGCAAAGTTAATTCTCTTGATTTCCTTTCATCTGAGTCATATAGGCCACAATCAGCAAACATATGACATATGGCAGCTTATTCAATACTATCCTGTTGTATACTAACCAGGTTTATCACCACTCCCCAGGATATTTAGCTGTTGAGTTCTTTGGTTCATTAATTCTTGAATCTGCTTCATCTTGCCCATCTCCGATTATAAATTGATGTCTTGTTTAAGGCTTCATTAACCGTTGCCTGATTACAAGAGCCCAAGCATTGCTCATCTAACCCAATCTTGTCCCTTCCAGTCTGCTGCCAGCATTCTCTTTCTAAATTTGACCATGTATTTTCCTGCTTTAAATTCTCCTTTCTATGATGTATAATGCCTCCAATTTCTAAGCAATCCCAATTTCTCGGTCCCATTTTCTGGAATTCTTTCTACCCTGAAACCTATGATCCAGTGAAATCAGACCGCTTCTAATGCTGCTTCATGACTCAGCACTTTGGCAATTGTTATATCATCTACATAAAATGCCTTTGTGCCCAGTTGATAAATTCCTTCAGAATTCAACTCAAGTATTATCTCCCCAGTGAAGACATTCCTGTAATCTCTTTAGAAAGTTAATAACATTCTACACAGGACCACGTCATGCAATATACTATGTCTTTACAGCATTTCATTACAATATATCGTGATCATTTACTTCCTTGTGTGTCTCTTTCATTAGACCATGAGCCAGACAGTTAGAGACCTTAGGTCAGAGGTTACGTTTTTTATTCTCATTGCCTTGCACAGTGCCTGAATGCAGTAGGTGCTCAATAAATGTTAATATATCTCCTTTACCACTCTTCTTTCTACCTTCTAATTAATAAAAGGTAGATTAAATGTACTTGTTTGGACTTTTGTTTTGATCATCTTACTGGAAAATTTTATTTCATTTGTTAATGTAATGTCTAATATAACCTAAAAGTAGAGTAAGCATCTCTTTACCACAAAAAACAGAAACTTATACTTAGAAGAAAAAAATAATTTGATGTTTTTGTGCTTGATGAATATTTCCGGTGTTTGTTTTCTTGATTACCATAATCTTATTTTGTGGTTGTTAACCTTGAGTCTTCCTTAAGGCTCTATATCACTCTGCTTCTTGCTACCCCTTGCTTTATATTTCCCTGGTAAGTGACCATAGTATATTATAAGAATGAAACTAATGATAATGATAATGGACATAAAAAGGCTTACAATTTGCTTAGTCATAAAATTCTGAGTTTTAAAAAAATGTTATGTTGTATATTAAAATTCTAACGTAATGGAGTTGCAATTTGGGTCTATAGTTCAAAAGCTGGTACAGTGCCTAAGATAAAATTTCTATATATTTAAAGACCCCTAAGAAAACTCTTAACTCATTCATATAACAGCTAATATACATTACATAATAAAGGATACACGTGAAGCGCTCAAGAGTACAGTTAAATATTTTAAATTAAATGTTTCTACAACTTTCCTAGTGGAATTAAAAAAATACTTCACTATATCTCCCCATCTTCAGGAGACTCACCCCCAACCATCCAGACTTAATCTAGTCCATTCCTTAGTAGAAATACTGCCAGAGAAATACCACCTATACTTTTATTGCTAAGATGGTGTGAAATTTCACCCTGTACATGCTGAAGAATATCTCAAAATAGAAATGAAACTGTAGAGGGAACATTGTCATTGTGCCTGGAAAAGAAGTGAAATGACAATAAGTTAGAAGAAAGGAGAAAAAATAAATTCAGTGGTTAGAGAACAAATTCATGCAAGCAACATAGATTGAGCTCTTTCTGTCTGCTTGGCACCCTATCTGGGACTCAGGAGAATAAATTTAAAAAAATTCTCTGTCCTTCATGGGTAGTCAGGGAGACAGACAGACACCCACCAATTATTATGATATGACCTGAGCTTTATATTGTTCAAGAATATTCTGTCCAGGACCTATAATCATGAATTACCGAGCAGAGTCATGTCTAAATATAATATTATAAATTATCATTTTGTGAAGAGAAAAAAGATTTACAAAATTTTAAGATGGTAAGGTTGTTTTAAGGTTAATAAAAAAAAATGAAGTTCTACTGTTTTCTCTGTAAAAATTTCTACACCTCGATTATAATCTACTTTCTAAACAGTGCACTGTTTAGAAAGCCTTGCTTTTATAGTTAAGATTGCCAAATTAAATACAGGATGCCCAGTTAAATTTAAATTTCAGATAAATGATGCATAATTTTGTAGTATTAAGTATTCCCACATATTGCGTGGGACATACTTATATTAAAACTTATGTATCATTTATCTGAAATTCAAATTTAACTGAGCATTCGGTATTTTTATTTGCTAAATCTGGTAATCCTATTTATAGTTGTGCCCATCCTTTCATCAGACTCCCCACTTCGAGTTTACTGTATGTGGTTTTAATGGATGCAATGAATGGTACAACGACTGAAATGCAAAGCAGCCTGCTCTGGCCTTGTGTTTATAATAACATTGTTTTTTAAGAAAGTAGACTTAGACAACCATGCTCCCAGCTGACTTTCCCAAACTGTTTCCGGGTTATCACACAAGTAACAAAGTATGACTTTTACCCTTCCCTCCTCCTAAAGAAAACAAATTTTCTAAAGGGGTAAAAATATCAAAAATCAAAAATGACTGCGAACTGTTCCAGAATCTTGAAGCTGTCAATACTTTATGCTTTTAAATAGTTGCCACAGTTCACCCCAGAAGCATCTGCATATTTCTGTGGTTTTTTTCATGGTTTGTAGTGAACTTTGATATCTTTGGGGAATAAAAGAACTCTCTATCTGTCTATCTACACATATATATTTAACAATGCAAGTTATTGTTACAAAATGTAGGCTGTTGTCAATTTCAGTTCCCTGCCGTATCAAAAGAACAAAGCAGGCAGGAAGAGCAAGAGGATGATCTAATATGCCTACGCTAATAACAAAGCCAGTGTCCTAAATTGGCAATGGCAGCCCTCTTCTGCGGAGATTGTTTTTAACACCATAAGTAGACATTTAAAAAAATTGGATGGTGACAGGAAGAGTACATTTTAAATTGTCAACCTTCATGATGTCCTTTTGAAGAATAGCAATTACATAACCAGGGAGCTTTATTTTGCATTTGGGGAAAAAAAAATACACACACACACACACACACACACACATACATAAAGCACTTTGCAGTGTTATGCAAGACTCCATATTTTGAATTCTTTGTAGAAATGACTTACTTTTTACCGTAATCTTTTCTCCCTTTATTACCAAATTACTAATTAAGGTTGACATCAATATTAAGCAGTACAGAATTACCACTGTGTTCTATTTAAATTATTAACAAATTTATTTAAAGAAGCCATTGACCATATGCCATTTCTTAATTGTATCCAAAGTCCAGTTTGTAAGTTTCTAAGGGTCACACATTTTTTATCTTTATGGCTTGAAAAGAGTTTGTTGATATTCTAACATTTTGTTAAAGTTTTAATTCATTTCCTCTCAGGCAATGAAAGAGGAAAATGCTATCCAAAGTAATTTTATGTCACCAAAACATCATTTGGTCCTTTTTCTAATTCTCATCTCCTTTTGAAATAATTTTATTAAAAAACATTCTTTAAAAAATTCAGACTTAATGCCAGCAGAAATGCATTGCAAGTATCCTAAATAGTTAATGTATTTTCTAAATGAATGATTTAAAATAGCTATTAAAGGAGAGGAAATGAGCTTAGGTTTCTAGTAATGACTTCTCCTCTTCAAAATGAAATCTGTAAATCCCTGATCGCAATTCCAAATCCCTAAAGGACAAGCAGTTCTGGGACCAGGGCTCACTGACTTCACATCTAATAGCACCCGATAAGTAGCATGATTTTTATATATGTAATTTAGGAGAATATTCAGAATTTATAGTCCTGGAGACAATTTCTGAATGAATTTCCTTTTTAAAGTACATTATTCTAGAAATCAACTTTTCCACCCAAATTGTAAGCAGAGCACATAGGAATCTGTGAGGCATGGATATATACGTACAGAGACATATGTATATGTATTTATATATGCATGCACACACATGCACAAAATATAAGTACCATTTTATTCATAAGAGCATAATGACTCAGCCTGTGATTGTTAATAAAAATGCATTTCTAACCAGCAAATTTGAGTCTATTATTCTAAGTTAATTGCATTTGCCCTAAAGAGACTTACAGCTGGCTGTCAGCCTGTTTGTGTCAGTTTCATTTTATTCATCAGTCAATCTTGTCTCCTCTTCTTTTTACAACCCATATATTGATCAAGTAGATTTGTTAGCATACCTCTACAGTTTTCACAGCATTTGAAAAAATAATAAATAATCTCAATATTATCAGATGCATTTGATTACCTCATTCATTTGTACGTTATCTTAATTGCTATTTCAGTAGCAAATAGATGCTCTCTTGACAGGCCCATAAGATTGCCATTAAATACAATAGCTACAACTCACTCAAAGAGGCATTAAGCAAAAGTTAAACATGAAAAAGTCTACACCACAGTTGTTGATATCTCTGCTTTTTAGTTGGGACAGAGGATACTCATCATGGTAAACATTAGTTTTTTACTGGAGTGCATTACAGAAGAGAAAGCATCTTATTAAAATTCGTCCTCAGAAGAAAATGTACTATTAGGTAGCGAATAGATTAAAGAAATAAATGGGCATCATGTTCCCATTTGAGACAAAGAAAACCAGTGGGGGAAACAGAAGAGCATGGAGGTTAGGGTAGAAAAGTAGTTAAGGTGGAAAATCTGAGAAGAATTAGAATCTTCCTTATGTGAGTCAAGTTGCGTAGAGGGGAGATAAAAGGCATCACAGGGTGAGAAGATAATTAGCAGATCAGAAGCAAAGCAGTAAAAAGGTGACCCTTACCTCCTCTGTTACTCAGTGTAAGAAACTATAGACAATTATTACAGTATTTTCTCCAGGGACGTGTGATACAGTCCCTCCACATATCCTCCAAGACACAAAGCTCTCTCAGCATTGTCATTGCATTGCTTGAGTTCAGCGCTTTTTATGAAAATTCCTTTACATCATGCCAGCCTTGCCTTTCAACCTGGTTTTTGATCAGTGATTCTCAAATGAGGTGATTTTACCCCTGCTCCCCAGGAGATATTACTACACCTAGACACATTGTGGGCATCTGATGAGTAGAGGCCAGGGAAACTGCTACATAGCCCACAATGCACAGGACAGCTCCCCACCAATTTATCTGGCCCCAAATGACAAGTGCTGAAGAAAACTTGCTTTAGATGGATGACTGAAATATACTTAAAACTAAAAAACAAAACCTACATTACAGTTCAGCGGCAGTGCAGTGAGTAAAATTTAAGCAACTCTAAAAGACAGAGAGCAGTACAGCTGCTGCACACAGAATTTCACACTCGCTTATGAAATAATACCATTCATTACCTAGACCCCAGGAACAGTTGAGCAAAATACAACCCCAATTTTGAGGAGAACAAAGAAAAATGAAAATCATTGCTTGATAGAAGACATTTCAAAGACCTCCAAGACAAACCGGCTGAAAAATCCCCAATAAAAAGACTCAGCAAGAAAATTGTGTCACGGCCCCTAATCCTCAACAGACCTTAACGAGATGTTCATGAGCTGAAGACACGTCTGCAGAAGACAAAAGGCATAGCAAACAATATAGTCTAGAGAAGGATTATCGTTAAGAGGCAGGGGAAAGATAAAACAGATTCCTCAACCTCGCAATTAAAACTCCTAAAAAGAATAACCAGAAATGTGCTAAAAACCATGTCACAATAACTGTTATATCTTTCTGCTCTTGGGAAATTAATATTTAGTTTAGGCCTGGGGCAATATTTGTAAAATCTTTTTTTTTTTTTTTTGATGGATGCTTTTTACCCCACCTGACTAGACACCCCCGCCACCAAACCACTCCCAGGCACAGATGGACAAGACATTTGCTTTTTCAAATACTCCATATTTCCACAGCCACCCACCAGACAAAAATTAGATTACCAATGCTTGTGTAAACTTTCCAATCTCTGACACAATAAGATTCCAGAAAATGTACATGCACAGCTAAAAGCAGCATTATACATAATGCACTGTAATTCCAACAGACAAGTTGCTATCTTTGATAGATATACACATTTTCCATGCCAAACACATGAACGTCAATACATTTTTCTCAAGTTAAAATGGAAACCATTTAACAGATATAATGGGCACAATGACTTTCATTTTGCATTACTAATGCAGCAGAGAAGGAGGGAAGCTTTGGCAAGGCTTGCAATGAGACAAAAAAAAACCAAAGCCAGGAAACAACTTAAAAGCTATCATTGTTGTCGCCTCAAAGCATGGTCATGAAACCCAAAGGCCACTGAAATTTCATATTCTCAAAAGTCTAATTCCACATAATCAAATTTTCTACTTATAAGACAAGTAAAAACTGGACAAAATAGTGTTTGTATTTTTGCAAAAAGATTGAGAGTGTCATCATGTGTTTCCTCCTGTTCCTGAAGAGAGGTTATCATGGCCAACTTGATTTTAGGGGAGATTAATTTGAGGTAAATGAACTAAATGATGTATCATGTAAAAGAGGAAGATAATTCAGATGCCCAAATCCACAGCTTCTGCTTTTACCACTGGAGATACATATTCACCAAGACTTCTTTTCATCACTCATAAAAATGTCAAAAATAGCAATACACATTATTGGCCCTTACCCTTACCTCAACTCTTTCCAGCATCTAAAATGGTTACTTCAGTAATTGCATGCTGAAGATTTTTTTTGTGTGTGCTATCTACTCGATTTAGGTAATAGATTTTAAAGCCCTAAGTAAATGTTATTTTTTGTTTTTGTTTTTTGTTTTTTTGGGGGGGAGGCGAGGGCACAGAGTTTGTGCATAGCTTTATTGAAATCAAGCAGACTTCAGTTCTAAGCCCATCTCTACTGCTTGTGAACTGAGTGAGCTTGGGCAAATTACTTTATCAGAGTTTCAGTGTCTCCATTTATAAAATGGGTAGAATAAAAATAAAAGGCTTAACAATTCCTAACATAAAGCTCAATACATTTTAGCCATATCATTTTTTCCATTATATTTACCAAAAGGATAAAAACATCTTTAGTATTAGGCTCCAAAATAATTGGTGAAAGTATCTCAACATGTAAATGCATATATAGAGACGAATTTAAGAACTCAATTGGAGCATGAGACTTTCTTCATTATGTTTATCACAAGTTCCAATAGTGACTGGCCTTTCTTTGTTTTTATTTTTGCCCTTAGAAAATAAAACACATCTCTATCTAGTGAAGTTTTAGAAATGTAAATATGACAATATTCAGGAAGATCAGATCTAGTGATTTTTCCAAAATATCTTCACTCCCAGCAACAGATGACTTTTTTGGCTAATATGCCATATGTTGTACCTCATCTAGTTACAGAAGTCAATTCGTCACAGTCAGTCCTATGGCTAAAAATGCTGTGACAGCAAATTGGTTACAAAGTGTGAAAAAGGGTAGATACAAAAATGAAGAATATCTTTGACTGCGAAAGGTCAAGATGAGTTAGTAAGCTATTAACTTGGTTAATTTTTCACATAATGAATCAGCTATTATGAAAATATTCAGTGTTTTTAAACTGCTTATCAAGACTCTAACTCTATCATCTTTTACTTGTATCTTATTACTTAAATTTTTATACCACTTAGTATCTTAATTGTTAAATTACAGTGATGTGCCCTGGAGTAATAAAATAACTCAAAATTTTAGTTTGTTACTGTCTTCCCAAACAGAATAAACCTTTCATAGTGAGGGCTTTCTAAGGTGCACCATGTTCAGCCAGATGAAAAATAAACCAAATTGGCTTGATAGTCAGCAGTAGAAAGAGAAACAAATTAAGTACTTACAATTAAAGCCTGAGGAATGAAAGAATTCACACTTTCTTAGAGCTATTATTTCAGACAGTCTGGTGTCAGAATTAAAAGCCAACCAGTGCATCTGTTTATATTGCCAAGGATTTTCACAGTAAGAAGGGCTAGGAAACACATATTTTTTAATTAGGGTCCAAATTCCAAAAAAACACCAAAAAATAGTATGTCAAAAATATATGTTCTTGTGATTTGTATTGTCCAATGTCTAAACAAAGACAAAAAAATTATGTTTCTTCTCCTTCACAAACACAAGTGGAAGGATAAAAAAAAAGTAATTCTGTTGCTTTGGCCACAAACTCCTTTTTTTTGTTATCCTGCTTGCTTCTGGCTTAGCTACTACTTTTCTTTCCCAGGATGAAATAATATAGGAAAAGCCGATTAAGGAAAGCTTCATTCACACAGAAGGTTCACCAAGCTGGCTCAGTTATCAATCCTTAAAAGCTGAATTACAATGGCCACCTAAAATGACCATTTTACACTTTAAAGTACATCTTCTATTTTAAAAATTTTAGTTAACTCTGCTTATTTTAAGCTTTGAATTAAAAGAAAGTCTTCTTTAAAATCCATGCTGATATACAAAACATTGTAGTACCCAAATCTATTATTAACTGATTTTTACGTCTCACCTGCAAAATCAAAGGTATTTCCTGCAATATCAAAGATCGCTCCTTTGTTCATTAAAAAATAAATAAATAAATAAATAAGTAATGTTCTGTATACAAACGTGAATAAACTCCATCCATTTATTTATTCGACAAATATTTATTGATCACCTACTATTTGCCAGACACCCAGCTTGTCGTTGGGGAATACTGAGTTGAACAAGACACCACTGCATCTAGCATATAGTCATAACACAGGTGATATGATTTCTAATAGGGGAAGTACAGAATTCCAGTGAAGTACTTACCAAGACAAGAGTACTGAAATAGACTTGAAAGATGATCAACCCTTATGTCTTTTATTTGATCGAGGAGGAAACTAAGATCTAGAAAGTTTGAGTTCCGTGAACACAGAGTTCTTTAGTGCAACAAACAATCAAACAAACAACACAGGACTAGAGTTCGTGTCTCACCAAATTCAAATCTCGTACTCTCTAAATAGCAATGTACTTCTTCCCAGAAAATAATTTTTTTTTCCCCTCCAAAAACAATAATCACTAAGCCATGAATGTCAAGAGAGTTGACTAAGAGTTGAGAACAGAGCACAAAGTCAATATTCATTCCTATTGAGTGGCATTCTGGATGGTGGAGAGGGACAGTTTAGAAGTCAGATCCAACTGCATTCTAATCTTGAATCTAACCTGCTAGGTGATGTTGGGCAAGAATGAAACTCTAAAAATCATTTGGATTGTTAAATATCTTTCAAATTAAAATAACGATATTTATATGACAGGTGTAAACTTCATGAAATAGTTTAATTGGATAGGTACTCAATATATATAAGTTCCTGTTCCCTCATCCCTCTGATGTAAATTGAATAGGAGTGATGAAAGACCAGGTCAGCAGAAATCACATCTCGGCTTTTTTTTCTTACCAGTCATTTTAGCATGAGACCCAATCTCCAATTTTAAGTCATTTTTACAGATCATTTTTGGCATACCTTCACAAAATAAAACATTTCCATTCTGTGAACATTTTGGGAATTAGAAAGAAGAGACTAAACAATTAAATTTAGAGACTTTCTTTCTTTTTATTTTAAAGAGAATTTCATTAGCATATATCCTCTAAGAAGAGATAGGAAGGATATAGAATCAGAATATTTAAAATTAATTAAACCTCCTATATAATTCTGCCAGTCTTTTTCCATTATAGACCATAGAAACCCAACTAGCTTAGGTAAAGGGAATTTGTATAGACACATCCAGGATATACAGGAGTAGACAAACTTTAGGAGTGAGTAAAACCAGAGATCTAAATGATGAATGCAGTACCCTGCTTTTACCATCCCTACTTGGCTGTTTGGGCCCTGTTTTGTCTTTATTCTCAGACTTTTTACAAATGGCAGGAAAGATGACTTCTGTCAGTCATAAGACTATACCATCTTTCCACCTCTCAAAGGAGGAAAGAACCCTCATTCTATCATGCTAATCTCAAGTCTCAGGGAACATCCTGATTGGTGCCACCTGACTCTCATAACCATTCCATAAGAAACCATCACAGCTAGGAAACTTGACTCAGGATATCATGTCTCTATGCATGGAGCAGAGGTGGGCAAGGTCATTTCACTTAAGCTACATGGAGTAGTCCTCCACTGGAAAGTGGGGTTCTCTTTCATGAAAAAGTGGGGGAAAGGAATCCTAGAAAGGAAAAACAAACAAATAATGCATATCTGTGCAAATAATTCTTTTCAATTTCCCTTATTTGAGGATTTTTTAGTTCAGTTGAAGATCTTCTTGGAGATCCTGGTAGGTACATTCTTATTTTTTTTAATAGCTTCCTATACTGACTGATGGGCACTGTTGGTACATTATAGTAAGGAAGAACTCCATCTTTGTTCCTGTCCACAATATAGTTGCCATAGCAGTGGCATAGAGTCATTGAACATCTACATTATTCAAAGTATGTTGAGATTTCATTTTTACCTTGAAGGTGCTTATGACCTATTTTTGCATACATGTTAGATTTTTTTAAAAGGGTAAAAATCATGTACTCCTTTATGCAATACCTGGATTCATAGTCTGCTATATGTAGTACCCTAGGTTTAGCTTTGTGGGAGTACAAAAACCTCCATCTCTGTCCTCAGAGGATTGGGGTAGGGAAGAGTAAGAAAGGCAAGAGATCACTGAAGTTACCATTTAGCTGGATATTGGAAGATAATTAGACATTTCACTGTAAGAAATAGAACACAACGGCATGCACAAAGAGACCAAAACAGGTAAGTTTGAAATGTGCTTTCTCATTTAGTTTAAAGATTACATATATGAGAGACATGGGAAATAAATAACAAGGTAGCTTTTAAGCATTCATCAGTAAAAGTCTGTCTAAATGTGTTATGCTGATTCTGTACAAGGCGATACTACACAGTAGTTTTCTAGAAAGAAAACTATATGAGCACCCCTCCAAGACATATTAATGAATGGAAAAATCCAGTTTTACCTTAAAAAATAAAGTATGGCCCATTTACATTAAATAAAAACAACATGAATATGTCCATGAATATAAGAAAAAGGTCTGGAAAAGAGTTATCCCAAACTGTTAACGAAAATCACCTCTGTGGAGAGTAGTAAGGATGGAGCAAGCAGCAGTGGTGAAGTGGGGGTTTGCTCTTTCTTTTACACTTCTATATTGCTGAGCCATTTTTTCACAATAAAAATGTATCTATATGTTGCTTAATAAATAAATACTGTTTATGTAACAGGAAGTTTTCTATTAAAATAAGAGTCAAATTGCTGGCAGGATAAAGGGTGTGATCTTTTAAAAGTTAATATTATTTTTGCTTGTCAATGGGGCAAGTAACTAATACTTTGAGCTACATACACATTAAGAAGAATAATATTTTTTAGGTGGGATCATTTTAGAACCAATAAACAAATAGGTGGGTAGAACTCTTTGGAGGTTATTACAAAAATATATATATAGAGAGAGAGAGAGAGACAGAGATGATACATGTATATGTATATATATAAACAACTATATAAATTAAACATGTAATTTTACATAGGAGGCTATTCCATATATACATGTAAATATACATGTGATAATGAATATATAATTAATATAGTAAATATATAATTCATATTTATATAAATGAATACTAAGAGGGAAAGAAGACTAGTTCTTTTAAAATATAGAGAGTTTAAGATATCAAAGAGATGTCTTGGGAAGTATCTTAAGGAAAAACAGATGTGGATCTGGAGGTCGCAAAGGGCCAAGTCTGATTTCAGTTTACACTATGTCAAAAGTTCATCAGAGATTAAATGAGGTCAACAAGGGAAAGAGTAAAGAGCACTGAAGCCAAGGCCTTTGGAAAGATCATCCATTAAGAGAAGGGAAACAATGCATTCACACATTTATTTATAACTAATATTTTTCAAGACCCATGAGACACACTATATGTTTTGAAGACATAATAGAATGGCAGAAAAAAATGGCCTGGTTACTGCCCATAAGAAGCTTATGTCCACTGGAATATGAATACCCACTAACATTAACTGAGCATTTATTGTCTTTTTAATTGCATTTAAGTATCATATCAACATTTACAATAATACTAACATCATCCTTCTGTGAATGAATAAATGAGGCTGAATAAAGTAGGCAATTTGTCCTCAGTAATACAGCTATGAAGTGGCAGGGACTTGATTTGAACCCCAAGTTTATCTGCCAGCACAACCCATAAACATGTGTAACACTGCCTCCTAAAAAATGGCTAGCCAACAGGTTGTAAAAGAAACATCAGAATAGGAAAATCAGAACTCCACATTAAAGAAGTCAGGGACAGAGCCATGTATCAAGGAGGGAAACCAATTAAAGATTGTTGATCTGGTGATTATTAAGAAAGTCATGTCTTCATTTGTTTATTCACTTAACAAATATTCTTTAAGCACCTAGCATGTAGTACCACATAAGCTTGGACAATCAGTTCAGTTTTATTTGTGTAGGAATGGAAGCCAGTTGTGAAGGACTAAGGAATGAGTAAATGATGAAATAGTATGTGTTACAGACTCCTCCGAGACATTGGGTGATGGAAAAATTCACACAAGAAGGATTTTAGGGTATGGTACACCTAAGCATGCAGGTGGAGGGAAGGAGTCAGTAGAGTGAGACTGAAAATACAAGGAAAGGGGATGATGATGGATAAAGACACATCTTGTGACTGATGAAAAAGATAGAGATGCAAACTCCTGATACGTAGTTTCACCTTTAAAAGGATAAAGGCCCCTTCTCCTCCCATAGGGAATAGAAGAAAATGTATAGGAAAGAAACATTTTGCAGTAAAATGCAATCGTAGGACACTGTACCAATAAGATTTTATGTGTACCCTTTTGGACAGTGGTTCACATCTCTAGCTATATATTAGAATCATCCTGACAGTTGTTGCAAATTGTGTTGTCCAGATTGAACTCCAGACCAATATAATAGGAGAAATTTCAGGTTTCTTCAAACTGAGGATGTTCAAGACAGGCTTTAAAGAGGAATTGGCAAGATTTGACTAGGTGGGAAAAGAGGAGGCATTACATGTGAGAATAACTTGAGCAAAGTCTGAAAACTTAAGAGCCAGTAAAGAAATTAATTTGAATCAAATAAAAGAAGCAAGAAAGAAGTGGGGAAGAAAATAGAAAGCTGGTCTGTGGGAAGATCACAAAGGATGCTTATAAATTTCCAAAATCCTGCAAAACATATACATATGCATCCCATGACCATAAGCTGTCCCAAGTGCAGGCATCTTATCAGTACTGTTCACTTTTGTATTTCCTATCCCATCAGAATCCCTGGCATATACAGTTAGTGGATGTTTCAATAAACATTAGTTGAATGAATAATTAAATAACAGAATGTGCAACTCAAATGTCAGCCCAGCCCTCTCTTCAAGGGTCTGGGATCCCTGAGAAAGTGGAATTGTCTCATATCCGATCTCAAGTCACTCACTGCAAATGCTTTTTCACATCTCACTCAGACCTACCTAAAGCCTCAGCTGGCTTCACTAGATATGACTTCAATCTCTTTATTTCAAATACCATCAACAATAGAATGTATGCAATAGATTTTTACTAAAGTTTGACAAAAGTCAGAAAACAATGGGGAAAAGGGATTTATCATCAAAATACCTATTAGCAAGTGATTTAAAATTAAATATTAGTTAGCCATATTGTTAACTGTGCCAGTTGGCTGTTCTCACTGGGCATTATTCCATGATGAGAACTTGCTTCCTGCCATCTTGCCGCACTCCTATTTCCCTCAAGCTTTACCAGTACAACACAAACCACAAATTTCAGCTTTTTCTTATATAGAGCAGTTTAACTATGACCATCTCCTATACCAGAAGGTGGAGAAAACCAATTTTTAGTACCCAAACTTTCCCAGAAATTATTTTGCCAAATAAAAGTCCACATCCCTTTTAAGGGCTCAAACATTTATAGCCAATTATTGTTTTAAATGTCAAATTTTATCCCTATTCTCTACGTAAAAGATCGACTCACCCAGGGAAGACAAGTTGAGAGTCTCCAACCTAATAACAAGGGAGGACCCATGAGGGACGAACATTCCTATTGGAAGTCCACAAAATAATATGTATTCACATTATTGTTGTGTATAACCTATACCCCCTGTTAGGGACTCTCAAAATCAATGCTTTGTCTTAGAATGTCATCACTGTATCCAGTAACTTGAATGGTGTGAATACAGTGGACACTCAACACATGTGCACTAATCATGAGGATAAAGGGTAAAGATGAGATGCTCTTTGAGATTTTATACCTTATAATAATAGTGGTAATAATAGCTACTTTGTATGTCCAAAACCATTTAAAAGCATTAACATTTCACATGGTGCACATCCTCAGAAAGCAGATCAATATTTATTCTTTCAAGAGTGTCGACTGTGTAGTTGGGGCACCTCTAGGTGAAAGCATCACCCTGCCAGTGTCAGCCTCAGAACTGGGAAATCGCATCCCCCAGTTCATTATGTCAGAATAATAAAGTGACCTTGGCCAGTTGAGCATATTTATTAATGGTTAAGGGGGAGCAGGGCGGAAGGAGTGAACAATAAGACTTTGGGAGCTTACAGTGCTAAATAGCTGTCAAGGGAAGAGAACTATTATTTGGTGTAGCATCGGTTCTGGAAGGAAAAAAGACACACACGCATGCATGTCACGGCAGGCCTGTTAAGTCCTTCCAGAAGAGAATTTATAACTGACTTCTGGTCCAAGTAGTTTGCTGCTAAGGGAGAATACTAGGGACCCCTCTCTTCCCACTTCTCTCTCTCTCTCTCTCTCTCTCTCTCTCTCTCTCCCCTCTCTCTCTCTCTCTCTGTTTCACTAATTAAGCAAATCAACCTTAATAAATAACTAACTAGGAAAGGTCTCCGCAAGTAAAACGGCGTCAAAATGACCACAGCCTGTTCTCAGAGCCCATTAAGAAGTAATCATCCAGCACAGCTAACAAGTCACTCAGACCTTACTTTTGGAATTTGGCTCCTTTGTTCTGTCAGTTTGAAGAGTGCAGCATGCGTGATGCAATTTAGAAGGGAGCACTTTTAGAGCTTTCACTCAGGAAGGCAGTGGGAGCTCTGGGGGTAGAGCTTAGCTCAAAAAAAGGGGGAAAAACACAAGTTTGCCTTGACAGCTTGATCCCCGAGAGAGGCGGCTGGCTGCTTGTCTAGCAGGTCTTCTCGATGTGGATGAGGCAGGGACAGGAGCCTCCGCCTTAAGCGAACGTGTGCCGCCAATGTTAAAGGAGCAATTACCTTCCTGTGCACTGCTGGCTGTTTGGTACTGCTGTTTCCTTCAATAAAACCTCTTTCACTTGCCAGTTGGAGCCTGTCAGGCAACGATATTTTTCGTGCACGGCACATGTACTAAAATGGTCCCTGTGTGTTTTTAATACATTTACAGTTGGTAACAGTGGGGCTGTTTTGTCAGGAAAGGTATAAAAGTATTTGTTCCAAATGCAGAGCAATGGCAAGACATGACGTTCCAGTGTTGCTGCTTCTTGGCTGCCGTTCCCTCTTAAGGGTTAATCTAGTTCCCGTGAGCAAGGAAAAGTAGCAAAATGTGATCAGGTTGTGGTCTTTTTATTCAAATTGAAGATCACCTTTTTAATAAAGACTTTCTTTGTTCAGATCCTCTTCTCCCACGTGGGAGGAAGATAACACAAGCAAGGTGTGTGTGTGTTGGGGGGCATGCGGCATCCTCACATTTGGATACGCATCTGGCCCTTGGGTTTCTCATGAAGCATTCTCATCAAATTTCAAGTAGGGGATGGGATAAATTGTTTTATCGATAAACTATGACTTAGAAGAGGTATCCATCTAAAAACTGGAATCTTTGACTCATAAATTACAACTTGCTGTTATCATAGGTCAACTTCTATCAGTCAGTTTCAAGAGAGATTTCTGTTGTTATTCAAATGTCCATTTGGCTATAGATAAAAAAAAAAAAGTGTGTGTAGATATGAGTTATCTGTTATTTACCTGATGGTAACGATGACTTGTTAGAGGTTTTGAGAACCAACTAATAGTTCTAGTGGTCAAAAATAAGGGTTTGATACCAGCCCACAAATAAACATTCATTTTTATGAAAGGACATACTGGTAAAAAGAATTTCTGTTTTTATACTGAGGGTAAAATGGATCTCCTACATTATTTTACAGAATAAAATGAACTATACTGAGTGTCGTTAAACTTTGTTTACCTTCTTGAAAGAAATAATATGAGATATTAATTGTTCAACATATACTATGGTATCTACCAGTGTGAAATAATATATGTACAGTTAAGTAGACAGCTCTCATGTCTAACATGTAGATTCAAATCCTAGTCACGCAATTGTCGATTCTGCGATCTTAAGTAAATGTCTTCAACTCTCCGAGTCACAATTATTTAACCATTTGGTGAAGATGGCAGTAACAGTGCCTAACTCATGGCATTCCTTATAGGATAAAATTAGAAAATAAATATATTGTTCTTTGTACAAATCCCGGAATCCAATAAATATTAAATATTCTTATTATTTTTCTGTAATAAATACTGAAAACTATTTATTGGTTAATTCACATATGAGTTGTAGTCCATATTATTATACATTATTAGCCAGATTTATTAACAGTAGCTGCTGTAAAATGCAACCCCCAAGTTTTGGTGGCCTAATTTAATAAAAGTTCTTCCTTGGCTATCCATAGCTCAACTCACGTAGATATTTTTGGATTGCTTTCCACCACATGGTGACTCAGGGATGCAGCTTTTTTTCATCTTGTGCCCCTGCTATCCCCGGAGAGCTCCTCAGAGTTTTATACTGTATTCTTTGCTCAAACCCCTGTCTACTATGTAAAGAACAAAATGTGGAGAATCATGTGGCATATTTTAGGTTAAAAACCCAGAAGTGAGGCACACCATTTTTGCCCATATCTCTTTGGCCAAAACTATTTGCATGACCCCACCGAGATACAAGGAGGCAGGAAAGTGCGATTTAACTGTGTGTCTGGAAAAAAAGTAGATTTGGTTCAGTATGCATCCTGCCGGTCTCTGTCAGCAACCTAAATTTTTATGAGCTAAAGGTAGTGTAATTGAGAGTACTTTCCTTAGCCATATTTGAAGCAGTGAATCTGCCAATGCGTGCAAATAAGGAGCTTTCTGAATATATTACTTTCCTGTTATATGCACTGGCACTGTTGACCATTAAATTCTTTTACACATATACCTTCCTTGGCTGTCTGTCTTTAGGTTTTTCTTTTACATCCTGACTGTTCCTCTGTAGTATCCTTTGCCGGTTCCTCTTCTCACACATATACTAGAGTGCCGATAATTGAAAAAAAAAAAAATTTTGCACAAAAAAGTTTTATACTTTTTACAAAAGAAAATGTGCATCTTTCCTAATCTTCCTCTAGATTCGGCCCTTGATTTCTCTTCTCTTCTCTATGGAGACCGAGCTGGGTGCCCCTCGCTGGTGTCTCCATAACTTCTATCACAGAATTTGTCACATAGAATTCTCAGTGTCTCCTAATTGAACTCTGCAATTGGACTAGAAGCTATTTGAAAACAGACTTACCTCTTTTATCTGAGTTTCTCCTCACCTAGTACAGTGTCTGTTACATAGTATACATTCAATACCATTCACTGAATGAATTAAGGAATTGCAAGGTATAACCCAGCATAAAACTGGTTCATGACAAAAATTAATGAGAAGAATATACATTTTTTATTATAAAGGTATAAAACTCTTATTTCTTTTGTTTTTAATTTTTAGCATCTAGCACCATACTTACAAAAGTAAACAACCTCGAGTAAATTGACTTTGTGAACATTTTCCTTTCCTACATCTATTCATTCACTATAACTAGATAGAGAGAAAAAGGACAAACAACTTAGAACAAGCATACCAGGGGTCTTTTACCCAAAACTTTTGTGCTATATTAAAAAAAAAAAAGCAACAACAGAGACCATCTGTGGATCTCTATTAGTGAAACATTGTTTTTTTAGCAGCCTAACATCAGTTACAAGACAAAGAGTTTCTTTTGAGGAGCAGGAAAGAATACTTATGCTGAAGATGAATTACTTTTCAAATTAAATTTTGATTAGAGAAAATATGTTTTTGTCAAGATTTTTCCTTTTACAGTGAAACACAAAATAACAGTGTTATATTTCATTCAGTATTTTTATATTATTGCAGTATTTTAGGTATTATTATAGTTACTGACTTCTAAAAAAATGTCTTTCTTCATATCAGAACTCCTACAACTTAGAGGTAGTAAAGACTACTGCTAGCACCTTATCCACTTATATTGCTTACTATATTACTATTATAATACTACTATGTTACCTATATTATTTATTATATAACATGTACTAGTAATGTTACTATTTACCTATAAAGTCTACTTTCTCAGAGGCAGTGCACAATAATAGTTAAAAGCTCATCTTCTTTTCTGGAACCAGACTTCCTGAGTTTAAATCCCAGCTCTGCCACTGATTACCTGTAATCATAATTCACAATTTATATTAGTTTTCTGTGCCTCAGCCTCCTCATATGTAAAATGTGGATAATAATAAAGTTTAGCCCATAGAGTAAATGTGAGGATTTATATAAACTTACGCATGAAAAGCTTTATAGAACATTATCTAGAACGTCAAAAGCCTCTAGAAATATTTAGCTATTACGCATTGAGAGAGTAATATATGTTCAACTTTCCTACTTTCTTAGTTTTGCTTCCCCCATCCATCCTACTTTAATCTGTCTTCTAGCCTTATCCATCTACTGAAATTGTTCTATCAAATGTCACCAAATTGCTAAACTCAGTGGTTTGTTTTTCATCCTGAAGTATCCTTGCTTTCTTTGTAGCATTTGGTCATTTTAAGCATCTCCCCTCCTTTTTTTGGAAATGTTCTCATCGCTTGGGCAAGGAGAAGAGGTAGAGACAAAATCGGAAAGACTGATAACATAGTATCTCAGGAGAAAAAAAAAATAGTGTAAGAAGAAGGCTGTAATTGGTTTACAGGTTAATTTGAAAGAGAGTAGACAATTTTAAGAATAACTAGAATCCTGGATTCTAGTCTACTTTCCCTATAATTCATCCTCCATGTTGGAATTACTAATACAAAAAATATAATCTCGTTTTATTCCTCCTGAAACCTTTATTTCAGCTCTTTAACAGGAGTTAAGGAAACTTGGATATATTATGTGTGTTTAGGGAGCTAAGGGTGAGAAATCTGTATCGTATTGTCTGTATATGGTTCATTTTTCCAAGGAGAGAACCAACGTATTTCCAGAGTGCCACCATCCCAAAAACAAGAACTAGTGCTCCAGTGGCTAAAGTGTAAAATCCATAGGTAAAGACAAAAAGCTTCACCTTAATTCCCACTAGTCCTTTTTCTCTCCTCCCTCTATCCCCATCAAGTCCTTACCACACTCCGCTAAATACTGTTTTTCACACTTCCATATTTTGCAAACTTTTTTCTTCTTCCTGGATTATCCTTGCTTTTATTTGCTGCCTGGCAATTGAATACTAATTATTTGAATTCCTGTAAAAATTTCATCTCTTCTTAGACCTCTCTCTGCATTACACTAAGTGTAATTGGAAATCCCTGAATTTTGTACCCACAGAACTGTATATATAACCTCTATTATCCGTTTATCATATGCTATTGAAGTTGTCTGGGTGCCGGTCATGCCACTGAAAAGTAAACTCTGAAGGCAGGAGCCAGGTCTTATTCATTATCGTGTGTCATGTCTACCAGTAGTTAACATACTGCTCGGTACTATATGAAGAGTTTATAAATGTTTCCTAAATGAGTGAGCAAATTACTGATTGTTGTCCTGATTCATATTCGCCTGCTAAGTGGGGTCTTGTGTGGTATTTTCAGAGAGATTTTTTTTTCATTTTATTTTATTTATTTAAATGTTGGTGAATCCACATGACTACTATACTTTCATATGGAATTGAATTCAGGAATAAGGTGCCATATCCATATTTCATACTTTTTCTAAATTGTTTTAAATCATGTAAGCATCAAATCAAAAACAACTTGGTAGTCAGTGGTGAAAAAAAGATTTGACACCATGATTTTAAGTCCACTAGCAACATTTGTCTAAGTGGACTCATTGTAAAATATTTTCAACAATAGTACCACCATATATCTTGAACCGAATTATAACATTACTGCAGTGAAAGCCACATAAAGAGGGAGAAACTGAGGCAGAAAGAAATATTTTTTAAAAAACATAAATCTAAAGTACTTTTGTTCTGATCACTAAAACATATTTTCACTTTATTGTTTCATGTACATAGATTTAAGAAATGCCAAACCTCTTTTGATCTGAAAGAGAAATAAAATTTTCTTATGACTGTGTATAAAGAAGTTGGAATTAGGCATGCTTCTGGCATCTTCACTTTTTACAGAGAAAAGGATTTTGAAGCAGGGAGAATATATAAACAGTATACACTCTTGACACGCCATTGCTTTCTTAAACTAGAATAATAAAAATTTGCAAATGAACAAAAGAGTGGGAGGTAGATATCTGATTTACAATGTTTTTGAGATAAAGAACACTATAAAAAAGATTAATGTGAATAATAAAGCATTGTTAACTGAGTCATGACATTTCTATTCTAGTGACGACTCGAACAGCAGAACTGCAAATGAGCACCTTGTGCCACTTTCAAAGTGGGAGGAAGACATATAATTACGATTCTTACAGTGATGAGGATTCAAGAAAATCGGGGGGAAAGTTTATTGAAAAACATATTGACATATCAGTATTATAAATTACTTTCTCTTATTAAACCAAAAGAAAAAAATTCTTTTGTTGGCTATCTCATCCTGGCACAAAAGGTATTTCACGAAAAGACATACTTGCCTTGAAAATTCTTTTCTAACATTGAAAAGTATCTACCATATATTTATTCTGTAACTTTCTCAACACACAAGATATATTAGAAAAAGATATTTTCAAAATGTTTTAACCTCAATTTTCTTGAGCACACGTATCAACATTGTCATGTCACTTATCGAAAATTCTCGTGAAAGCCATATACTTAGTCAAAACTAATGAATCTGTTTTAACACCCTTTGCGAAGGTTAAAGGAGATATAATATTATGTTTTCATTTAACATTTTCATCCATCTCCTTTCTTTGTTGGATGGTTAAGGAGAAAAAAAACTGCAAAAATTACAGTGATGTTATCAACTGCAATGTTTTAATAGAGAACAGAATTGGAAATGGCATTTGCTGAGTGAACTTCTAAGTGAATGAAAAAGAATACACCACAGAGGTGAGAAGTCTCAGAGGGTAGACTCACAAGTGTTGAAGGGAGCTCTCTAACTGACCCCATTACTGCCTCGGCACTCCTGAATGCAAAGGGGCAGTTGTAAAGTCAGACACTGAGTGAGCATTGTGGAAATTATAGTTTTGTGTTAATGCACCCTCTGCGGGTGCTTTTCTGTCTTCAGCGAACACAACTCCTTAAGCGCTGCCAACAAGAAAACTAAGGATTTTTCTTTATAAAAAGTGCCACCTTTTACGGAACATCTGGAACCCATCCAAAGGGCTTCCAGAATAGGTGATAGAACGAAATAAAGCAAAACGGCTCAGCCACTGAGGTTTCAACTTCAAGTGAAGCATGAAGCCATTTCCGTACATGCACAGAGGTGATTCATCCGCCATTACAATGTGCTTGGAGACTGAGGAGGAATACGATGCGTCTGCTCCGTGTAGAGTCCTTAGCTGGGACTCTGAATCAATATGCAAAAGGCTTACTTACAAACTTGGAAGAAAGTATATTTTGGCTATTTCTTGCGGTTTACTAATCCAGCTTCATCCAAATCAATTATTTTCTCTCTGCCTGTTAGTGATAAAAATACACACGGGGATTTACTTTTGACACTAACCTGGTGTTTTCTACAATGTCTGTTGTGATAAGGAATAAAGATTAAGCTAGGTGGGGAAATAGATAAAGACTAAAGATACTGCCCTCTTGTATATATCCAATACAGACAGCATATCATGTTATAGTCAAGAAAGAAAGAAAACCACAAGGTTTGGGGGGAAAGAATGATACAAAAGTCAAAGATTGAGCAAGTGGAATCAGAGAAAGAGCACAATAAAAGAAGATCAAAGTGAGGGTCTAAAAGAATAATAAATTCACCTCTAAGGGAAACAACAACACCAACAACACCAACACCACTAAACCCTAAAGCAGCCTAATGTTCATTTGTATGTGAATTAAACTGATTGCACACAACCTTGTTACTGACATGGTTCTGTTCTAGAATGCTCTTAAAATTAAGTAGCATGTTGGGGAAAAAAATTTCTGAGTTAAGTTTTGGAGATAAACCTGGGACAGAGCACCAAGAAACAGCCTTTAGGATTCATTATGAGAGCTCAGAGTACAAGAAAATTGTCAACAGATTTCTCATTTTCTAGCAGGAGAGAACATCAATCTTTCTGAATTGAGGCACTCGACTAGTTTGTTTGAAATCTAGCAAAGTAACTTTTACTCAGAAAGGAAAATATGGAATCATTTCTAATTCTAACTCCAATTTATTTTAAGCATATGTGGGCCCAAAGTACTGGACTCAAGTGTTTTATAGTGCTCTGCACTTATCTCGGTCAATTTTAAGGAATTAGTGCAGAGCTAGATGGTAACAAGAGATAGGACTTTGGAGTTAGAACAAACTGGGTTTGAGTCTTGGCTGTGTGACCTTGGGAAAATCGTTTCATCTGTCTCTGAGTTTCAGTTGCCTCACAGCTTATAATAATAGGTGTACCACAAAGAAGAACTTTTAACAAAGTGTTGTTTTCACATATTAATATCCAGCTGCAAAGAGTCAGACTGAAATGATAGCACAGAATAATGAGAATCATTTGAAGCAGGTGGCGAAAGTTTGGCCATAAGGTATGTCGGGTTTTCCATGATTCTGTTTAACATTTATATTTTCTATTTGGGAATCTGTGGATACTGAGAACCAACTTATGCTATGGGTGAATTTTCGACTGTGGGAGTGAGTATGGCATTCCTAACCTACTCCTTGTTCAAAGGTCAATTGTAATGTATTTGACATTAAAAATCTACCCCAAATTCAGACTTACAGAATCAGAAACTCTGAGGCATAACATAGCAATCTGTATTTTAACAAGCACTCTAAGTGATTCTGATGAATGCTAAAGTTTGAGAATCACTGTCTTAAGTATCGTAAAAAATCTAGGTGAGATCATGCCAACGTGATATATAAACTATGCACATATATCAATTGGACTCAACAAGCTGATCACCTGTAAAGGTATACCTTTCAGAGTGACTTTGACAATAAATAGCATATGTACTTCCTTTAAAACATCAGCAGAGTATTCTGATGACTTATTGAGCTGTCCAAGAGAGAGAGAGAGAAAATACTCTTTCTAGTCTGCCACAATTACTGAATTAGAATCACCTGGTATATTTATACTTGTTTTTATCACCAAGGGACAACTTCAAACAAAGTATAGCTGGCTCATTTCAGGTTTAAATATACCATTAGTAAATGGTAAGGAAGTTCATATAACCCAGGAGGCCTCATGGTTTCTTCATAAGTATTATTCCTTTGGAGTTTCTGTCACTGTTTTCAACCTTTTGAGCTTCTGCAAATGTATTTGGCATTCAACTAAAGTGAGACTAATCCAAAGCAGATGTAGCTATAGTAAAGAAATGCTTTGTTGAAACCCTACCTATCCAAAGTACTAAATTACAAACACATAGACAAATAAATCCATGAATATCAATTATCTAAAATGATTTAAAATGCATAGTTTTATATAACTCATTTAAAATACAAATGCCAATAAGCTCTTAACAATGAGCTAAAATGACTAGTTTTTACGGCAACATAAAAACTATTTCTAGATATTAAGGACCTAAAATTTCAAAGAATCTTCATTTCCAATTGTCAAGAACAACTCAAAATTTTACTCAAAACTTCAACTCTCTATTTCCTTGATGTTCTCCTACTTGAGATCTTCAATGTACAGAGAAAGAGACCAGCAGAACTTCTTTGTCCTGTAAGCTTGGGGGCACCGGGGAAGGGTGTGTGGAACATAAAAGCACTTTGAAAAATCTAAAGCATAAAAGGTAGATGTGGTAATGGTTAATATAGTTGTTGTTATTTACTAAGTGGGACAGAGCCATAGCACTCACTTACTAGACACTCAGGATTTCAGCCAGGTTCAATTGTTCTTTTGCTATGATAACCTAATTGATAGAAGCTCTTAAAGGGGAATCAGGTGACTAATCTACTCAACTGATGGGAAGTGGACCAACATTCATCATCTAATTTAGCAATGCCCTATAAATATGAAAGAACACCTTAACAAATGATAGCTTGAGATAATCATACGCATCAGAGTCCCAGGGAGTGGGATAACAGCCAAATTGACTTATCTTCCATCATATAATATCCATCTCATTATCTTTTCTCTACCTTCATTTGAACATTGGCCTCATTGGGGAATTCTGAACAACCATTAGTCATTGAGGAGAATTACATTGGTACAAACATCAGATTACAGGTAGCATAGAAGGAATACCTGTGAACAAACTATCTGTTGACATATTTCTCTCCTTTAAATAGATCATAAAGTCTCTAAAGGCACCATGTCTCACTCATTTTGGAATCTCTTGCACATACCAAAATGCTTAAGAGAAAGAATTATAACTTTCAAATGCCTAAATTCAAATTCTTACTCCAATCTTTACTAGTTTAGGAATACAACAATGAATAAGGCACGGCCCCCTTCCACTCTAAGTTTCACTTCCTCACTAAGGAAACTGAACTTATAATAACTTCTTCATTGGGTTATTGTGAGGATTGAATGACAATTTATTTAAAGCACTTAGCCAAAGCTTCACGTAGTGTGAAGTGAATGTTAGCTATCATTATTTTTTTTATTATAGTAGGTACTAAACAAATGAATAAATGGATGAAGTGGTGAAATTGACATCTAGGGTTTATTCCGCATCTAAAATTCTACAATTTATTTAGTTTGCAGAGAAGTTCATGTCTGAAAACTTAGCTGAACACATTTCACTAGCGCTAGCTATGTGTGTGTTTTGGATGCTATATAATATAGGAGAAAGTACAAAGGACTAAAGCCAGAGAACTAGAATTTAGACATTTCTTTACCTACTGTTTAGTAAGTTGATACATATCTACATTCATTCAGCCTTTATGCCAAGCACCGTGCTAAGCTCAGGAGTACCAAAACGTAAGCCCCTTCCCTCGTGCTGGAAAATACACGCTTATAACACAATGTCATTGAAGCACAGAAATGCCCTTCTTTTTCACAAGTCAAAGAAGGCCTCAGAGAAGCTAAAATGTCCATAAGAGTGGGAAATGGGTTTCATTCATTCCCATATTCCCAGTACCTTGCAAGGTTTCCAACTACAGTAGCAGTTGACAAATATTTATTGAATAAATAAACCGTAATTTCTGCCAAGTCTTGAGTAATGTTTAGGACTCCAGCAAGGTAAGACAAGAAGGAAGGAACTCTAAGCAGAAAGAATGGCAATTATAAAAGCATTCACAAAATTGAGAGATGCAAATGTATGTGTGTGGGGCCTGCTGTTGAGAGGGAAGTGCAGATAGAATAAGGTAGTGGTTATGAAAACTTTGTGTGAATTGAAAGCTCTGTACAGTTGAATTATTATTGTGCTAATCACTGTCCTTGCCCTGACCTCTTTGGCATCCCACATGATTCTGAGATGGGCTCCTCATTCAAATACTCACTAGCTCCAGAGTCTTTTCTAAAAGGCCTAATTCTCTCTTTTTCATTTCTTTCCGAAAACATTTTAGAGAATCATTAAAGAATAAAGACATATTATACTTACCTTCATCATTCCTTTTATTAAACAAAGAAAATACAATACTTTTCAAAGAATAAAATTATCAGCGTAGGCACACAGAACCACTTTAGTCACCAATGTTTCCATTTGTCTTGGTTTCTAATCCATATCATCACATTAGTACTTTATAGCATTCATTGTAAAGATTCCTATTTTTAATTTGTCATTTTGAAAAGGAATATTTCTTCAATGAAGAAGCATTTTACTTAGCTTTATGAAGGCCTTTTGCACTGAAATGCTCAGTTAAGAAAACCTGAAATATTCAGAAATTTTGGAAAACTCATGTTCATTACAAGCATTTGGGAAATTCAGAGAACACTTTTGTGACTGAAGATTTTAATCAGAGAATTGTTATTACATGCAATTTCCAGGTTATTGTCATAACGAGGGAAAAAAATTAATAATGAAAAGCTTTCCCTATACATCACACCCAGATACCATCTTAAAAGGAGACCCAACACTTCCACACACTTCCTGGTTTCTGGCTATGTCATCTCCAATCAGAGTTTTAGTTTTGAATGCTGAAATTCACCTCAATGCTATCATTGTAATTTTGATTTTGTACCAATTGGTGGTTCCTCAGGACACTTATCATTCTTTCCTTGCCACAGCTTTTCAAAACGTGAGTTCCTAATTTTGTTTTGCTCTTACAGTTAGTGAAAATATGACTTTAAATATTTTTTAAGAAAGGTTTTTTTAAGAGTAGAATATTTTCTTCTGATAATTTATTATGAGAATACCTTATTGTACTTTCACAGAGAAGACAAGCTGATCCTTGAGATTATCTTTTTTCTTCACAGAGTTCTTCATGCAACATAATTAAAGCCTCAAATAATTTTTGAAAAATTTCTTCTGTTTTTATAACAAATCAGACCTGAATTGGTTAGAGTAACGAAAAACTATACCTCTCTGATCAGATCAAAAAGTACACCTCTTCAAAAGAGTTGGCAATCCAGTTATCTGGCTGACACAAAATACTGAAGTCTGAACCAGGAACAGGGAAGACAAAGGTTGTTCATTTCACTCTAAGCAAAGCTAGCATAAGTGCTAGACTGACTGGATTCTTTGGTCTAATTCTAATGGGTTGATATATAATATAAATTATTCTTAGGTCTATCAAACTCATATATTTCGAATTGTGAGCTTTTTTCTTTTTTCTGTATTTTCAGAGGTGTTTTGGAAGTAAGCTAGAAGACATACATCAAAGATTGCTATAAAGACTATTTTAAATTTAGAAACCTTGTCTACAATGACTATTCGGCTGTGGAAATAATTTTATAAAATCTATTATTAACAAATGGAACAAATGAACACTCTCTTTTAAAGGAGACTTTTTTTTTTCTTGAAATGGCCCAAATACTTCATAGAATTGTCCTGTTATTTTTAAGACCTGAAATTTTAACCTAACTTTGTGCTAGTTTGTTTTAACACTCTAAAATAGGTTCAGAATAGTCCACCTTGACATGCTTGAAGCTGAATATTTTATGCTTGGACAAAGAGCAAACTGTAGGTCTTTCGCCAAGTACAGTCAATGCACTTGAGTATGGGTTACCGAAAACGCTGGAGATTTTTTTTTTTCTATTTATTGTTATAGCTCAAATCCTTGTGTCTCTGGTAGGCTTTAAGTGACATAAATATGCATTTCCATCTGCACATCCTTGTCAGGAATAGTTCTGCTGGGAGGTGTTATGCCACCCAAGTACTTCCAGAATAGAGTCTGTTAATCCTGTTACCACTATAGAAATTCAGAGGAAAAGTCTACTCAGGCCACTACTGCAGCTGCTGTGGCTGGAAATGTTCCAGCTACCACACCCTGGGTACCAAAAAGAAGCATAGGAAAATTGAATTTCCTTCAGGTGAAGAGGGATATAGAGAGCTGACCTTAGTCTATTACTTCAACCAGTGGTTCCCAAAGCTTTTATTGTAAACCTTTATTAGTAAAAAAGGAGAAAATAGCAAGGCTACCTTGTGTGTGTGTGTGTGTGTGTGTGTGTGTGTGTACACACACACACACACACACCTATATATATTCTCACACAGTGGATACATATGCTGCCATATTAACTGCTGCGTACATTATAATATATATATAAATAGCTATATTAGCATTAAAAAATAAATGTAAATAGATGTTCCAACCCCATTAAATAGACTTGTATCTTCCATATATATATATATATATATATAAATACATATATATATGTCACTTTGGAGGCATATGGAGCTAAACTCCTACCAAGTGGGTCACCAGAAAACTAGATTTTAAACCACCAATTATGCCTTTGATAGATTGCATGATGCTTTGGGCACATATGATGGGTAAAAAGAGTTGCAGCTAAGGATGCAATTTGCTTCTCCAATCACTCCCTACTGTTACCTCTTGCCCTTCCTCATAGTGTGGCTTGATTTCTGACCTCTCCAGGACCTCTGTATAGATTGTATTGCATCCTACATTTATATAGCCATATCATGGGTGGATACTAACCCATCAAGTCCTAGAAGCTGGCAGGGAGCCTCCAAAGTCTTTCAGAGCCCTCATGACACAAAGGCAAGAACCAGCTAAATAAACCCAACCAATTATCAATATCCAGTAAATATTTTTCTATCAGAATTTACTTGATAGAGAAACACAGAATGAGTGTTGTTAACTGCCTAAGTTCATATAATGCAGGAGGAGATGGCAGAATTATCCACAAGTCTAGTCATGGAACAAAAATTCCCCAGAAAGGCAAAAAATGTGTATAAAACCTTTATCTCTCATGATAGTGAAAGACTATCTTTTCAGATATAGAAAATTTTAAGACTTGAATCAAAGCTCTTTTTAAATTGATAAAAATAAATTATTTTATTCGTAAAACCTAGAATTGGCCAGGGAACAGCAGACAAATCCAATCACTGTTGATGTGAGTATAAATTGACACAATCTTCTTGGAAGGGAATTAGTAAATTATATTAAGAGATTTAGTAATTTGGCCATTAATTCACTAAGTTCTTCCTTATGAATTCAACCTATAAAAACAAATAAATAGACAAAAATATTCATGAAAATAGTGTTTGAGAATATATTTATTAGCAAAAATTAGAAACAATCTACATTTTAATTAACTGGGGAATTGTTAAATAATTTATGATCCACCAGGCAAGAAATGGTGTATTTATTCTTACCAAAGAATAAATAAATGGTACTATTTATTCTTTGATTCCTTGTTTATTAAGTCCTTACTATGTCCCAGGCACTCTTCTAGGATATAGCAATTAATTAACATTTTAGTCAAAAGTAGAAGAGACATACACTCCATAAGCGAGTAAACAAATACATAAACAAGACATTTTCAGAATGCTGAAAAGCACTACGAAGACAATGAAGCAGTAGTGTTAATAAATGTGGCTGATAGTAAGTAAGGGTTTAGGACTACTTTACATGAGGATTTCTTAACGTTAGCATTATGTCATTTGAAACCATATTCTTTATGGGTTGCTTTCTGGTGAGAGGGAGGGATTCCTGTACATTATAAGATGTTTAGCAGCATCCCTGGCCTCTAATTACCAATTGTACCCACCCCAGTCATAGCAATAAAAAATGTCTTCAGTCATTGCCAAATGTCACTTAAGGGGCAAAATCTCCCTGATTGAGAATCACTGTTTTAGATTTAGTCTAAGGGAAAGTCTCTCTCATACTCTGAGACCTGAGTATGTTTTTCAGTAATCTTTAGGATGTAAGGAAATGCTCACGGTTTAATGGTAACATAAATTATAATACATTCAATGAAATTACAATATTGTTTTTCTTTTTAAATTTCTATCTGGACTGAAATTATAGCATAATAGTTAGGAGCATAAATCTGGAGCCAGACTGCCTTTTTAAAATCCCAGCTCCATCATTTACTGATTGAGTGACCTTGGATAAGTCACTTTACATCCCTGTGCTCTCAAGATCTCAACCAAAAAATTGGGGATGACACTAGTAGTACCTACCATACAGGGTTGCTGAGAGTACTAAATGAGTTGATACATGCAAAGTTCCTTAAAAAGTGAGTGACACATCTTGGTAGCACTATATATAGTGCACATGTTTATATATATAAATATATCACATGTGTAATATAATTAGAATGAATGGCTCTTAAAAGCACAGTATATATAATATATAGCATATGTATCATATATATTATATGTATATATAACATTCTATTATATATACATACATTTGATATTATATATACATATAATACATATTAGAATATATATTCTTTCTTAATAATATATGTAAATATTTCAAATTTGAGATATATCTCTCTTATAGATATAAATATAAATATAGATAAATACAGATAGGTATATACATACACACTCCAGATATTTCCATTGTCTTTTGTGAAACAAGTACAATATTGTGTTAATAATGATAGAATTATAGGGGATTTTGCTTTCTTTGTGTCTTTTTATATTCTTCACAGTTTTACTGGTACAAATGCAAATGTTGCTTTAAAATCAAAATAAAAACCAATATGTATTTTCGCACAAAAGAGAGAATTTTTAGACTTTCACCAGGATCAACTGGCATATCGAGAGTGGGGGTGGAAAACCTATGGAAGATGAGCTCAGAAAACCTGTCCTAGGGAAAATGAGTCAATTGTTAACTAACAGCCAAGATACCCCACATTCAATCTGTCAGTCAGTTTCAGTCTTCTAAAATTTAACACTTGCTTTCTGCCAGACACTGTGCTAGGTGCTGGGAAATCAAAGATGAATGGAGCATGCATTTCCTCAAGGAGTTCATAACAGAAATACATCCACCATTAACCACAGTATGATAAACTGAAGTAGGGGCTATCATGCAGATATCAACCCAGGCCTCTGGGAGCTCCCAAAGGGAACAATTCATTTCAATTGGAGTGAAAGGCATTGCAAGAAACTTCACATAGGAGATAACACACACATTGGGCTTTATGGGTCCAGTTTGGAAAATGCAATCAGTAGGAGTTCTGGTTTTGAGCATACACATAAAGTGCCTCCTAATCTAATACCAGCAAGATCAATTAACATGAACAGAGGAAAGTTAAAAGGGACGAAAAAGTTATACTTCAGAAAAGTGTCTTGATCTCATATCAGAATGCCTGGTTTCATAAAACAATTGAATGTAAAGTTTGACTGTCATAGGAATTAGGAGGCATAAGTTCAAGTACTAGCTCTGCTCCTTACCAGCTGGATAATCTTGGACAAACCACTAAAATCTCTGATCCTCCATTCACTTTCTCATTCATATAATAGTGATAATAATACTTTGCAAAACTGTCGTGAGCCTCAAATGAGATAATGCAAGTAAGAGACTTTAAGTAACATTCACATAATTGGGATAAATAAATTGTCATGGCTTTAACATAATAGAGAATATTTTGAATAATTGTAGTTCAATTTTTAACATTTTTATTTAAACACTGACAGTTAAAAAAATCAACTGTATATATATATATAATACCAATTACGCATGAGTTTATAGCCTAATTGGCTTCATTTATTTTTTCAGAGCCCTAAACCTATTACTAACCCAAGTGCATCAAGCTATAAAAATTGCTGACCAATTTTTTTCTAAGATAACATAATCTTTATTTCTTGAGACACTTTATACAAACATTAAACTGAAGGTAGCTACATAAAAGTGAAATGGAGACTCGTAATTGCAAACTGTTTTCATGTCTGAAGAAGATTTAACCACCTCCTAGGACTGAATTGCTCCTGTTACAGCTTTGGATCCGGCTATAAAAGTATATCACTTAGCCTATGTCTGTCTACAGGTGTAACTTACAGTAGAGAGCCAAAAACTGAGGTAATTATCTAGAAGAGTTAGGCCAAAAAATTCCTTTCGGCCCCCAAAGGCTGAAGTTGCTTTGCGGGTATCAAGGAAGCTTAAGAAGAGGGGCTGTGTTCAACCTTCTTCTCCTTAGTTCTTTCTAAGTGTTTAATCCTTTCACCTTGAACATTCTGGGAAAATAATATTCTTTTCCTTTCTTTCTTTCTTTTTTTTTTTTTTTAAAAAGAGGTTTGATTAAAAAGGCTTAAAATGTCCTCTTGTCATGGTTCTTGATAAACATTTTATCTAACACTTTTTTAGGCAGAATTTTTGTTGAAGTGCTGCAGAAGACAACACAAAACAATGATGTAAGTTCTGCTTTAATGTGAAGGTCTTCAAAGGACATCTTCCAACCAGAACTGGTATTTGAAAACTAAAGAAAAAAATGTCTAATATATTTATCCTATTTATTTCTCTTCCCCCCAAAAATAGATTTAATGAACTCAAGATTTTGTTTTGTCCAATTGAACTAATAAGATATTGCAATGGAACACTCATAAATTAGTTATTCCTATTCATTTGAAAAAAGAGGATATTTTAGGAAGCCTTCATCCCTCAGCTTGAGAAAATTATCCCACTCAGCTTTGAAAAAAGAACACATGTTTTTTTGAGCATACTTTTGTCAGTACCGAGAAATCTTTACCTTCCTACTTTTGTTCTGTCTTCAGCCATTGTATCAGTTTTCAAATTTTACTCAATTCTAGAATAGCACTATATGCATTTAGAAAATGTGATTCTAGCTCTTTCTAATAATTTTCAGCGTGTTTAATCATGTTGAGAGCCTTCCTATATTTTGTGTATTGTGTTATTACCTACCAAACTGGAGAGAATACAGTCTATATATTCTAACAATAACAACAAAAATTATTTCTGACATTTGTGTGAACTTTACAAACTTTACATACAAAACACTTTATTTCCCCTCTACAGTGTCACTTCAACTAACTACTGTTACTTACTTTACTTACTCGTTAATGGTTTGGTAGCATATACTTTGAAATGTCTCCTGTCTGCTTTGATCTGATTTTAACCATGGATAATTAGAGTATAAGATTTTAAACTAGAAGATAGTTTAAATCCAAAGGAAAATATAATTCATTTTAAAAATGGTTCATACGTTTGAAATACTCACTTTAAACATTTTCGTCTAGAATTAACATTAAAATCACCCTTTCTTAAAAGCTAATCTAATAATTTTTATATAGGCTTCTGGAGTTTGCCATTCACAAGAAAATCTTAACAACGAGCTACCTTTTTCAATAGGCAATTTGGCAATAGATTAGATAGGTTAACTGAGAACGAGAGAATACAAAAATATTCAGGTAATAATGAGCTATTAACATTTTTTGTGTGAGTATCATGTGTATAAGTTTTGTTTTGCTTTTTTTAAATGAATAATATAATCAGAAAAATGTTGCTGAAAACATCATTTTGATTACAGTGTATAGATGTCTTGAGAAAGGTTGTCACTAATAGTTGACACCAATGACTGCTAAGACGGTTCAGATTTCAGGACACAGGTGATTAAACCTGAGCGGTAGTTTTGGGAATGAAAAAGCACAGATGGACTTGTGCAATATTTAAAAGAAAGGATAGATAAGAACATATAAATGAATGGATGGAGAAATGGGACATATTGGAGTATTTTTTAAGCTTAAGAAGCTAGAAAAAAAATAAAAATAAATTGAATTTTGAATTCTTCAATGATATACAGAGTGACCCAGTTTGGGGGGAAAAAATGAGGAGCTTAGTAGAAAGAAACATAATTGTAAGGATTTGTCTGGTAAGTCAAATAAAATATCCAATAGTCAGTTACAAGTGTGAGACTGCAATTTGCGATGACTGTAGCTCTCCTGAGGACCAAGACTATTCGATATTCTTCTTCAATTTCCCCAGCACCTAGCATGGGCCAGATTCAGACCTTATGCTGGCTGGCCGGCTGAGCGACTGCATAGAGATTTGTAGGCCAACTTCACAAAGAATAATTAAGTTGTGGGTGTGGACAAATACAGTCTTCAAGGGTAGGTTATAAAGAAAGAAGCTAAGAAGACAAGGTCTTGAGAAATAAGTATATTGAAGAGCTGCAGGGAAAGAAAGGAACCAATAATAGAGACAGAGCACATAAGTAAAAGAATTAAACCAAAAGAGAGAAAGAAAGGAAAAGGGGAAAGGAAGGAAAAGGAACGGAAGGGAAGGGAAGGGGAAGGAAGGGAAGGGAAGGAAGGGAAGGGAAGGGAAGGGGAAGGAAGGGGAAGGGAATGAATAAACAAGAATAGAATCAGAGGAGCCAGGGAAGAAAGATGTTACTTATTCTTAATTTGCATATATGCATACACTTAGCGAATACATGGATGCAAATATGATAAACTCATATTTAATAAAAATCATTAAAATGTTTGCTTAATAACTTAAAGTAAATAAATTAATAATTCTAGCATATTGATTCATCTACTGAATGCGGGTACTCAATAAATGTTAATTGAATTAAATTAATAACATTTACTTAATGGTAATAAAAAATTAATTAACTGTCTGTCTTTTCTGTTATTTAGGTTTATGCCCATTGGTTCTGCAATTACTTCCAGCCTAAATATGAATTTTCTATTTCACTGACTTTCAAGATACACTTTAATTTCTTTCCCTAAGAAATACAGTTGAGCTTCTAATTTTTGTCCTAATTTTGGAGTTCTTTTTTGGAAAAAAATATTTTCTTTATATTAATGTCAAGACCTATCTATATACATCCTAAATATAGTTTCATGGGTTTCTTGTTTAATTCCAAAATAGTTTTTCTCTGCAGAAGATGTGATACCACTTTTTATGTGTTTCTCCTTTTAGCTTATGCTACTTTATAATACTTTGGGAACTATGTCAAATAACACCACAAAAGAAGGAATCTGGAGAAATTATTGTTAGCATGCCATCTATAAAAGATGGAAGATGTCAGTAACATTCACCGAAAAATTGTGACTCACTTCAGATGTCAGAATTCTGGGTTGAACAGACTGGGTTCTGAAATGTGTGTATGTCAGATGATTTTCTAATGAGCAACAGATAGTTCCCACTAGGGAATGAAAAAAAATATAAACAGAGATATAGAATTAAAATAACTTTATGAATGGCAGTTTAACTTCTCTATAAAATCCTCAAGCCCCATGTCTCCAAATGGTTGCTTAATGTAGCACACCACTTAGATTCAAATGCTATACCTAAAATTGTCGCAAAATTAAAAAGAGAATCATATACCGCTTGGCTGTATACCGTATTCTCCGCATGTTCTTACATACCAGTAACCTCTATCCAACTTTTTTTTGTTAGTGAATTACTTTGTGCAAAAGCAATTTAAATTCCATGCAGCCTGACTACGTGTGATAATTTGAACTGATTGTTAATTAATTCTGTAAGTAAATAGCTACTGCAATCTCCATACTCATCAAGGTTTCGTTATCTACCAGCTCTTTCTAAGGTGCTCTTTAATGTACAGTAGAATGCTGCTGTAACTGAAGGGCAGGATTCTCTGTGTGTGCAAGGAGGTAGTCTTGCTTTGCTAAGACTGATCAGGGAGAGGCATGTCTTTAAAGCTGTTTGCAAGGCTTGATTTGGAATGGCTGACACATCATGGGATTTAGGGTGAAGAGGGTTTTGCTGATGTGCAGTCTTAATAGCTAGGAAGCAGAGATAAGAGTTAAGAACAATTAGAACAAATGTTGTATAATATAAAAGACAAAGATAAGAGCATAGCTTTTGGAATTGACCAGGCCTAGGTTCAAATCCCAGTTCTATCATTTGCTAAAGAGGACTCCTTGGGCAAGTTATCTAAATAAACTATCTAAGCCTTGGTTACATTAATTCATCTGTTAACTTGGGGTACCAATTCACACATTTCCCATCTGTTCTAGGAAGCCGACAATATCTACCTCCTAGTGCTTAAGTTAAATAAGGTTATAAGTGGTACCATAGAGCTTAACATGCATGCTTGCAACTGTGTGTGTGTGTGTGTGTGTGTGTGTGTGTGTGTGTGTGCAAGCTGTGATTTGATTTTCAATCTGGGTGATTTTGCCCCATAGGAGAATTTGGCAATATCTACAGATATTTTTGTTTATTGCAACCTAGGGCAATGAGTGCTGCTGGCATCCAGTAAGTACAGGACAGGGATGCTGCTAAACATCCTACAATATCCGTATGACAAAGACTTATCAGGCCCAAAATATCAATACTGCTTAAGTGCTCTAAGGTGCAATTTAAATGGCTATCTGTTTGTGATATTAGCTGGTTACTGGACACTTTGGTACCCAAGTAAGAAAAATAAACTATTCTTAACATCATCATCATCATCATCAAAATATCATTAATTTGGTGAATTTCTCTTGGGTTAGAGGAAGCCCAGAGCTTCCCAATCTGTTGAACTAATTCTGTCTATTCAATATTATGTTAATTGCTATCAACAATATTTGTTTTCCTGAACCCCTATTTTTGCCAATCCTTTTTAGGGTGAATCAAACTGCAACCAAGAGATTTAAAGCCAGCAGCATAACAAATACAGAATAATAATTAAATATTGTTGAAAGCCAAGACTTTTGGAAGCTCAGAAAGAGACAAAAATGGCCTAATACAATTGTGTGCAGCATACTGTTAGCTCCCGTGCCAGTCAGGAGCCTTTGAAGAGCCACTGTCTCATGACTGGTTTCTGAAAATCACTGACGCACAGATCAATGTGTTGTTCTCTCATGGCAGTGGTTCCCAAACTTGTCTACATGTTGGAATCACCTGAGGAGCTTCAAAAATCTGTTGGGATGGATCTGGGAGGGGTTATCTGAGCTTTAAAAAATTTCACATTTTTAAAATGTTTCCCAGATAATTTTACTCTGTAGGCAGGTCTGGGGACCACTGTCCTATGAGCTAGAACAAAGTAGAGATTTCCATCTGCCCCAAACTAAGAAGCAAATTTTGAAAGGATAATGAATATGGACCTGGCAAGAATATATTTCTTGCACTGAGCTGTGTAAGCATGGTAAAATCAAACCAGGTTGCCAACTGTATTATTTATTTCAGTCACTCAGTGAGCATTATTGAATCGACCAGGCATTGGGCCAGCAATGGAAATGCAATTCTCCAGAATTCATCTTCACCACCTCCCAAAAGTGCAGCCAAATCACCAGGATTATTGCTTGCTGTGGTCTTAAGATGTCCCCAGTAGATAGCCTTCCTGCGCATTTGAGAATACCTCCTATTAATTCTTTTCTCAGATCTTAGAATTCTTCTGTTTAATGAGTGTAGGTAATAATAAATTAACTGTCCAATACCCAGTCTAGTTCTCTCTATAATATGACTTCATGGCTTCATGGTGTGCTTCTTTTTTATACCCTCCTCAATATCGTAACTTAAAAGTTACTTTTTGCTAACTTGTTTGACACTTGTGAGAGCCAGGGACCATGCCTGTCTTAGTCAACAATGTATCCCCACTGCCCTGCCCAGTGCTTATTACACAACAGACTCTCAGTTATTATATGGAAATGAATGAATAAATATGGAAGTTCTAAAATACATAAAGCTCCTAGGCCTTCTCAGCCTTCTCTATGCCACTTTGAACCAGAATCTCAATCAAAGATTTTGATAGAGGTTCCTTAACATCTCTAATAATTATGCCAGGTGATGATACAGAAATATAGCATTCTCCCAAGAAGCACACCCCCTAAGTCTATATAGACCATCATCTGAATAGAGACATAACAGATACCAAAGCAGAGAAAAAGGTAGCTACTTAGTCTTTGAGGGTAGAAATAAAAATGAGCATGTGACTATTTATTTATGACCACTTTTCTTATACAAGGGAGCAAACTGAGGTTGGCAGAAACAAAGAAATAAAACAACTTGATTGAGATCACATACCATTACTGAGAAGTACTGCCCTGCATTGAAGATCTTTTGACTACTTCTCAGAACTATAAAACACTATGACAGTAAGCTGACGACATACTATAAGATTTTGTTGATCCAAGTGAATGAATTCCTTGATTCTCTCCACTCATCATTAAAAGACCCAGAGTAGAAATAAATGTCATAAATCACTATAATATGTAAAACTTGGAATGTGTGTAAAATTTTATAATTATTGCACTCTTTTGTTTTTACTTGTATTTTCATTCAAAACTTCCTCATCAATAATGCCTTATTTTTTTAAAGAAGAGTTTATTCTTATGAAAGTCTAGAATTTGAAATTTTCTGCAAGTGTCCACTCTTAGATCACTAGGTTACGTCAACTATAATGGGTTTGTGTATGTGTGTGTGTGTTTTTTTCATCTAGATACGCAACTTACAAATGAAAAACATGTTGAAGAGAAACCCATTAATGCTATCGTTATAAATTCAGTATCTGAATTCAATATCACAGATGGACCAGCCCAGGAAACTCTCAATGAGAAAAAACTGTCAGAATCCAGCAAATCACTGTCCTCCCTTGAAGAATGCCAAACGAAATTTTCTTACCTTCAAACCGATACTTCAGTTCATCAGAGAGACACTGATGGTATGTTTCTCAGAATCAACCCATCTCTAAATAAAGCTCCCAAACCCCAACCCCTGTAAAATCATCACATATGCTGTTAAGGGGAAAAAAAAAGGCTTTATGAATATTAAACAGGAAGACTTCGATTTGAAAACACTAGTGAATGACACATGTCAAGGTCACTTTGCAATTATGAGATGCTTGGCAGATTGTTTGCTCTCTCAAAGCTGGGAATCGGAAGCAAAGTGTTTTTAAATAGCTAGGGTGAGGTGTAGTCATTCTTGCTATAGGACTAGGAAGTGAATAAAGAAAAATGACAATTTTTTTTTTCTGAGATCTGGAACTATTTAGCCCATGACTCTTAGGCAGAGAGGAAAAGGAACGACACTGACATGTGGGAAAGGTATAGACATAGACTGTATAAAATATCTAGATGCTTACATCTGCAACCTGTGAAAAAGGGTTGGTTCCTCTACGTAATATCACTTCCTAAGCATTCTGATCAGTGCAAACCTAGACCAGATCATCCCTATACATGACAAAAGAAGGCATGTTCCATTTGTAAAGCCAATTTCAAATTGATTTGGTGCTAAATGATCAGCATAGTCTCGTTTAAAGTCATAGACTCCACACCAAGACATATGAATTTTACTCAGGTTAACTTTTCAGCGACCTTTCCAGGAGACATAAACCGTTCAAGAATTTTGTAGTGTTCAATATCTACATTTGCATTTAAAGAAAGCTAAGAGGACTTTCTCAAAGGAAGATATAATAAGGTATAGTTCCTGATCTATATTTAAATTCATATTTATTTTTAAAAAGTTGTTTAAAATAAACTCTGTATAAGAGGAACTTTGGAATCACATCAGTTTAACTTCTGGCTCTGAAATTTATTAACTGTATAAAATTAGGTAAGTTTTTTTTATCGCCTCTGAATTTCAGTCTCTGAGTTATAATATAATGGAGATAGTAACTCGTTATAGAGTGTTTTGAAAATCAAATTAAAGAACATCTATTATGCAACCAGTACAGAACCTGTCACATAATATATATTCAATTTTGCTTTTATTATGATTACAGTTTTAGGAAGTAAGAGAAGAAATGATTTCTAACATATGTTATACATGTGATGTCTTGTACAAATTTATCATGGATGCTTTAGACCAGAAGCTATGGACACAATTGCCTGTGATTGCCAGGATATAATGTGAATAATAAAGTAAATCAGAAGTAAATGATAGAGATTGATGAGGACTGCGGCAAGGTGAAAAGTACTATCTCTATTCAGCTCCAGCTAATTGTTGCCAGAAGGAAATAAAGGCCCCAAACTGCCAGATCTAGAGTGTTACATGAAATCTCTAAAATTTTAAGCATTGACAATAGCTCTATTTCGTTTACAAAGTTTCGGACACCCCCATCTACACACAACTTTGGGCCAACTTTGGCCTATAGACTGACAGGTTACAGCCTCGAATCCAAGTTTCTGGCTTTGTTAGAGTTTGATGCCAATGGGAAAAAACAGGCAAAACAGGAGAGTTCTCTGCAAAACATTTTGATGCTGGAGCATTTTATCAGATAGTATCATGGATGCACGGATTTTACCTGTAATAGATCTTGGTTATTTGATCCCAGAATTAGAAATTGCCATTGTACATGTTTATACCATATAACTCAGAGTAGCTCCAGATCCACTCTGATTTATTTTATGAGGAATCCTGGGAGAATGAGAAGGGCCAATGTGGCTACCATGACACCTAAACCTTTCCTTCTCAGAGAAGGGCCAAAATGACTAATTCATTAAAATAGCATTTGATACCTAGGACCCTCCATGCAAGAAAAATCATCGACCATTCTTCGGAAGAGTAAAGGAGAATCATGAGGATAGCCGAATTAGATTATTTTTTAAGCCTGGGCCAAGGCCAGTATGACCCAGGAAATTCTGGTTTTAAGATAACAACACAGATAATAATCCATCCTTCCTTCCCCTTGTTGTAGAAAATCCTCCCATCAGCGAGGTAAGAGCTTTTGGTAACTGAATGAAAAAAGAGACCAGAAAGCTCAGACTGAGGCAACAAACAGTGATAAGAAACTTTCATTATCCTAAAGAACAAACATCAAGGAAATCAAGAGTTAAGTCAGACTCACTTCATTTTAGAGAATTTTTGATAGTAATTAATTTAAGGATGTAGAAATTGAGAGCTGGGGTCATTGTTCGTACTGAGATAAATACAGAAATATCTTTCAGGAACAGCAGGAGAAACAGAAGGGAAAAAAGAAGATCACATTCACTTTCATGTAGTTTGTGGTTAATTTATTTTCAAATGTATAAATGAGTGCATAGGAATGGATGCTTAATTGTTAATATCTATTATTTATATACATTGCCCCACTTAAAACAAGATAGAAAAGCCTCACACATGCAGATTTTGTAAAATGTGTTATATCCATTAGCACAGTTCATGGTGTGTGCTCTGATGGGAATTTAAAAGGATCTTTACTGCACATCACGCACTGTGTGCTGCAACATTACTTTATTATTAAATCGTGGCTCATCCTGTGTGGTCCTTTTCCCAAATAAAATGGAAAAAGTCCAGAGCACTATTTGTGTCTCTGCTTCTGTTTCTATGTTCTTATTGGAAAAGCAACCCTGCAGATAATAAAACCAGGGATACACATGATATTAGAAAATAGGAGCCTTAAAAAGAATCCTGAGAATATACCTAATTGATGTATAATTTTGAATTTGAGACGTTTCATCCAGGTGGAAGAGGAAAATCATAAATACAAGATACCTCAAAAGAATAGTCTTAATTACACCATGGACTACTGAATAAAATGATTACATTTTCTACACAGTAAATTTCATACAATTAAATGCAGTAGTGTCACCTTATAAAATGTTTCAATTTTATAATTATCTCAGTTCATTTGCTCAGAAAAAAACATAAGCACAAATTTACCAAGTATCACCCAAATCTAGTCATTTCAGTTCTAAAGAACTGACTTGAATGTTAGTTGTGCTTGTCTGAACTTAAATAGATCTTGACATATTTAAGTAGCTATTAAAATTGATAACATCAAGGATGATACCCCAGCTAGAAAAAGACATTTAGTCATACTTTATTTATTCGCATTCTACATTATACACTTAAAAAATCCTGAATGTTGGGGGAGTAGGAACCAATTTTTATACTTTTGACCAAAAACTTTTAGTAATCAGAGACATCGTGTCATGAATCTCATTATTATGCCAAATTCTCTGCGATGACACATTAACTATTAACGTATTAGAATATTGGATTTGGACCAGGCTCATTTTGCCTTTTTTTTTTTCTTACTTGGTTTTGGGGGCAAAAGATTGTTGTTTTCTGGGGTCATTTCTGGAAGAACCATGTTCTTGCTACTTTGGATAATAATTCTCAAAGTAGCAGGTGGTATGTTTTCAGAGTTGAGGAATGCTACAAGAACTATAGTTGGCACCTAAAGCTGCCTCTGGTCCCTCCCTCCTCCTAATCATGGGCACCATGGTGGCAAGACTGAAAGCTGGGAGGGCAAACTCAGGGAGCACGAGACTGACCATGAGGCTGACATTTATGGAAACTCTTTGTAGTGTGACCCTTTCTCCTATAATTAAGAATGATTCTTTCTAATGAGACAGCTACTTGCTCTTAATTAGCCGTTCCCCAGTTGTGCATTTAGCACCTGTGGAGCCTGCAGTAGTCTTTCAGTGTTATTAGGGTATCACTTAGCACATTACAGCCTTGATGTCCTAAAAGTAACCTAGGGGTGTGAAAAGGAAATGACGCAACTCTAAGAGGTTTTTGTTGCGGCTTCTTGCTCACAGCTAAATATCAGCATTGGCTGTATGGCCGGCAGGTCCATCTTAAATCTTCTTTAATCCAGGTTTAAGAAGGTAAAATATGGGGAAGTGAAATGGGTACTCTGATGGCAGTGATTGGAACCTATGCCAAGATGCCAGGTGGTTCAGTAATGGGAATTCAATGTACAGAGAATGTGTTATAAAGGTATTAGAGGAGATGAAAAGCCAAGTAAGGGAACAGTGAGACCACTCAGAACTTAGCAACAACATGAAGGCTCTGCCACCTCTTTCCTTGGTCCCTCCAGGCCACTAGTAGACCACTAGTACCAGCATTATTTCAGAGGCCACTAGTATCTAACTGTTACTAAACAGACTGCTAGTAAGTGGCATTAGTAGGAACCAGAGAGAGAAGGGCATTCAGAGAGAAAACTAAGGAGAAGATGTAACCTCCGCCTGACACCACTCAAAGCAAAGCAAGAGGAGAAATACCCCAGACTTTTACTTTCTTCCACCCTCTCATTTCCCATTGCTGCCCTCTATTGGCTGAACCTAGCCAGAAGCCACTTCATAGAACCTGGAAAAAGGGATTTACCAGTTGGGAATACAGAGCGGAGCAGGAGAGCCAGGCCGTCAGTAAGCCTGCAGTGTCCTGTGCTATGCTCAAACATGACAGAAGAGAGTAAGAGTGTTATGAAGGGAAAGCCAGGCTTCAGAGTTAAGAGCTCTGAAGGAGATAGCCTGGGTTCAAATGATAGCCCTACCATTTCCTGTGTTTCTTAAACTATCTGAACCACAGTTTTCTTATCTATAGAACAATAATAATAGTACTCAACTCAGGGTTATTTCGAGACCTATATGAGATGCACATAAAATGTAGAAGGCTGCAAATTTCCTTTATTAAACAGTTGGATCATATAAGAACAGGTAACAGAGCATGTACTTTGGATCCAAAAAGACTTAGATTTGAATCTCTGCTCCACCGTCTTACAGTTGAAAGATTTAGGACCGTCAGGGACAACCTCTGAGTCTTAGTCCTTCCATCCAAAAAATTGGGACGACTTCATTTATCCCGAATTGTTCATTTATTCATTCATTCAACAGAGGTGTGGCTTTCTTGTAACTTAGATTCTGGTAGGAGATAATTAACTAATTAACAAAATAATTAGTTTACTGTCATCCTGTAGTTAGTACTATGAAGAAAAAATAAAGCAGGGTACTATGAGAGTTTTAGCAAGGATGTGATTTAGAGGAAAGGTGTTTTAAGCAGAAGATGCAAAGGTTGAGTAGGAGTTAGGTAAAGTTGTGAGGGGACAGTGTCTGACACACACCAAAGATAGAGTACGTGCAAAGGCCCTGAGTTAGGTGCATCCCAAGAACTAAAATTTAGCCCATGTGGCTGGAGTGCTGTGAGTAAGGAAGAGAGTAGGATGGGAAGACAGAGAAATAGGCAGGAATCTGATCACGCAGGGGCTTACAGGCTATGCAAAATTTTCCTTGAACTGGTTATGCTGCTTTTGTGCAAACAAAAATTGGCCATATGCAAAACAGTTTAGCCTGCTCATGTAGAATTATTTAATATGCCTTTTAGGAAAAGTGTGGAACACACTTGAAAGTTGGGGAAAATCTGTTTTCAATTCATTAATGTTGCTGTGTTTTTTTGGGCAAGAGGCTCTGCCTTTTATAACCAAATAAAAAGGACTGACTTAGAAAAAAATGGGCTCTATTCTCAAGTGCAAAATAGAAGGGTGGAAGGAAACAAATGCCAATTTGGCCAAAGGATTAGGCCAAACTTTTTTTTTTTTTTTTGTAACAACCATTGTAGACATCAGAAGCAGAGACCTCCAGAGTCTGCCAACTTGCAGAGAGGTTGACAAGAGGAATTCAACCAAAGGTTATACGCCTTCAGGAAATTATAAGGCCATTTTACAAACAAGTTCTTCACACTCTGACAGGAAACAGCAGCTCCTATCTTCACAAGTCATCCTGCACTCAATCCAACTTACCTCCAAACCAAACTTTCAACATTGCATCTACAAATGACAGGACCAAGTGGGATCATTTTTATATAGTCATGCCCTGAGTAAGTCTCTTGAGCCTCCAGCCTGAGGGATCATGAGGCATTTGCTTGGAATATTTTCTACTAAGAATCCCTCTTCTTTCCCAGAGACTGCTATAATAGCGATCTTGGCATAGGTAAGACTTGATGAGGTTTCACGCCCCAGGTCTTTGACCACCGACACACCCTGTTTAGAAATGCAAAGTCTATGTACTGTACTAACTTACTCCTGAATTTTTGTGGGTGTTTTGTGGTGACTTATGAGATAAAGGTGAGTTGGCCACATGCTGGGAGCTGGCTTTAAGTGAATAAAAATACACCCAATCTGGCAAAGAGATGAGAACGTACACCATAGAGGTATTATGGAATATACTGCCTGAGCTATAAATATTGAGTAATGGCCACAGCACCTGCAACAATATATGGCAATTAAAGTAGTTGTAAAAGTCACAGCGTGGCTCTTTACCACCGTCTTAGTGAGAAGAAAGGAAAGGAGGGCCAGGGAAGGAGAGGCAGGGATGAATGGAGGGAGGGACAGAGGAAGAAAAGGAAGATTTCTGTTTACCCACATGCAGGACTCACTTTAGACATTTAAATAGTGTTTTTAAAATAAATTAAAATGACTTTTAAAAAATTATCTGTTGCTTTTTAGAGCAGGCATCCATATTCTTCCTTCTCTCTTAAAGACTAACAAGTATATGAACAATAAAAAAAAAAAGAAGTTTTCTGGAAAATATTGTTAAAATTAAATGAATGAGGTTCTAAGAACACTTAGAATATGCTAGCAGATTTCTCAGACTGCAAAATCTCTTCTGTAAGTTTGTGCCGTTTCCGTCGACTGAAGTCCAAAAACCAAAAGTTATTAACCTTCTTATTGGGAAAAGTAAATCCTTATGAAAGTCTAACTTTAATGAATTGATAAGCCCATCAGGAGTAGAAAAATTCTCTCCAATTTATGCTAGAATGTTACTTTCAACCATCAACAATTTTTAGGATACTGATTTTAATTAATTAGATGTGTCATGTGAACACTTATGTAGGCTTTACAAAATGCTCACATGTTTTTGAGATGTTTTTGACTAAAAAGCAAAGAAAAGGAAAGAAAAGAAAAGTTATAATTTTAACAAGAGAACCGCTACATCTTCTAACTAATTCCCTTTATGGAAACACAGAAATATAATAATCTATAACCCATCACAGCTGTTTGGCTAGAATTACCAATTACCTTCAATGCCTGAGAGATACTTTTCAGATTTTTACAATTCTGCATAGTAAATTTTTAAACTGATTTTCTTAAAGAGGTTGATAAGATTTATACACTTTTAGGAATATGATGACGTATTTCATCTAACTTGAATATAAAACCAAGGCTTTATATAACTGGAAGGAAAAAGAAACAGGGATTAAAAGTAAAATTCAGCCAAAAAACTATGATTATTTTAAAAATTATTTATATTAGATTTTGAAATGTCCTTTTCACTCAAATTTGAATATGGGTGTGGCAAATTTATGGGAATCCACAGCAAACAAATAAGAAAGCTTTGAGACAAGAAGCCAGAAATTTGTAGTCTCTCCTTAATCTCAGCTCTAATTGCTCCCACATGCTCCCTGCACTTGGGGAGGAGCTGCTATTTTTCAGACAGTTGCAAGATTTCCAGATGCATAGCTAATTGTGTGGCTTCTCAGCACCTCTGCAGGCCAAGTAAATAAAGGAGTTTAGAAAAGTGACAGCACTTTAAATAACCAGATTATGTGGAATCAATAGGAAATGCTCAGGAAGTTAATAAAGCAATTACTTAAGTAGAATGAGTACTGCATGGAGGTTGGGGACCTTGAGAGAATATGGTATATATTACTCCTAATGTGGATAAATAATTAAGAGTTGGCGATAAAGTTATCAAGCATATCACCACACATGCTTGTCCTTCATAGATGACCCACATATGCCACTACTAATTTTCTTTCTTCTTCTTTAAACAGAGGAGTGTGCCTCTCTTATCCTCACCTGTCTGTTTTGCCAGTTTTGGGATTGTCTCCTGATGCTCCCTGATACGTGCGAAACGGTGTGTACCAACTTGTGCTGCCCCTCTCACAGGTATCAACACACCTCGGATGAAAGCCAGTCTCGGAATGATTGCAATTGCAACTGTGACATGGACTGCAGCCTTTTTGAATCTTGCCATGAGACCGGCGAGTGTCTGGAGCTGGCCATGGAGATTTCAGAAATCTGTTACCGCTGATGCAACAAAGTAACTGAGCTCCGGCAGACCCTTGGCTGCACAGGGCAATTCCATTACAGTAAGACTGATTTCCCTGTACTGAAATGTAAGGACTGTACACATTTCTTGAATACTATAGACCATTTTACTCTGCACCTGTCTGGGAAAGCTAGTATTGTCAACTCAGTGGTCTTATTCCAAATTTCACAACCGCATGGCTTGCTGAAAAATAAGATCTTGATCACATGTGATGAACAAATCTTAAATACCTCTTAAATGCCATAGGTACAAGATGTTTCCTGACTATACAATAGCATGCTAAAACTCTCTGTGTTATTGCACTCATTGGCTTGCATCATGGATTCAACTTCATTCACAAATTCAGGACAAATTAGTGCATTCTTTTAGAAATGACATACATTAGCTTGTCTTTCTAATGGACTCATGCATAAACATTATGCATTGTTGGTTATTATTAATAATGTATTGTCTAACATCATTTTGTAATTAAAAATTTATTTATACAGTCTCTTAAAATTCACTTATATGTACAGTTTAGGTAGGAAAGGGAATTAAATGAATTAGAAACCGTGTTCCTGTAATTACAACAGATGTCTTTAAGACACCTCCAGTGAATTTTGAATATGATGTACTTTGAGAGAGTACTATAATTCTAGACTATATTATTATATATCTATGACTGTGTCATAACAGGTTATGCATATTCTTAATTTGTTATAGAAAGGCTCTTTTTTATCTAATGAGCATAAATGGGAATTATGTGCAAGTTTCAAGAAAATTACCCCAGATAATCAATTGTTCATTTTCCTCATGTCTGTTTGTTGGGTACAATATGCAACAAGATATTTACACAGAATAAGTTTCTTTTTACTAAACTATCATTTGTATAGGCACCCCGCAGAAATATATGTGCAGGTATTAACTCAGCACCGAGTTTCCTAATACAGCATGTACATCAGAAACCATAATTTTTTCCTTTTTCTGATAATTAAAGTAATAATTATGTTGAGTATTTCCTCATACTTATAAATTTTTTAAATATATGTGATATAAATTAGAAAGTAATTTTCTACTCAACCAAATTAAAGCAAACTATTTGGAGAAAAACACACCTAGGTAGAAGTTGCTTCAGAATCTTCTTTACTTTCTGTAGCATGACATTGCTCATCATTGTGTGCTTATATGTTTCCATGAAGATTTTGCAATATAGTCATTGAATATAAAAAAAAAGCATAACATATCAATATATCAACACAAAAGTGACGTGGAAAGTAGAGGGAACTTTTTACAATCTAGGGAAACAACAAAAAACTTTAAAGTAGCTGTTTTTGTTTGACTTAGATAATTTCAGGCAAAAGCAACATTTATTTTGTTTCTGTAGTAAACTAATACATTTTTCTATTCTACAGTAAATTCCTCCAAATATTGAAAACTATTAATCTTTAAAAAATATTTTTAGGCTGCCTTTGAAAAGATATTTAACTGCTCTTGTCTTGCTCCTGAGAGCACAGTGCATCCATGGTTAATGCTGGCTTCATTTCTGTTTGACTATCATGTTATTCACAACCCACAGGGCATGAGAGTGCCCCACATTCTTTATGAAACACTTCAGTCTCTGCTTTTTAGAAGCTCAGAGACAATTCTATACTCTATACATAAAACTCGCAGATCATTAAGTGGGTGGAAAAAGTAGATACTTAGAACAGGAAGGGAACTTAAGGCTGTACTTATCCAATATTCTCATTTTTCATAAGAGAAAGTAGAGGCTTCAAGAACTGACTTACTCAAGATCATGCAGTGAGTGAATGGCAGTATCAGGAATTCTAACTCGTACTCTAATTTCTAACTACATCACACCACCCAAATTTCTCCACTTCTTAGTCCAGCTGGTACTCAGTGGTACAGCTGTTCCAATTGTTCAAATATTAAAGCATCACTAGACTGGCTCATAAATAGTCTCTACCTTGAAACTCCTCATCGCTTGCCCCATGCCTCCATTCATCCTGGCCCCTCTCCAAGTACCCACCCACTTCCCCATGATCCAGTCACTGAAGGAAAAACACCTATATCTACAGGATGTCTCTGGGATCTTGTCCCAACAATATAGTACTTGGTGTCATTGATCGGGTCGTACCATATTGGTGTTAAATATTTTGACCATCATCTCCTTATTCTTTTAAGTCTACATATCCTCAAATTGTACATGATAACGAATGCATTTCAAATGTAAATCGAATGCTTGTCAATCAGAGACATAAAAATTGCCAGATCTTATTTTATAATGTTGTCAGAATATTATAAGAGCTTTCTGTGGCCTCTCTTTCCATGGTTTGTTAGCTTGTTCCTCACTTTCAGAATTCACCGTGCTATAACAGAAAGGGTTATACAAAGTGTGAAATTTCTTTTCTTTATAACCAATAATAAAACATCATCCTTTTTGCAAACATGAATGACTCTCTCAATTGAATTCTTAAACAATAAAACATATGTGGCTGGGAAAATGCAATTGCAGAGGTAAGATAGATGAAAAAGGAATGTGGTTATTGATTAAATACAAATATCAGAATATCAGAATCTGAGAAGGATCAGAGTTTTTCTGCAATGTTGAAAGCCTGTGATTACAAATAAAGATAATGTTATTCTTTAAGGTGGTCTTCTTAGAGAAAGAGTGTTCCTATTTAAGGAAGCATACCAAATAAGAGGGATTTGAGAAGATACAACCTTTATAGAGTATTGAGAACAGAGATTTTCCCCACAGCAATATAACCAGAAAGGAACATTATCTTTGCTTTGCTCAATGGATTTTTATAAAACCCTTGCTTCTCTAAAAGCCTGCAAATATGGAAAGCAATGAAGAAACAAGTTACATATAACTTGCTAATGAAATTTTCCCAACAGATAACCTGATAGGCTTACAAAATTAATTATCAATGCTGGACAATGAAACTTAATAAAGCGAAAGCCACTTCATTTTTCTCCAAGGGAGTAAAAAAACATATTCAGGCAGAGAAACTTTACAAATAGAAGATACCATGTGAAGGTCTATCAGCAATTTTTTCAAGGATAAATGTGTAGGTGGAAATGTGTGAAGAAGAGAATTCATTATCCAGTTCCTCCAAGTTACTACCTCTAAAAAAAATGGAGCAAAAGAATAATATGTACACTTTAGTAAGATGGGTTGACTCTAAGAGTTTTCCCCATTAAATGCTAAATTCACCCAGGCTACACAAACTGATAACCTCTGATAAAATGTAAGTACATAATTTTAAAGTGTGTTAGATATTCTTTAAGAAGATATCTGAGTTAAACCTAATCAGTTGCTTTATGTGGGCTGTGTTGAAAGGCAAGTGAACATAGAATGATTTTGTAGTGATTATAAGCTGCATGGGATTAAAATTATTTTATTGGGCTCCTCTGCATAGGTCTAGACAGCTCCTGACATTACTGGGAAGGAGCCCAGAATGTGCAAAGGAGCTGAGAATCTGGAGACACATTTGTCACAATGGATGGGGCAGGTGCTACCGGCATATAGTGAGTAGAAGACAGGAATGCAACTACATATCCTTAAATGCACAGGACAACCTCCTACAACAAAGATGCGCCTAGCCTCAAATGTTTATAGTGCCAAGGCTGCAAAAGGAATTCTGAAGCCTTCCTACCGATCTCAACGAACCATCATGAAACTGACCTTAAAAAAACTGTTAGAAATAGGGTTGTCAGATAAAACACGGAATGCTCAGTTAACTTTGAATTTCAGATAAACAACAAATCATATTGTAGTATAATCATGTCTCAAATATTATGTATGAAATATACTGCAAAATGATTCTTTGATTATCTGAAATTCAAATTTAGTTGGGTATCCTACATTTCTATTTGTTAAATCTAGCAGCTCTAGTTCAAAAGAGCTAGATTCCACGTTTTGAGAAAGAGTATACAGAAATGATAATTTTTCAGTCCCTCCCAGCCTTTAAGAAAGGAGGAGTTGTTTATCTTTGATTGGAAGCCAGGACATTCATCGGGCCACATTTTACAATGTGGTATAGTGGAGCCTGGCTTAAAGATAGCTCGAAAGCAGGCCACTCTTATTTTTCCTTCTGCCCCAACTTACACAGGGCCAGCTGCCTTGAATTGAGCTGGCCACGTCCTGTTTTCTCTGCTTCACATCTCTACATGGCAGCTGAGGAAGCACCTCAACCAAGGGCTATCTTGATTCCAGGGATGGGAAGCAGAGGTTCTTGAAATCTTCAAGAACTTCTTAAGCCCTGAAATGTAAACCCATTTTCTGAATACGTCTTGACCAGAAAGACCTATCTGGAAAAGTATATACAAAATATTTTCCCTCTCTAGCTATTTTCCTTTCCATATAGTTACTTCTGTCAAAACTCTGGGGAAAAGGGGTGAGTGGAAGAGTGAGTTAGGCATTTCTTGAACCTGAAATGCAATACCATCTACTAAGACCCTAAGTTCACCATGTACTCTTAGTATGTAGTTAGGGGTAGACCAGAGAGTCTGAACATATTCCCTTCACTAGATAATTCTTATTGATTTTACAGATGAGAAAAATGTTGAATAGATAATATTTGATTAAGTGCTGTATATACATTATTATAATTCTCTAAAAAGCCTTGTAAAATAGAGTATATTACTATTTCTATTTTTCTAGGGTAAATAGAGACTTAAAGAAATTCAATAACTTGACCAATGTCCGACACCAAGTAAGCCATTTTCACAAGGTTTGAATCCAGGTCTGTTCATTCCAAAGTCGATGCTTTTAATCACTAAGCCTAAAACTTGTACACATGAAAAATTATCAAATCATGATGAAGTTCAAGTATTCACTTCTAAATCAAAAGCAATCAGAAAAATATAATGTGTATATTCGGAGAATATTATATTCACTGATAGTAATGTTTTAAAAGCTGTTATCTTGTGTAATGATTAAAATTTGGAACATCTTCAAAATGCTTTTAAGATATATACTCTATAAGCAATAAATGCAAAGACAATGTATTGCAATTTAATCTCTATGTCAGTAGCTTTGTCCCATTAATCTATGGTTATGAAGGCTTACCTTTTAATGTTCCATTTTAGCAAAGCAACTTTGATCTCTGCCTCAAGAGTTCATCCTGCACATGGCACCCATGCCAGCCCCTAATCAGCATTCCATGAGAGGCCCTAGGAGCATGAATTGTTTTTAATCAGTCAACAACACTATAGTCAACCAAATGCATTCTGATACTTAGAACTTTTATCTCAAAAGCTATGCAGAAACCAAGGTCACAGTAACCTCTTTTATGGTTTATTGTTCCTCAAATGTACTTAAAGTGAATTCACAAAGCCACAACTTATTTTGTGGATACAGAGCTTTCACTAGGTTCAGCACGCTCCGACATCCTCTTTGTTTCCTCTTTCAGCACTTTCTGCCTATGGGTCCTCATTTAACATCAAGTTCCCGTAAATTTAAAAAAAAAGAAATAAAATAAGAATATTGAACAAGATTCTCACAGTAACTAAGCTACTCATCATTTGTAATTGAGGCTCTTTAGAAAGCTGCATTAATGTTTCAAATCCATGCTGTACAGCTTTGCAATACTAGGCACGGGTCCCTGAAATGGGGTAGGAAGGCAAGAAAGTAGGATGGTGCTAAAGCCATCACTACACAATGGCAGAGTGACGGCTTTAGCACCATCCTACCTTCTTGCCTTCCTACCCCAAACAATTGCCAATGGGGGCATGGCAGTAAGTCACAAAGCTCAGGAGGTGACTTTGTGGAATCATCCTTAGGAGGTGAGGTGAAGATGGGGTTCTAATGTAGAAGGGACTCAACGATCCACAGACCACATGAAGTCATCTTTTAGCTCACTTAAAATGTTTTTTATTTTTCAATTACATTTGACACACTATATTATATTAGTTTCAGGTGTACAACATAGTGATTAGATATTCATATAACTTACAAAGTGATCACTCCGATAAAACTAGTATCTATCTGACACCATACATAGTTATTAATTACACTATTATTGACTATACTCAGTATGCTGTACTTCATATCCTCATAACTATTATGTAACTACTAACTTATACTTCTTGTTTCCTTCCTCTTTTTCACCCATCCCTCTAACTCCTCTCCCATCTGGCAATGATCAAAATGTTCTCTGTATCTATGAGTTTGTTTCTGTTTTATTTGTTCATTAATTTTGTTCTTTAGATTCCACTCATAAGTGAAACCACACAGTATTTGCGTTTCTATTGTCTGACTTATTTCACTCACCACAATACCCTCAGGTCCATTCATGTTGTTGCAGATGGTAGGATTTTATTCTTTCAGTGGTTGAGTAGTATTTCATTTTATATATGTACCTTCTCTTCTTTATCCATTCATCTATTGATGGATACTTGACAATTGTAAACAATGCTGCAATGAACATATGGATGCATATTTCTTTTTGAATTAGTGTTGCGGGATTTTTTGGAGAAATACTGAGAAGTGAAATTACTGGGTCCTTCTTTTTCTCTTGTTATAGCCTGTTTTGAAGCCTATTTTAACTGGTATAAGTATGGCTACTCCAGCTTTTTTGTTTGTTTGTTTCCATTTTCATGAAATATCTTTTTCTAACCCTTTATTTTTAGTCTGTGTGTGTTTTTTAATCTGAAGTGAGTCTCTTCTAGGCAGCATATGTAAGGGGCTTGTTTTCTTATCCAATCAGCTATCCTGTCTTTTGATTGAAACATTTAATGTATTTACATTTAAAGTGATTATTGATAAGTACACATTATTACCATTTTATTTTTTATATTTATGCTCCCATCTCCCACTCCCACCCCCTAACCCTACCCCTGCTTCCTCTTAAAGAAGTGCCTTTAACATTTCTTGTAATGATAATTTGGTGTGGATAAACTCCTTTAGCTTTTACTTGTCTGGGAAGCCCTTTATCTCACCTTCAGTTTTAATTGGTAGCCTTGCTGGGTAGAATAGTCTTGGTTGTAGGTCCTTGCCCTTCATAACTTTGAATATTTCATGCCAATCCCTTCTAGCCTGCAAAATTTCTGAGAAATCAGCTGATAGTCTTATGAGAGCTCCCTTGTAAGTAACTAGCTGCCTTTCTCTTGCTGCTTTTAGAATTATCTTTGTTTTTAACAATTGTCATTTTAATTATGAAGTGTCTTAGTGTGAGCCTGTTTAGGTTCATCTTGTTTGGAACTCTCTGCATTTCCTGGACTTGAATGTTTATTTCCTTCTGCAGGTTAGGAAAAATTTCAGTCATTATTTCTTCAAATAGGTTCTCAAATCCTCATGCTCTCTCTTCTCCTTCTGGTATCCCTATGATGCTAACATTGTTAAGCTTGATCTTGTCCCAGAGGCCCCTTAAACTACTCTCATTTTTTAAAATCCTTTCTTCTTTTTTGCAGTTTTGATCAATTGGTTGCTTTCTGCTACCTTATTTTACAAATCGCTGATTCAATCTTCTGCTTTATCCATTCTGATGTTGATTCCTTCTAATGCAGAGGTCCCCAACCTTTTTGGCACCAGGGACCAGTGCTCCTATGAGAATTTAATGCCTGATGATCTAAGGTGGAGCAGAGGCAGTGATGCTGGTGCTTGGGAATGGCTGCAAATACAGATGAAGCTTTGCTCGCGTTCACCAGCCGCTCACCTCCTGCTGTGCGGCCTGGTTTCTAACAGACCTCAGACCATTACCAGTCTGCACTCAGGTGATTAGAAAACCCTGTTCTAGTGCATTCTTCGTTTCAGTTAGTGTATTCTTCATTTCTGACTGTTTTTAATGGTTTCTATGTCTTTTTTTATGCTTACTATGTCTTTATTAAAGTTCTCACTAAGTTTCTTGAACATCCTTAGAACCAGTGTTATGAACTCTGTATCTGGTAAATTGTTTGGCTTCATTTTGTTTAGTGCTTTTTTTGGAGTTTTTCCTGTTCTTTCATTTGGGACATGTTTCATCGTTTCCTCATTTTGGCTGCCTCTTTGTGTTTGTTTCTATGTATGAGGTAGATCTGCCATGTCTTCTTGTCTCGGCCAGGCGGCCTTATATAGTAGGTGTCTTGTGGGGCCCAGTGGCACAATCTCCCTAGTCACCTGAGCGAGGTGCTCCAGGTGTGACCCTTGTGTGGGTCATGTGTATCTTCCTTTTGTAGTTGAGCTTTGGTTGCTCTTTGCACACCAGTGAGAGGGATTGACCCTCAAGCTGATTGGCTGTGAAGATTGGTGTGTCTACAGTGGAGCTGTTATGCAGGGGCCGACTTTATGGAGTAGGACTCACTTTCATGGGGCTATAATGCCTGCAACCTTTGGGTATGTTGTTTGTGGAGGTTGTTGAGCAGTGCTCTAGTGTGTTCTGATGCTGGCCACCAGGTGCATTGGTTCTAGGGCCTCTTGGAAGGAACTCTGTTGCAGGCCAAGGTCAGTCGCTTTCTGTGCCCTGCCCGGGGCCACTAGGTATGAGCTACAAAGTGATCTGCAGATGGTTGCCACTTGTTTTGGGCTTGGAGGTGTCTGGAAAAGGCTAAGTTGTGAACCAAGGCCAGTTATTGCTAGTTTTGTGCTTAGGGGTTGTTTAGCAAGAGGTATGGGGTATGCCGAGGTGAGATGCTGCTTATTTAGAGTTTGTGAACCTTTAAGAGATTTTCATAATGTCTGTAGCCTTAGCCAAGACAGGCCATTTATATAGAAAAGCCACTGGAGATAGTTTGGATGGGCTCAAAGTTGGGTGGGATAGAGTCTCAGGGAATCACCAGGGTAGGATGAACAATGTTAGCTAGGTTGATAGGGATTCAGATATGGAGCCTACCTGCATGTGCAGGCTGGGTGTGGGAAGGGCTCAAAAAAGAAATAATGTCTTCTGCCAACACTTCTATCTGGGAGAAAATGCACCCCTTCGCCCCCAGCCCTTGCCCTGAAGCTACACAATTCAATTCCTCTACATGTCTCTGGTGCCTTTAGAGCTGCTACCCCAGCACTGAAGCTCAGAGTGAGTGAGTCCATCAATGAGTAAGTCTGTTCTCAGCCCCCTTAAGAGAAATGCCTGGGACTCCAGCAGCCCTCTGTCTTTCTCAACCACAATTCACTGTCTTTACAGCCAGAAATTATGGGGACTTCTCTTCCCAACACTTGAACCCTGTGTTGGAAAGGCTGGTGTGGGGCTAAGACCCCATATCCTCAGGGGAGACCTCTGCAGTCAAGATATCTCTTCTGATTTTTAACCACCATATGTCGGTGTGAGACCAGCCCATTTTGTGTCTCTGCCCCTTCTACCAGTCTCAAGATGGCTTCTTCTATAGATCTTTAATTATAGGACTTCTATTCAGCTAGACTGCTGACAATCCTCAGTGATGGTTATTCTGTAATTTAGTTGTAATTTTGATGTTGTCATGGATGGAAGTGATCAGTGTTTATCTACTCCACCATCTTGACCAGAAGCTTAACTCACTTTTTTGATGACGCTCATTCTAAGCATAAATTTGTCGTTTTGATGTACTAGTATTATTTTTTACAATAATGTATTAGAAATAATTTTGAGACTGAAAATGTCTGTGTAGTACCCTAAATCATCATCCTGCATGCTACCAGTTGTAATTGTGTAATATACTGGGAAACACTAGGTTAAAAGAAAGCAGAAAGCAAGAATGAGAACAATTAGGTGACTGGATAGGAGGCTATTGCTCAATTCCAGGTAAGACCTAATAGAAGCCTGGACTAAGGTGGTGGTTGTAAAACGAGTGGTTGTGGGAAGAAAAAAGAGACAAGAGTCATGCCTAGAAAATGCCTTGAATGTTAGTTAGTGATTTATTTAGGAGCAGATGAAAAGCAACTAAAGAATGGCAGGGTATTATATAATTAAAGTGGTGTGGGAGGAAGGCTGACCATGTGGCAGCATGCAGGACAAATTAAAATGAGGAGAGACTGGAGACTGACAAAGGAGCAATTTCAATAAGGCATGGAGTGATGAAGGCCTGAAATAAGATGGTGACAGGGAAAACAGGAGGGAAGAGATAGACGGAAAAGAAATTAGAAAAGGATCATTAGTCCTTTCTCAAACTCTTCTTATTTTAAGACTCAAATATTCCCTACTGTCTATCACATATATGAGTCATGAAGCCATTATTTTCATTAGAGAAGAAACGGGTTGGGGAGAGGGGAGTTCTATTTCAAGTGGAAAGTCAAGGTATATTTTTAGCTACATTAAGCCAGCCTTCTGCTGCTCTGCACACTGATGTAATTCCAGCATAAAACATAATCTATAATATTCCAGGGGAACAAATCCAATTCTTGGTCATATAAATTTTCATATAAGTCCATCACAATTCATTCCCAAAACATCTCATTCTCTTTGAAAGCTGGAGCTGCAGCAAGTGATCAAAAAGAGTAGTTCAGAATTGCTCTGGAAATTCCAGAGATGCTAAATCTAACCTGCCTACAGAGCAGGACCAATCCCCAAAACTTTAAATCAGAAGTAAAGAATTTTATGTTTTAAAAGATATATTCCTCAAAGCTTATCACAGTGTATTAAAGTCAAATGTGAGTTATTACTTACCAAATCTGAAGCTGATGTCTCCCCTTGATTACCCTAGGTAGGTGAGAATAAGTATCTTCCAACCAACATATTTTTTACCTTTCATCTGCCTCTTGATATTTACAATAGAGTGAAAAATAATAGCCAAGGAGTGACTTTGCAAGGTTGGACGAAGTGCAAATCCCATCTGACTATAGCCTAAATTGTATTCCAGACCTCTGGCAAGTTCTGACGCTTGGAGAAAAATAATGGAAACTGCTTCTCAGTAGCTGGATTGGTCCTTTAGGAATAATCAGTGAAAATTCATCTGATGAACTTTCAGCACATTTGCATTGGCTTAGAACCCAGTGTATATATTATTGGTCATGCCTGAAATTTCCTTCTCTCTGCCCTTGCTGGGGCTTTCTGCATGAGGAAGACAGCTATGCCATAAACAGGATGCTCTTGGAAACCCTAGCATGAGCAGAAATTGCATAACTAATACCATTTATACAGAAATAATCCTGTCAATCTTTCTGGTTTTATCTGTTATAAACACGGCAATTATTAGTAATTCAAGATTCCTCCTAGGGGCAGAGAAAGGTAGGAGAATGGAGAACATCCTTTGGTTTAAAACTACCCTAGAAGGCTTATACTTCTTTGTGGGTGAGGACAGAATATTATCAAGGGACTCTGAATTAGAGGAGCATCCCAAAGGTTCACAGTCCCAAGTATACTCCCTTCTTGACTTTGGGGTGTCTGGGCTATTAGGAAACTCCTGCTCTAGAATGCCCTGTTATAATGCAAGTATATTCCGGTAAAAGGCTTTATATTAGCCAATATAATAGTAAACAAGAAGGCTGAGCTCTAAAGACAGATGTGAGTTCAAATCCTGCCTCCATATTTACTCTAAATGCACTGAGTTAATAATTAAATTTATCTGAGCCTTGAGTTCCTCGTTAATAAAATTTGGTTAATAATGCCTATCCTGTTGTGAAGAATTAAAGAGATAATTCAATAAAGCCCTTACTGTAGGTTAGGTACATAACAGCGCATTCATTAAATCATAGCTATAATTCTTATTAGTATCACTACCCAGTTCATTTGTTTCCATAACACATGAGAGATATCTATACTTTATTTCTGTACTATACCACATACCAATTTTTGAGACATCCATATACCTCCCTTTTCATTATTTCCTGGTACTCTTCCAAAAAATGAGCACTTCTAATTCCCATCTCTTTATTTGTCCTTCTCTTATAATCTTGTACCCTTTTCTTCAAGATTAAGATAATACTTCTTACAGCAGATAATTTTAATAAGCACTCATTAAGTGCCAAGCACACTATGAACAGCCTTTCATGCATTATTTTATTGAAACTCCTTGACAAACACTGAGGAATATATGGTGATTCCCCCATTTTACTGATGAGAAAAGTGAGGCTTGCAGAATTTAAGTAACTTTCTAATGCCAAGGTAACACAATGACAAAAGGGAGATTTAAACTTAGAAGTTTGTCTAATTCCAAATCCCATGCTCTTAACCACGTAAGCTATAAAATGCCTGTGATTGAAGGTCAAGTTGGCCAATTCAACTCTGATGATTTAAAAAACTAGGGGAGCGGAAGTGCCTGCTCTCCTCCTTAATCCGGTGAGAGAACTTCAATGATACCACTTAGAGAGCTTGATATGTGCCCCTGTTTTATGAAGAAGAGGTAGACTACATCTACTCTATCTAGAAAACAGACAGGTAAGCTGATCTGGCTGTTGAGTGTGGGAGAGTGCCCTTCATCTGGAGAAAGCACTTATTTCCTTTCAGAGTGAGTATGGACAAGGGGTTGTGCAGGTGCTCCTGATGGACTGAATGTGGCTGAAGTGCCTGAGAGTGACCCAAGACATGCCCAAAGCCCTGTCTCATAGGGCTACCCTATGAGATTTCAGCAAAAAGGAAGTTAGGTATGCAACACCAAGTCCTGGGAGAACAGGGTTCATTTTCTCAGGTCAAAGGAACTGCAGGTGGAAGAACATTCTCCATAATGGGGCCTCTGAAAAACCCACAAAAGTTACCATTAATGTCATTGGCATCTTAAACAAATGCCATTTCCAGAGAAGATGATACCATCTTGTGAGAGTATCCATCAAATTAGGCACTCTCTGTCATCCTTACCCCTCCCTGCCTCAACCCCTTTAGCCTTGGTGAAGTCAGAAATCACAATGAATGCTCAAGTTGAGAAGGAAAAATGGTAGCTTGAGAAACATAAAAGACCCACATACCTCTTCTCTAGCAGCCAGTTCACACAGCAGTCATTCATTAGAGCAAGAGAAGACATCGACTGAATAAAAGTCAGAACTATGGTTATTATTGCTCCAACTAAGTTATGAATTGAGACTGTGTTTATGACTTCAGAGCTGTTTTTTGCTAAAGAGTAAACAGAATGTCATGGGGTCTCCCTGAGTTTGTATTCAAACACCGGGGAAGGACGCCTTCTGATAAATAAATATAAAGGATGATGAGAAACAAATATAAAGTTGTTTTATGATCATACTCCATGAGTACTGCTAAACTTATTGGTGACATACCGGTGACATTTGTTTCTTATATCACCATGGAAGCTTCTTAGGGGCTCTTCTGTGTTGATAATGTCATAATTTGGCGAAGAAAGGTCCAAGAGATTCAATTTCTGATACTCCTTCTAACAACCCTTCAACTCGCTGATGCCAATTAAATGCTTTCCAACTATTAGGAAACTATTAGTTTTTCTCTCTCTTTTTTTTTTTTCCAAAATAAACTATCATTTTTCAAAATAAACTTCTATTATTGAATATGAGGAGAACATTATCAGGATTTTTATTTTCCAATTGATGAATATATGGTTATAAGAGGAAAGGAAAACCATAGTTTTAATAAATCCTCTAGTTATTAGAATATACAGAGCTTTGGGAACCATGCATGGTGATGAGGAAAGGATCTCTCTGTGTTTCAGATGAGAGTATTGAGTTAATGATGGAGTGAAGAGGTCTCTGCAGGTCACATTGTAAGCTATTGGCAGTGGTGGGTCATGACTATGGCATCTCCTACTCGAATATCCCATGGAAAAGTTTAAAAGAGCAGTTAGAAGTTGACTTTAGATGGTGTAATCTGGATCTGCCAAACCTGATTCTTTTATTCATCATGAAAAGAGAGCTTTCAAAAAGCAAGTGCCAAAGACAACCTAGGGGTTACTCATGCTCTCTATTGTCCTGTAAAGCTTATACAATATCCAGACATTTTCTGGAAAGTTTTCAACCCTCTGCCTAGAGATGGGTGGGAAACTTCAGTTCTAGGCCCCCAAATCTGGTATGGCCCTATAATTACAGAAGAGAAAAGACTGAACGGACACTCACGGCTACAGCTGAAATGTTCAGGTGAACATTCCAGTATGTGGAAGGGCTGTTTTGAGCTTTTTTATTACGTTGTCTGTAGTTAGATGTGTGCTATGGATGAAATATTAGTATGGCCCCACTTTTTGTGGTAAAATCCAATTAAGGCTTTCTTTGAGATGGGGCCGATCCACATTTTGAGAAGCTTGATGCTTAAAACTTGGGAGAATCTTTTTATGAAACAAGTATGCAAAAATATCTTAATATTGCAATGTTATAAAAACATTAACATGTTGAAAGGGGCTCAGCAGAAGAGAGGACCCCAGATGCTTACATTTCATCAGCTTCAAAGTAAACCACTTCTGTTTGGGATACAATAGAACAAGTTTTTCTGCAATCTATTGATGGAGGTCTAGACATCAAAAGACATGCAATTTTACACCTAATCAGAAAGGGTCTCAGCAGGGGATTTGCATGTGCTAGCATTCTCCTTTGGTGTAGACAGCCCTGTCTTACAGGAAAAGGGCACAGCAAACTTGGCCCAACATATTTCAGAACAGTACACAACACATTAGTCTCATCTGACAACTTGAGAAGTAAAATATGGTGTGCCAAGAGGTATCTCAGGCTCCATTTCAAGATTCTTCCTAAGGATTCCCCATAAAGGTGACATAATTGCACATAGTTATTCTAGCAAGTGCTTACAGCTAAATTATTCAGTGGGAGCTGAAACTCCAAATTTCAGTTTTGACTTACCCTACTGTTTTAATTTTTTCTTTTACATCTTTAATTTATGGTTGTCTAAAATTCTAATTAGTTATTAATCCTTAGGAATTGTATGCTATGAGCACAATAAGAAACCAAAGAGAACTAAAGAAAGGGAGAAAGGAAAAGAGTTAACTGTGATAAAATCCTTCAAATGAGCTTCTATGTAAGTGGGAGTTTAGCCACAATTATTCTAAATACAATTTAAAAATAAGACCCTTCTTTATCTAAGTTATAGTACTCCAGCATTTTCCTAAGGCTGTTTGGCAGCACAGTAGTTTCAAGCAGGTACTCTGTGGAAGAAGCATTCTAAAATCAAGTAGTATAATATTACTCTTTCTTGGAAACTCGTAGGGCATATTAAAGGCTCTGAGAAGTCCTGCAGTAAAAATAACCAGCACATATGTATTTAACTCAGCATTTTCCAAATATATATTAACTAAAAACCCTGCTTATCAATAAGGGTGAATATATCTGAATTATTAGTTTGAGCATCTATTTAACATTTGTAAAGCATTATAGATGATGAACTTCATTGGGTGTTATAATTCCTTTATATAGTCGCACAAGACAGTTTTTCAGAGATAATCAAATGACCCATCCCATCTTTGCAACCACACTGCTTCAAACAGGAATGTGCACCAACTTGGAGCATCCATCTGCTTTAGCTCACAGAACTAAGATTTGGGAATCTTTTCAACACGACATCCAAAAGATTTTGATTCTGCCACAAGGAAGTAGTGAAACATTCCCTTCTTATCTTTTTCTTTGTTTCATAGCATGTGACTTGCTCCCTCTTTCTCCATCTTTCCATTCCTCTAAATATATGTTCCTATTTTATTTTTCTTTAACTGCTCTCAATTTGAGAACTAGAGAATGCTCACTTATTAATGATGTTGTTCATAGAATAGAATAGATTCATAACTTTGGGGGGTTTCATTCCTATTACGCTGCTTACGTGATGACTAACTTATGTCACAATTCTGGCACCCCAGGGGGTCACTGGGTATCTGCTGAATTTCAGAGAAAGCTGTTCTCAAAATAATAAAGAGCCTATAACTTCCATATTAACTAATTAGTTAAGTCAGATATTCAGTTGCATATTTAATAATTCCTCATTTGAAAAAGAAATATCTTGATCTCTGAGAAACTTCCTGCTCTTGAGGTGTCAGGATTATCTTTAACTTTTTTCCAGGATAAGTCATTTTATGCAAGTCACTGAGAATAGAGAAGTGGCTGTAACATTTACTCTGAGAATTGTGGAATATTTTGTTCATGGTTTCTGAAAACTTTTTTAAAAGGACCAGACAAATAAATCCATAATGCACATTTATAATAATCTCTTTGAGCAAGTTACTTAAATTTTCGAAGCCTCAGTTTCCTCACCTGGAACACGGAGATCATAATCAGACCACATAGTTTTACTAAAGATAAAATGAAAAAGTGCCTGGGAAGAATTTAGGAGAGTGGCTGACATTTAGCAGCTATTCAATAAAGAATAGTTATTATTTACAACCAAAGGCCTGAGGACTCAAATGCCTATTTTTCCCTAAACTGTCAGAAAAAGGGACATTTAACATTCGAATTTCGGTATTGATTAACTCTTTTGTTGGTGTCTTTTTCTTTTGCATCATTAATACAGTTACCAAAAATCTAATTAGTCATTAGTCATTTGAAATTATGAATCATAAATGTGTTAGGAAACAAACAAACAAACAAAAAAGCTACAAGGAGGTTAACAAATAGTTAAATGTTAAATAGCTAAATGTTCATTCATAATGAACTTGTGTGTAGGTGGGAGCTAAGCCACAGTTGCCCTAAATTAGCGAAAAATTTACATCTCTAAGAACGATTCTGCTATCTCCATTACTTGAAACCGTTAGATTTATGTTTGAGTAAAATTGAGCTAAATTGGGCTAAAGTCACATGGGGGGGGGGAGCTCGCTATAAATTAGCCTGTGAAATCATTGAGATTGAGGTGAAATTTCCAAAAGCTTAGTCTTCATTGGGAAAATGAACAGACCAACAATTCCTTAGCGTTAGCTCCACCCCACTCCAATCTGTTACTTTTACGTCCAACGTCAAAGGCAAGCTTTCTTCATTCCAATTGTACCCTGAACACTCTCCCCTATAAAATACGGTTTAAAGGCCAGCTGCAGTGTGGAGCCTTTTCTCGGAGCCTACAGTTTCAAACAAACGACTGGGCAGAAGCCAGGATCTATATGGGCTCACGAAGACTGTAAAACATTTGGTGCCGAGTGGAAAAAGACGCCTGCAAGCTCTGCCAGACGTTTTCAGCTTTCTTGCACCTGTGCCAAGTGTTTTTCAGCTCCCCTACCCCTTTCTTTTGAAGGGGTGGGGGGTTGTAGGGGTGGGGGATGGGGGGCATGGATAAGCCAGCTTTCTGAGGGCATATGCCATAGGAATTGAAAAACTTGTTACCACCATTAGACACTTGTTTCCTGCCCAGACCCCTTTCTGAAGGCAAAATGAGGATCTCCAGCCGAACTTGGTACCAGAATTCTGAGCACTTAAGCCTCTTTGACATTCATTTCATCCTCTCATACATCACAGTGGATTCTGAAGACCACCTCCTCCCCAGCCTCATCCCTGCAGTTTGTCTGAAATCTCTTTCTTGAACTTTCAGTTGAATCACCGCTGCCCATCATGGGCACCAAAGTGCCAATTATTTCAAGGAAATAATTTGCACATTGAGACAGTTTGTAACATGCAAAAATATGTGTGGAGGAAAGTATATGTTTCTTAAAGGAAGAACACCCAAAATGTTTTTGGATGAAAGTGTGAAAATGTCTAAACATAGATGACACGATACAGATCATGAGAAAGTCAATTTGAAATTACCCTGAAAAAAAAAAAAAAGAAATTATCCTGGAACCTTGTGATACTCTTTTCAAAAGAAGAATCAGGGGAAGGGAGGTCCTTCTCAGATCCCACAAAATAGCATTGACACAAAGAGTTCCACAAAGGTGTGTATTTATTCCGGGGCATTATCTCAGTTAATTCGACAACCCTGTGAGGTGAGTGTTGTTTCTCCTTTTACAGATAAGGAAACTGAGAGTAAAAATAATTGAGTAAACTCAAGTCACACTCCTAGGAAGCAGAGCTTAGATTTGATCCCTGATATCTTCGTTTCTGAGTTCACAAACACTGTTAGGCTGGCTACAGCCCTCTCCAAGAGAAGTTCCTTCATCTCTTAGGGTCGTTGTTGCAAGAAAAGTCACACTTAGAGATTGAGTCCTGTGGCTTAAAACTCGGGTCTCTGTTAAGATATAAATGTTCTCTCAAGACAAAATATATAGCTTCACCAGCCACTTTACCTTAACAAGAAAATTGAATCCTTTTCTCCGGGCATGTTTCACTAGATAGAGCAGACGCATCACTGGGCACTACAGATGGGAATAGAGCAAGAACAGCAGCTGATGGTGGGAAGATGGTGCTAAAGAAGTCTCTTAAAAATGTAAGCTGAAACTTGTCACTTCCTTGCTTAATACTTCCAGTGTTCACCCATTGTTCCCCTGATGAATTCTAAGCACCTCACCAGGACTTAACACCATGAGCCTTGCATGAAGCTTCCAGCCTTAGCAAGAAACACCAACAGTTGTCCCAACTTAAGGTGCTCCTTTTTACCTCAGGCTATTTGCTTTTGCTTTCCTTCAGGTCACAGATTTTGTCTCTTTCTCTGAAACCTCAATTTAAATTAAGGAGGACTTTGTTTTTCTCTTAATGCCTTTCTTTTCCTTCATGGCACTAAGTTAAGTTTATAATGCAATAGCAAGGGCAAAAACATTGGCTCTTTTATATACGGCCGTATGCCCATAACTGTCATAGTTTCTGGTACGTAATAGGCATGGATTTAGTATTTTGTAGATGAATGAATGGATATAGGGCAACACAGTCTATCCTTGGTACTCCATGATTGTTAAGTGAGGAACAGCACAACTGAATGTTTAGCCAAGAACTTAACTATTTGCTTGATTGGCCACTACTGTGATGTATGCACATATAACACCTAGACTATACTAATATATATATGTGTGTATATATATATATATATATATATACACACACACACACACACACACACTAATATATATGTATATAGGTATTATATATACTACCTCTCTATATAGTATGTATATTATATTAGTAATTACCAATCAAATTATTTTAAACTTTTCCCTAAAAACTTCTGGACATAGCAAGCCTATTATTATTACCCAAGGCTTCAAGCCGAAGTTCACTGGCTCCAATACAGAGGGTATTCCAACACCCAGGGTGCGGTTAAGTGAACCCTAAATTCTCTTCCAGCTCTAAGACAGTCATTCTCATATACAAGTAGAGACCTATTTAAAAGCAAACCCTGGGCTTATAGATAAAGATTCTAGTGATCCTGGCCTCCAGCAAATAAGGAAGCCTCAGTAAAATGAGATAGTGTTCAGCATGAGCGGGGTACTTGACCTGGCATTTTTGTGGGTTAATGGAGATAGGGTGCGGCCAAGGGAAGCTTTGTGGACAAGATGCTGGACTGCCCTTCCCCTGCAACCACTGCAAGTCTGCTTCTCTCTGTCTTAGGTACTGTGATCCCACGTGTGACTTCATTTTATATCCATGTAACATTCATTCAACACACATCAGAAAATATTTATTGAGCACTAGGCTACAGGAAACATTCAAGTGCCTAAAAATTTCACTTCCTAGAAGAAAGGAATCAAGGAGTTAACAAGGGAGAGGGAGAAGGAAAAGAAAAAGACAAAGAACTCCCAAAGGAGAGAACTGCAGGAGGCTAGAAGAATTCTGACAATCCTTTCAGCTTGGACAGTCTAAGTTTCAAACTCACTTACTCTTGTGCCTCAATTTCCTCATCTTTAAAATGGGGATAATTATCCTGTCTCATTAATGAGGTTGTTGTGATATGTGATGGCAGAGGAAAAAATGTAAGATGAAATTGCTCTATCAATTATAAAGTTCTTATTTTGAGTTCTTCAGAACTCAAAAATCATTTTTCCTAGGAAGGCATCTAATCGTTTCTCATGACCCAATCAAGGAAAAATTCTAAATGCCTCTCCAGAGGTATTTGCAGAGCTGAAAACTCCCTGCAAAAGCTTCCTTCACAGAGCCATGCCCCAGTTGCGAAACGTTAGCCCCTTCTCAATTTTATGTATTTTCTTGGGTTGCAGTGATTCTTCCACTAACAGGCAGAGGTGCATTAGTGGGAGATTTATGCTAATATCTCAGCAGTGGAAATCATGAGGCTCACTATATTCTCATTCGGCCTGAGACAAGTAGCCAGGGTATGTCCTTTAACAGGATTTCCAGGAAGGATACTGCGGCTTAAGAAATGCTGATTTGCTCGCATTTATATGTTCCAGGAAAGGGTTGTCTTAAGTGTATCAGAGCCTAGAGCAGAAAATTATTTTAATGCCCCCTCCTCCCTCTACATATCCCCAGCATAAGAGAAGAGCAGAAAATATCCATTGGCTATGGAAATGCTGGCATTGGAGAAGAGCCTGAAACTGTTTTTGAAGAGCCTGCATAAGACAATAGGACAACCCTCCAGGGGGGTGGGGGTGCTATACATCCCCAGCAACTGCTCCTAGGATGGCCCTGCCAGCATGTATAACGGCCAACTGGTTCATCTTACTAACTATAACGCTCAGCATATGGGGAGGGAGTGTTTATAGATATATACATACACCATACATTTTTCACAGCAAGTGCATATAGAGACCATCCAACTGTATATTTTGCAGACATACAAACACCCACATATATTGTCCATATGTTCAAACAATTTTTAAGCTATAGCATGAACAAATAAGGATATCTTTACACTAAAAGTTGCTAAAGGCACCATAGTGGACACTTTAGAGCATGTATTTTAAAGACAAACAGAAGAGGGTTTGAATTCCAGCCTTACCTTTTCTAGATATGTGACTTCTTCTATAAAATGAAAATAATACTGGGATCATCTTCGTAGGGTCACTGTGAGGACTAAATGGAATTATGCGTATAAATCACTTAGCATAGTGTCTAGTGCAAGGTAAAGTCTCAATAAATGTTATTAGCTACCATACTAAGTTGTGACCACCAAAAGTCTTTCAAAACCAAGAGAGGTCAAAATACATTTATTTTGATGTATTTTGATACTATACAATGCCCACCTAGAGCCTTCAACAACTTAATGTCCCTCCACTACTTCCCACCATACTCTAGCACATGTCCATCATTGTGTTGACCTTATTGCAGCTCTCTCCCTTCATTAGACAAGGATTTTCTTGAAGTTGAGAACAGTGTATTTTTCATCTTTGTTTTCCCATCTTCTGGACCAGAGACTGGTTCATCGCAGGTGCTTAATAAATATTGATTGATCAAACTATTATGAATAGGTGATATATCCTATAAAAAAGATCTGCAAGTAGGAAGTGTCAGATTAGGGACGTGTACAAATGTAAATTGTCATGGTAAAAGCTGATCTTTTAAACAAAGAAGTCCAGATAAAGCAAATAAGTGTAAAAAATAAAAAGGCATATTTTCTTTAGACGTTTTCTTTCTCTGGGGCTATGTAGATGTACATATTTTCTCTAATCTTTTAGGATAACACCAAAGGACAGTAGATGTTTGTTAAAGTCCTGCATCATTTTTCTTGCATATATCACCTTCTTAACACATGTAAAGTTTTCAGCCTTAGCTCTTAAAGTAAAAATCTTATAGACCCTTAAAAAACAAAAAACAAAAAAAACCCACGTTAAGCATTCTTTTAGATACTTATGAACTCAAACCTATGGGACTCAGGTGAAGCTTTAGGGGTAGAGCCTGATGAAAATATACCAATCAGTGAGAAGTATTTCTCTGGTAACTCTAATTGATCCAAGGGCGACCAGGTGACCTAAACTGACCCAATCAGACTGAAACGACTTACATATTAAGCCAAGGGAAGAAGCATTCTTTCTCATTTTCATTTGACATTAATAAGGGAGTAAGGTGTCTTGGTTTGTATTGACAGCCAACTTATTGCCATGATTAAATCAAGGTCATATCTATATTTATATCATTTGCAGACAAGAGATGAAAAGAACCAAGGTCCCTAATATTGTTAAACTACTGGGTCAATCAAAAAGCAAGTTCATTTATTTCTAGACTTTCTGTTAAGTGAGATAACACTTGCCTTATATGTAAGTCAATTAAATATCAGCTTTGTGACATAAAAGAAAAACTACTTCATTAAGTGTACATATTGATTTTAAAATGTATTTCAATTTGAAAAAATTAAAATATATATGGGGAGGTAGAAAGGGTAGTATTTATTAGAATTTGAGAAATAAGCTATAATACAAAAATATGTTAGAATTGGCTTCGTTCATGATTTTAAAATTAGAATGTCCATTTAGGATTTATGATCTATAATTAGAAGTAGTTCCAGTTCAGTGGCTACTCCTTCAGCGATGGCAGCCTAAAAAATCTTAGACCTCATTGATACTAATTGAGTACATAATTGAAAGGATAGAAGATTAATCGTTTCTAGATTTTTCATTTTTAGTCATATGAAGACAATAAACCTGGATCTTATGAGAAAAACATACTATTGAGAAGAGTTGAAAAGAAAATTCTGTTTAGATGCCATGAATAACCTCTGACTCACATAATTGCTTTTCTTATAATTAATGGCTATTTACCTAAACCTAAAGTTATTAAACAGCTGTATCCACTTCCGGGGTTTTTTATCTACACGTTATATCTTGCTTCACCCCTCGCCTCTGCATGCCTTGGAGTACACTCTATTTTGGTTTGACTCTGGGCCCAGGTTTCAGGTACAACTGCTTCGTTAAGCAACTCACACTTTTCTTTCTCTATTCAACCAGTTAGGTTCTTATGATTAAATTCATCATTTAGACTTTTTCCAAAAAGCAAGATAATACAATTTCCTAGCATAAACCATTTCTATTCTCACTATGCTCCATACCATCTTAATAAACACTCAGATGTAGGGGTGCTTGGTTTAAGTCTGAGAACAAATACAAACCGTACTATCATCAAAAATATGACACTCAGTAAAAAAGAAAAAAAGAAAAACAGCACCTATTTATTACCTAGGAAATATGTAAGAGATTAGACTGAATGAGATACTTCATAAAAAGAAGACCTAAACAGTCAAAGGGAGGATGTTATTTAGGGGTTCTCACTTTGAGGAACTTTCCTGGGGAGTTTTTTTTTTTTATTTCTTCTGTTGTTTGAATTAGCCATTCTACATTCCCCAGGTACAGAAATGTGGGATTTGGTAACGTGTTATGATACAGCTAGGTTATTTCCCCATAAGTTTAAATGTATAAAATCGTTCCTTCACTTTCAAGTATGACATGTCTTACCTTTCCATGTCACCTGTGAGATTTTTTCATTATGTCGTCATGTCTCAAAGTAAAAGCTTAAGAAAAAGAAAAAGGTAAGAAAATATCACCTGAAGGAGAAAATTTTATGAGTATTAGGGATAATAACTCTGTTTCCTATTATCTTTAGAGAACAAAATTAAACGGAGATATTGTTTTTACATGGAAAATGTGATTAACAAGACAGTGAAAACACATTAGGCAAAATTTTAAGAAGTATTAAGTTTTGTCATTTAGGCCCATGATCGTTGTAAGCAATCAACAACTCAGAGAAAAATGTTCTAAAAAGTTTTTACAAGAGTCGTCCAGTTTGAGTATATATAAATTATACCATTTATGAAATGCACACAAAAGAGTAGTGGTGGGGGCACGGGTGTCAAGGATAATATAATACATAAATAGATGACACAAGTTATGATATATATATATGCTTTTTTAGTTAAAGTGGATTTTGTTTTTTAGTGCTTTGAAAATTTGGGCAAATTTTACATCATCCCTTAAACTATTCAAAAGCCATTTTTAAAAATGGATTTTTAAAAGCCACACCAAATAGTAGGCATTATATAAATGTTTTTAAGAATTAAACTGAAATTATTAATGCAGCACCACACAGGCCATGTGACATAGAGAACAGAGACTATTTTAAAGGTAATTCATGCTGAAAATAAATGGTTGAAGAAACAGTAGCTTGTATTACAATCTATTAAACACTCAATGCATTAATATGATAGGGTAATAATATCTCTATCAGTATAAATTTAGACTGCTTATATTTATTCAAGAAGAAAAATGCACTAGGCCGTTAGTGGTTAAGTATGCGAGCAATAATTTATAGATACTCCTAATTCCTACATAACATTGGATCATCTTATGTGGATAGTTTCAACATCCTAAGTAGGAAAGAACCAATATGAGACTAATTCAAGAGGATGGTATAAGGCAAACTTAACTAAGAGTAGGAAGTTCTTAAAAAATAAAAGTTTTAATAAAGAAAAAAATAACATACAAAAAACTAAAATCTGACCTAAACCGATGTTTATTAAAGATAAACAGATAAATAACTACTATGGAAAATATCTCTCTAATATTGTTCCCATGTTTAAATTAAGAACTCAGATTTTGTTCAGCATGGTAAACGTGCCCAGCTAATATCTTGAATTTCCCGGGTTCCCTTTTGGCTGTAATGGACCATGAGAAAGAGTTCTGTTCAATAAGCTCTTAGGGAAAACGTGATTATCTTTATAAGGGACAGGCCCCACAGGCATGGGCCTTTGCCCTTCACCCTTCCTTCTTTGCTGTGTTTAAGCCACCATTATTTGAGTTTTCTTACCTGCAGCCAAAACCACCTCTAATCCAAGCATGGATCTGACATCTTAAGAGCACTTTATTATTATTACATAGAATGTCTCTTCAGATTACATGAAAATAAACCAGCACATATAAGCAAAGTCGTGTAATGAACTTTTTACCCCTTTAAATAACACGAGAAAGCTGTCAGTAGCAGTTTCTTAATGGCATGGAATTTCCAAAGACTTAAAAATGAAGCTTTGTTTTCTCTTTCTCATGAATGCAGGTGGGACCATAAACTCTAGCATGACGCAGAGAATTCCCCATTGCCAACATGAGACTGTCACACACACACACACACACACACACGCACACACACACTCACACACACACACACATCACTAATGAAACAAAGTAACAACTTGTGAGGGAAAATCCATTTGGGTTCCAATAACTAACTAGCCTATAAGGAATTTAAAAATATTTTACCTGGCCTGTGGTTACCTTTTGAATAAAGGCAAGATATGTAAAAAATAAAACTTAAGTGAACAAAGCTTTATTGAAAGTTCTCAGTAATAGGAAGTATATTTCTAATGGATCTGATCAGTGTCATCTAGATAGTATCTCTGTCAGATTAATTTCCAGAGACAAAATGACCAAGTCATTGCTTACTTTTCTAATCACTTACTGGCACAAACCAAATCACTTCCAATATAGCTTTAAAATACAGAGACATGCAACTTGTAGTTTCTTCAACTTCGTTCTGTATTTCTTTGTCTAATATGCCAAGTGTCTTCCTGAAGTTCATGGCAGGGTGGAGGATTCATTCATTTTGAATAATCGGTGATTCTCATTTTAATTTTCTGAGATAATAATTATGTTCTTTGAAAAGGGTAGAGAAGGTTTAAATGACAACAGAACAAATTTTTAAACACACGACATTGAAGTTATAGTAGAATATAAACATTGCTTATTTCTTTTTTTTAATGAAGCTAATCCATATTTAAGTAAAAATTTGGAAGAAAAACTCCCCAAAAGATTGTGCCTTTTAAGTTATACCAATGTCCAGTTTTCTGACGCTTTTTCAAAATTATTTCAGCCCAAACTAATACTCAGATTTTCCCTTTTCTATGGTGTATATTTTGAAAATATATTTTTATTTATAGCATTATACACAAAAATTATAAATGCTTTGAACAATATGGGTTTGATATGTCTGAAGATTTTTTTTTAAACTTATATTCACTATATCTTCCAGGAGAAATATATGACAATGAAGTTAAGCTTCAGCTAACCTACTAGACATACTCTTAGGTTCTCCCAAATATACTAGTGATCAATTTTCCGCACTTGTGAAAAAAAATAAGGTAGTTTATCTTTGACACTTTTATATACAAATATGACTTTTAAAATTATGATGTTCTGATAGCATCCTGAGAGACTAGACTTCTTAATTTGTGATGAGTATAGAGAAAAAGTAACATGGGGAAAAAAATTTCTAATGTGTGTTTTCTGGACAGCAGGAAAACAGGCAGTTATTTCTGGAACTCTTTTGTTGCATTGAAATATCACAGAGCTAAATTCTGCCCTCCAATAATTTTTCTTAAAGTTATTTGAGTCCATATGTTTCAAGAAGCTGAATTTGTTTCATTGAATTTCAAGGTCTAATTTTGCAGTTATTACACAGAAAGAATCTCCATGAAATTGAATTTTTGTTTGTGTAAGAACAGTGCATTTGAATATTTCCTGTAGCAAAATGTGGTCAAAGACTGCGGAGAATTAGGGTTAGTGAAAAATAAATTGCACATCTCTGTACTTGCTAATTTTTCTTACAGGTTTTCTCCTTCCACTTGAAAAATGCCAAGAAGACTTCTGAGAAGTAATATTTAGATAATTTTTCTTATAGCTATCTCTAAAAAAAATTAACAATGTCCTTTACAATTTCCTTATTTTTAAAAATGTTATCTCTAATTAATGAAAAAATGTAAATATCTATGTGAAGTACCATAAATACAAAATAAGAAAGAGGAAAAGCTAGACTGCAAGTGATTCTGCTTAAAATTGTTATTTTTGAGTCTGGTTGCCAATTTAATACCATATGACCATTAATTGTGAGCATAAAGTAAAATATTATGTGCTTTTCTGTATAATTAATGAATCTTAAATTCAGAAATTTAAAGAGACAAAAAATTATTTTGCCAGATTCCAGACATTCATGAACTTCTATATAATATCACAAATCTTTTAAAGTTTCTGAACGTTTGTCATTTTTCCTGTAAAGCTATATTCATCTTCATACCAAAAGTACCTGTTTCATTTTTTTTCAGATAATAAGGAGGGAAAAAACTCTCCTACATCTGCACAAAATATGTCTATCCTCATTAGATCCATTTGCTCAATTAAATTCAAGTTTCTGTGTCCAAAAGGCATAAATCTGGGTATTGATTTAACTATAAAATCATGAAACTCCCGGTAGTCTTCTAAAACCATTTTACTTGGATGAGCATATAAGCTTTTAAAATATCAAGTTATTCCAGTATTTAATACACATAACTGCTTCCAGAGGGCTAAAGGCAATAAGGCACAGCTGCCTGTTCCATTTGAAGAACTACAACTCGCCTGCTAGCCAGTATCTTGCTACTTTCTGCCTTGTTTTTTTTTTTTAAAGCATTCGCTTCTATTTTATTCAGCATGAGTTTGATACCTTCTGAACGTGAACCATATCACCAGCAGCCAAAATCAATAACCTATCTAATCAAGGGCCTATAAACTAACAACAGACCTCAGTGCTCTGTTCCTATAAAATGTAGTTCATTCTAAGTCTTTCTTTCCAAACCAGTCTAACTCTACATTTATTATTCTCTTCTGACAAGGTTAGAGCATTGTCTACCTAGAGTTCTAGAAAGACCCTTTGGGGGAGCAAATCAATTACCTCTTGAAAAGGAAAAAAAAAAAGGGAAAGAAAAAATCCTCTCTAAACTCTCCTTGAAATCTTTTTATTTAGCTTCAATTTGCTTTTGAGAGCAAGGAATCTTCGCCATGAAGCTTTCATGCAGCAACCAGCTACTTCTTTTCAAATAAATATCATGTGTAAATATTTCATAGAGATATCTCTAGTGCGAATTGCACAATATGAAAAGGAGATGTTAAAGAAATATTTCCCTAAATCATATCAAACAAGAAATACAAACATTTTCCTAAATCCATGAAATTTTGAAGTGTAAGTAAGCCACAAATTCTCCTTGCATAAAACATCATATGCTTTTTTGATATCCTGTAAGCTGTGGATGAATACCCTTCACTCAATGACTTCATAGTGTATTTGATACTTATGTTTATGTTAAGCTTCTTCAAATGATATTTTCCATCTTAAAAACTAAGAAGGATTTTTGCCTTGAAAGATTATTCATAGGTAGTAATATAAGCAAAACCAAAGTTTATCCAAAATTTCTCTGCTCCTCCAGCTCTTGACATTAAACACATGTGTGCAAAACCACTTTTCATGATAACAATTTTCCTTTTATATTTTAGTTGTTTAATGAGTCTTTCTCTGAGCTAGATACTGAGCTCCTTCTGAACAGGGACCTTGATGTCTTCACCTTGTGGCTATAACATCTGTATTACTAGAGTAATTTTACACAGTCAGTGATAAACACACAGCTATTGAATTGGATAGAAACTAGCGAACACAGAAAACAGCTAGAGAATTTGAATCGAGTGTTAGCAAAGACATTGGTGTGAATTCCATGCAAAACCCTTTGTTTTTTGGTGAAATATGATCAACAACCTCCTTTAAAATAGCACAATAAATTAAAATTGACTATAAACATAATAAATAAGAAATGTGCTAATAAATTGTTGGACAAGCAGAAATGATAACTATCTATTGAGAACACTCCTAAGTAAGCCTAATGTTAGAAAAGAGGGGCCATAAATAAGTACTGATATGGAAACGTTAGTGCTGACATTGGCTACCAATGCTAAGTCTAACAGCATTCTTATCTGCACTCATTGATCTCACCAGCTTGTGTTCTTTTTTGAGCTACTGATGGCTCCATATTTCAAAGAGCTAATCTCTTCTGCTACTTTGTTTACTGGCTTTGCATCTATTCTCAGCTTTACTGTCAAGGCTTGCTTTCATTGAAAGTTCAACATAATCCAATTTATAAGCACAAAATTCTTCCTCATGGTGTAAGCTCCATGTGCTGTTTTTCTTTAAAAGATGCCACTTCTGACCCATGCTCCATAGGTTATGAGTTGCTTTGCCAATAGGGGAGATGGATATTCTTTGTCTATCACCCATTTCTCCCTTAATTCCCTTCAGTCCAACTACACAGCAGCTGGAGGAAGGAGGGAATCTGTGTCTGGGATATATTGAGGTTTACTAGTCTGTATGATGATTGAATTTGCGCTCTTGAATTCTTCAAGTCTGCTATCTAATGCTCTAAGCAAGATATCCAAAAATGGACTAGGAAAGCATGAGGAGAACACTCTTGGCCCTTGATTCAGAATATATGAGTCTTTCATGGAATATATCTCTGAGGTCAGAAACAATTCTTTATTTTTCACTCCTTAAAACTGCTTCTGTGAAGATAGTGTCATTCTAGGTGAGGGCAGCAATCTGAGACTGAACAGCATCATCTTTTTCACATTCAGATGTAGTCCAAAATCAATAGCTTTAGTCACTCTCATTACAGCTATTCAAGTGATCCTTCAAAATCAGTGATAAGATGACATTAGCACCACCTGCAATGACCACAGGCTTCTTCCAGTATGAAGTCTATCACTGCAGCCATCTCCAGCATGGCCCATTACCATGAAAGATTTAGCAGCTAGAATATCATAATGCAGTCAGTGCTGATGTTCATCTGGTTCTGCGATGCCTATTTGTTCCCCTAACGCTCTTTAAGTTGGCAAAAAAGCCAATGTATTTTGTTGACCAAATATCCAAGAGATATAGATCTCTCACTCGGAGAAAATTCAGACTTTCCTAAGAGGAATTTGAAAGGAGTACTCTGCCCATGTTTTTCTCAGCTTAATCTCTCAGTCACCGTGTTCTCATAAGCACCTTACTAGATTTCTGTTGTTTCAAATACAAGGTATTGTTCACCACTTCCAAAGGCTGTGAAAATATAGGCTCAATTGCATTTGGAAAATACTGCATTAAAGCATGATCTTTTTTTTTTTCCATTTATAACATTTTCTCAAGATCATCTTTAGAATATGCTAGAATTTTGCTTGAGTATTACTTAAATGCAAAAATTAATGTTGTACCAATTACTATGTAATGAATAGGAAGCCATTTATATTTCCATGGATTTATTTATTTAATATTTGTTAAATAAATATTATTTATATGCAAGTACATACAACTTCACTGTTCAATATGGTAGCCACTAGTCACACTTAACCACTGAGTACCTGAAATGTGGTTATTCTAAATTGAGATACGATGTTGTATAAAATACACACAAGGTTTCAGATTAAGTACAAAATATGTTTATACTGATGACATATGAAAATGATAATATTTGGAATATATTGGGTTAAATAAAATAGTATTAAAAATACTTTCCCTAGATTCATTTTTACCTTTTCAATGTAACTCCTAGAAAATTTTAGATTATATATACGGTTCACATTTGAGGCTTGCTTTATATTTTTGTTGGACAGCTTTAATACAGAAATAAAACTAGTTCAGAAATCAAGTAAAGCAAATAATATTAACAAAATATAATAATTTCTAGACCTGCCTATCTTCAATGTTCTCTTTCCCTAGAGGGGAAGGAAGTAAGACCTGCTAAGACACTTATTGTACAAACTATAAACCTCGATGATTTAGAATTTACTAAATTTTTGTTCTAGGCCAGTATTCAGTATTAAAGATTCTAAAAAAAAAAAAGTGCAACTTTTTAAATTGCCACAACTCATTTGACAAGTTCAGAATAGAAGGCAACTTCCTTAACACAATAACGAGCATCTGTGAAAACCCTACAATGAACATCATAATTGACGGTGAAAAACTGAAGGAAGTTCCCTAAGATTGGGAGCAAGGCACAAATGCCTTTTCACCACCTATTTTAACTGTTGTACTAAATGTTCTAGCCAGTGTAATCAGTCAAGAAAAAGAAATAAAAGGCATCCAGATTGGAAAGAAGTAAACTGTCTGTATTTGCAGATGACATGGCTTATATGTAGAAAATCTTAAGGAATACACACACAACTTAGAAATAACAAACAAGTACAGCAAAGTAACAGAATGTAAGATTAATATACAAAAATTAATTGTACTTTTATATACAAACAACGAACAACCCAAGTATGAAATTAAAAATACCTTTCATTATAGCATCATAAAGAATAAAATACTTAGGAATAAACATCCCCAAAAAACTTCCAGAGTTTTACATTGAAAATTACAAAACATTGCTGAGAGAAATTGGAGATCTAAATAAATGAAAAGACAGTTTATGTTTATGGAGTGGAATGCTCAGTATTGTTAAGATGGCAATAACCCCCTGATTGACCTATGAGTTCAATGCAGTCTCTTTCAAATTTCCATGAGACTTTCCCATTTTTTTTCACATAAATTGACAAGCTGATCTCAAAATATGCATGGAAATGGAAGAGATCTAGAATAGCCAAAGCAATTTTGAAAAAGAACAAAGTTAGAAGACTTTCATTACCCAATATTGAAATTTACTATAAAACTAGTTATCAAGAAAGTGGTATTTGTAAGACATATAGCTGACAAAGGATTTATATCCAAAAATTACAAAGAACTCTTGCACTCAATAATAAGACCAAAAAAAGGGCAAAATAGACATTTCACCAAAGATACATAGATGGCTAAGTATCACATGAAAAGATGCTACAAAGTATTAATCATTAGAAATGTACAAATAAAAAACACAATGAGATGATTTTACACTCACTAGAATGTCTATAATGAAAAAAAGACAGATAATAATAAGTACTAGCAAAATATGGAAAAACTAGAAGCCTCATTCATTGCTGGTATAAAAGTAAAATGGAAAACAGTTTAGAAGTTCCTAAAAATGCTAACATGTTACCCTACGATACAGCAATTCTACTCCTAGATATGTACCCAAGAGAAATAAAAATGTATGTCCACACTAAGACTTGGAAATGAATGTTCTTAGCAGCATTATTTATAGCAGCCAAAAGTGGAAACAACTTAAATGCCCATCAACCGATGAATGAATAAGCAAAATGTGGTATATCTTGCTTATTTTATTATTGAATAGTATTCAGTAATAAAAAGGAATGAACTATGGTTACATGCACGATACTGATGAACTTCAACCACATTATGCTCAGTGAAAGAAGTCTGATACAAAAGATCATATAGCATATGATTTTATATATATAATATATAATATGATAATATATAATATATATAATATGATTCCATTTATATGAAATGTCCAGAAAAGACAAAGCTATAAAAACAGAAAGTAGATCAGTGGTTGCTGGGGATGAGTGTGGGGCTAGTGGGAAGGGATTAACAGTAAATGACTCATGAAGAATCATACTGGGATTCAATATGCTCTAAATGTTCTAACTGATTTATAGTGGTGGTTGCAGGACTAGGTAAATTTACTAAAAAATGTTGGAATTGTACACTTGAAAAGAGTAAATTATCTGATAAGCCAAATATAATTTTAAAAAATCTTACAATCTGGCATTTCAGATCCTGCGAAGTCTTGTTTCATCTTACCTAAGACACATAAACTATAAAGGTATACAATTGTAGACTCTGGAATCAAACAGATCCAACTTCAAATATAGTCATACCACTTACAAACTGTATGACTTGGGTGAGTGATTTCACTTCTCTGAGGTTTACAGTCCTCATCCGTAAAATAGGCTTTAATAATGTGTCTCCTTGCAAGATCATCTTAAGAATTAAAGTAGGCAGCTCGCTGAGCAAAGTTAGGCATAGAGTAAGTGCTCACTGACTGGAAGTTAGAATTATTAGCTACATTTCCAAACTACTCCCAGGCTTTTCCAAAATGAGTTGGGCTTCAGCTATTTTGGTTAAGTTACTATCCTTAGACATTCTTAGTTTGGCATACTGTATTAGCATTACATTCACTAACAGGCTCTACCCCTCCTGCCCACCAAACTACTTATTCTTAAAACTCCATTAATCCCCTCAGAATATTCCATTTCAGTAAGGATGCTTCTCTTCTAAGCTCTTCTATAAATTACTATACACAGTTGTTTCATGTAATTTATAAGCACACAATCATATTATTGCCATCTACCTTTTCTTGGGTGTATAATTTGACTCATGTGCTACCACACTCCTCCCCCACCCCCCCACCCCTGCCTGAGGCTATGGAAGGCATTAAGCCATGAAGCTCTTGCCTAGAGAGTGCACATGTAACTTTTAAATCGTTCTTTACCACCATTCCAGATAGCCACAGTGGGATGTGGCTTGGCAGTTATCAATTATCCCTGCATCTAGATTAAATCTTTATAGAAATACATTTGCATCAAACGATGCTCAATGATTGTGGAATAAATAAATCAAAATATTTAGGAAAATGTCAAAGTCCTATAAAATACATTTTTAAAATCTCCCCAAATTATTGTTATATCTTCTTTGACAAAGAGACCTAAACCTATTTCTTCTTACCATGTTTTCTAAAAGGGTAAAGCACCCAAGAAGTGAACTCGGTAGGACTAGGCAAGAAGGTTAGGTGCGTCAAATGCCTAACTTGTGAAAAAATTCTGAACACTCTGTTCTTGAACACTCACAACATGCTACAAACATTTGGCAGCACTTTTGTGAATGAAGCAATGCATTACTGTAGCCACAATTAGTCTTCCTCATCAACAACTGGACAACTCTCTATTCCTTAAAATAGAAAAATACTTTGGGAGAAATTTCCCCTTTGTTTTACCTCCTATAGTTCTTTCAAAAGAAGAAAAAAAAAATCGGACATTTTCCAGGAGTTTAAACACCAACATTTTGACCAAAAAACCTATCTCTATCAAAAGAAGTAACCTGCTCTTGCTAAGATTTTTATTCTTCAGATAATTTCTGAATTTCCACCTTCCTATTTTTGTAAATATAGTACAACAGATAACGACCTACATCATTCCATTTTTTGTCACTTTTGATAGGATCTTTTTCACTTTTCTGCTTCATTTATTAGTTGTCTCTATCAAAATATCAGCTATTGAAAATTTTGATAAAATTTCATTGGTTGCCCTGGTTGGAGGCTGAGAGCAGCATTTTCTGACTTTGTATCAACATTAATCATGTGCATGACCTTAGACGAGAGTCTCTTAAAAATATAGTGAGATCAAAATGCCCAACCCACGTACCTCAAAGCCATGTTGAGAGAATAACTGAGACTACAAATATGAAAATACTTCAGTGATTTGGGATGAAATTCAATATCATCATTATTCTCATAACATTTCTTTCTCAGCTCTGAATGGGTGGACCCCCCAGAGACAAATGCCCATTTGTCCTCTAAAGTTCAAAGGTGCTGCTGGGTTAATAGATTTCATTTTTTCTTTAAAATTCATTAAGTAAGGAAATAGTCTTTATAAATTAAACTTGGATCTTTCTATTTGAAAGGAGGCAGAGATTTGCCCCAGGATGTTTATTTTGAGTCTTTATTTTGGCTTCAATACTTGAAGCTTTGAGCACATTGCTCCAACTCTGGTCAGTGTCCTCATCTGCAAAATGGGAGTGAATATCAAAGGTCATAAAACCCTTAAGTGCTGCTCAGATGTAAACGCATATTAAATATTTAGTAACTCTGTTTCAAAGGGATACTTGTTCAATATTTGAGGAGCTCTATTATTTGTTTCATTGTGTACTCTAAAAGAGCTCTTCCCTGCCCCCCATCCTTAGTAAGATCAGATTTTCAAAGCAGATTAGTTTGCAGGAACAGAGAAAGAAAGAGAGAGATGGGGAGACTGATCTACAGATATACCAAAATTGAAAAGAGATTTCTTGAATATCTTATCTGTTATAGCAGAATATGAGAGAAAGGGGTAAAAAGAAAGCTTCATTACTGCCCAAGCCAATTTGACTCTTGCAAAGCTAATTAAACATGTCTAGAGTATATAAAATATATCATCACTAGATAACAGCCTACTGTTAAGTCTTCATCTTATTAAGAGCGTGCGTTAATGCTTCTTCAACATAAATTTTAAATTCAGACAGGTACTATTTGAGAAGCCTCACAATTGGAATGACCTAAATTAGGGTGACAGAGGCAAAGATGGATCACCAGTGCCTGTCTCAACAAGAAGAGGAATGAGAATTCCATCTTCCATTATTGTCCAATTCTGATGTGCTAACATTATCTTCTAAAAAAGCTTCCTTCCTCAGGCCTTAGGCCCACAGGAATTGCACATTGGATAAGGGATTTCACAATCTAGAGGAAGAAAATCCAAACTTAAGAGCTATAATGTCGATGGTTACAGCTCCTTAGAGACCCTGGAAGCTTCATACTTTGCAAATGAGGAAAATGAGGCCCAGATACGTGATATGTCTAAGGTTATAGATACTGATACCCAGCATGGAATTTTTTGAGAGAAAATAAAGCAGAACTTATTTGAGGACTGAAAATAAAAATAAATAAAAATTTACAAGTTAGTAAAGGAATTTTATCAATTGATCTGATTGGTCCATGTCTCTCATACCTCCTTCACTGTCCTAAAACACCATTCTGGCTCATGCTGTTACTCCCTACCCTTGGATATAGTCTTTCCAATGCATTATTCCCTCTAATCTATATTTAAAACCCCCTTTTAGGTGTGAACTTTCTACCTTTGGGATGCCCCTCTGCACAGGGTGAAAGATAAAGCCAAAGTCAACAAGAGCTACACAACTTACCACAAAATTCCAGAACTGGCAACCCAGAACTTGACCAGATTAACTTTCTTAAAACAAGCTTTGCTGAATTTCCATGACTTCCTCCACTGCTAACTAAATCAAGGCCAAACTTCCTTAAGGAGACTAAAGTTCAAGGCCACTCACTCGGGCTCATTGACTGTTATTTCCCTATGCTCTATTCTAGCAGTTCTCAACTTGACTATTTATTGGAATCATTTAAGGAGGTTTGAAACACTATGAGCACTCAGACCAATCCAAGCATAGTCTCTTGTTGATAGGAGGAGTGCATGAGAAGAAACATAATGCTGTCATGGCTAAGAGCACATCCTCACCAGGCAGCCTGAGTTTAAAACTTGGCTGTACTACTTACTTGTATGATCGTAGGCAAATTACTGAAACTTCCTGTGGCTCAATTCATTCTCTATAAAAAGAGGAAGATAACAGATCACTTTTGTAGGATATTGTAAGAATTAAATAAATTATACATGCAGAGAACATAGAATTATGCCTAGCACATAGCCCTAAATAGTGTTGCTATTATTATCATACTTGAAGATGTAAGAAAGTTATTTTGTCTATAAAAATTAATAACTTTTTTCTGATTTAAATTTAATTGAATGTCATCTTAAAGAGCCCCTAAAACTGCATTAAAAAAAAGTTAGTTTCAAGGAGTTTTGGTATCACAAAAGCTTTACCATTTAATACTAAGAACAAACATCTTGATAAAAATCTCAAGATTAATGAAACATCAAGGCATTATGCTAAGTAAAGTAAGACACAAAAGGACAAGTTCTGTATGATTCGTATGAGGTCCCCAGAGTAATCAAATTCATAGAGACAGAAAGTAGAAATGTGGTTATCAGGGGATGGGGGAGGGAGATATAGGATGTTGTTTATGGATACAGAGCTTCGGTTTGGGCAGATGATAAACCTCTGAAGATGGATGGTGGTGATGGCTGTAAAACCATGTAAATGTACTTAATGCCCTGAACTATACACTTAAAATAGTTAAAATGGTAAATTTTATATTATGTTATTTAACCACAATAAAAATGTTTAAAGAGTAAAAAAAAGTCACAGATATACAGAATGCACATTTTTCTTTGATTATGGTTCCTCTCAATCTATTAAACCTATTAAAAACTCACTGTATTCTTTTTCTCTTTCATGTTCCCAGATGAAGGTCCATTTCAATAACTTTTTTTTTTTTAATTTATGACCTCACTTTTAATAGGTACAATGGGAAATTGACCCAGCCACAAAAATATTTCTCAATGATATCTTTTGCAGTGACCTGAAGCTATAGAGAATGCCCTGTGATTTGCAGGGTTTCCCCAAACAGAAAATTCTGAGCATTAATGGGTAAATTTTCACTGACATTGTAAAATATCTTAGAGTTGACATTTGATTGATACTGTGACAGCTTTTTCAAACCTTATACACTGTCAGTGAAACCATATCAGAGAGCGCTCTTGACTTTATAAAGTCATTTAAAAACAAAAATTGGGGGTGGGGTGAGTATTAAAAAATACTTCATATATATCCCAAGGGCACTTATATTGACAGAATAATGGCCTTTACTTTAGAATCATTTCCTTGGGAGGAAAAAAGACATATATATAGATATACATAGAGAGAGATATAGATATAGATATATGATATATAAGATATATATCTATATATAGTCATATAGAGAGATAAATAGATATAGGTATATAGATAGATAGATAGATAGATAGATAGATAGATAGATAGATAGATGATAGATAGATAGATAGATAGATAGATAGATAGATAGATAGATAGATAGATAGATATCTTCCTTCTAGGGACAATGTATCTCCTCTGCAGCTCCTTTAGCTTCATTAACGTGCCAATGGAATGACGGCTCTGCATACATTTACGCACTGTGTGAGACACTTCTACTGAAATTCAATTGTGACTGTGAATGCTTCAGACCAGACAGAATTTTAACATTTTCTGCTACTGGAGTGGGAAGACCAAATAGCTATTTCAAATTTACATTTTCCTTTTCCAATTGATTGTGGCATTCCCCCTGGAACACCCCCATGCTACAACAGCTCTAACTTTCCAATTCATTTTTGCCAGTAAAGTCTAAACATGAAGCAATACCTTCTACTCTACCAGTCACTGTGGTTCCCCTAAGGGTATTTTTGTGTTGAAGTAAGTCACTGAGTAGCAGACCGATAGCTTTTTGTCTTCCAAAGCTCATTGACTAAGAAAATAATACACATAAAAGCAGCCTATTCCGACAATATCCCAAGGGGAAAATAGTCTATTGCCACCTACACTTAGTGATGGGGATAGAGAGGGTTAGAGAATAAAACACCTTGGGGGCCTACGGAAGATAACATGCCAATACTCTACGTTTTGATGAAAAAACTAAAAAAAATCATGAAATTTTTATATCTTTAGAAAATAATAGGAGAAGGTATCCACTATAGCTTTTGATTAGAAGAGAGTTAGAAAAAAAGATCCATTGGTAATAGACATTTCACTGAATTTATACATTGTTTTACTAAATGAAAATCTAAAAATGAAAGTGGCATCAAAATGACACTGTTATTCAGAAAACACAGCCTATCCATACTTTGAATGACTGTCAAAGCTTAAAACTATATACTTGAAATGGTGAATTTAAATCCTCCCCTTAATTGTTTGATGACATATTTTTCTTCATGGTATTGCAAACTACATGTTTAATTTCAACATAGAAATATTATAAAATTTGAAAGATAAACATATTCCTGCATCAGGTGCCATAATCATATCTTATTTTATAAATATTTTCACTTTCGCCTGCATAAAAGCAATATAATTAGAAAAAAAGGCTCAAGAAACATGGACTTATATTTCTGTTTAAAATTTTATAAACACAGCTCTGCTTTACTTTCAGTGCTATAATCCACAGCTGTAAAACATCCTTAACACTATTTGTTAATACTGTGATTTTATTTAAAACTGTTTCCTTCCTTCCATATCTATTTTTTAAAAAATTATTTGTATCTGTTTTAGAAAAACTGAGAAGTAGTTCTTATGTCCTCAAAGACGAAACTTCTAGGGTTTCAAGTTTAAAATAACAATAGCATCAGGAAGTAAATGCCACAATGAGTAAGGGGGAAAAAAAAAACATTTATAAGATTGGATGATAGGAGTATAAGCAATTTTGTCTTAGAGTTCTTTTATTTTAATGTTATATTTTGAAGTAAAACTTAAAGACAAGAACAGAATTTATTTGGTGTTTTGTCATTTACCGAATGTTTTATTTTAATATTTATTTTTCAAAAAAAAAAAACCATCAAAATGGGCAGAGCAAAGATTATTGATCCTATTTTATGAATGAGAATAATGAAGTTCTCAGAAATGGAGACAAAAGGAGGTAAACACATCCATATAGCATCTTAACTCAAATGACAAATATCCATAAATGGTCTCAATAGGAATCCTGATTGAACCGTAATTCAGAATAATAGGGCTCTTCACCCTGGCAGCAGTAATCATTTCTAACGTCCAGCTTTTTTCCACACTCCCACAACCAGCCTCATGGAATAGCACTTAGAAGTACTACCACCCTCACAGCCCCTACTCCACCTCAGAGTCTGAACTTCAGCTCCATGAGGTCCCTCCTCCAAGCTTCTGGGTTTGAGAACATCAACTTCTACCCTTTGTTCCTCCAGCCTTAGGCATGGTAGCTGCTTCCTGTAATTAGTTCTGTGTTACCTCAGTTTCCCCATTTTGATTTTTGAGTCCTCACATTCTGCTTAACCAGTTCCCTTTACGAAATTCTCTGTGTTGAAATACTGAAAGTGGGTCTGTTTTCCTGACTGGATCCTAATACAGCATGTTAACTATAAATAAGAAGCACCTATTTATACATTTCTGTCAATCTAATGACACAGAAGTTTACATTTTCAAGTCTAGCCTGACTCAAGAAATTTAACACTCATTCACTCAATTCCATGTTTTCAGAGATTTGCAATGTGCAGCCTTCAGGGGCAGAGCAGCCAGCCACCTGATTTCCTTCCATGTTTCCCAAGTTCCAGTGTTAAATGGACATATAGTTTCTTTTCTCATAGAAATTTTAGAGAAGGGGGCCTATCCAACACTTAAAATTAAAATATTGATTCTACATGTAGTTTACTTGTGCTCATGTTCTTTATAATTACCTCCAATAATGCACATGTGATTATATCCAGGGGTACAAGGCAAACAGTCATATTTTCTGGAGTAGTAAAAAGGATCCTAATCTGAGACACCTGTAAGCAAGGCATTTGGGGCCAAGTTCAGAAACAAAGCCATATATGGGTCAACTTTTCTAAGCTTCAGCTTGGTTTATATTTTGCAGTGTTTTAACTAACATCCTATTTCGAGACATTAAGAGGTACGTGATACTTGGACAAGAACACATTCTAGAAATAATATTCTGATGAGTTAAGTGTAAATGATTCAGAAACATTCAAACTATATTTCCCTTGAAACACACAGGGATTTAAAAGTTACTGGAAAAAGTGCTGGCAACTCACATTTAGAGTTTTTATTGAAACCAGGATGTTTGAATAAACATTAGACGTTCAGCTAACTCAAACTGAAATGGGGTTCACCAATCCTTAATTATAACAGTGCTTTAAATGATGAGGAAACATGTCACATTCGAGTTTCAGACAGAAAGCTTTACTTGGCAGACATACTTCTGTTTTGAGAAACCTCTACAGTCATATTATGGCAACCAATTGAGATATTAAAACAGACAGTGAAGTTTTAAACTCAGTCTGGCAAGCACCATGAGAAAATAACAACCAATAGGAAATTTTAAAAAGAAAAAAAGGAAAGAGTGTCAGGAGTGTAATGATTAAGATTTGAAAGGAAGTTAGAGAAGGACCCATAATTTAAAAAAAATATGCCTTCCTTAAATGGGCTAATAATGAGCTAATCACGTAAGAAACTGAAGAGTAGTATGTGTTCGGGTTCCTCCTGTCTGTTCTGGGGATTGTAGTTGAGGGCTGCAAATCAAAATGGCTTGTAAGTAGGAAATGGACAGACTCGTGATGAAATTTTAATTCTCTGATGCCTATTGCTTGAATTAAGCTAGTAGTGGGCCAAGTGGAGCTTCTGTGACTAGGCAGTTAGCTTAACACAGGAAAATGTGAATTCCCAATGGCTTGAAAATCACCTCTGGGGTTGTCTGGAGACCTTAAAATAAGTCAGAATGAAGCTAACTGTACCATGTTTGCCAAACCTTGGCGTGCATCAGCCAAACTTAGCTTGTATCAGAATCTCTTGGAAGGATTATTAAAACACAAGTTACTGGACATCTTCCTCAGAATTCATGATTCAATAAGTCTGTGTTGGGGACCTAGAATTTACATTTCTAACAAGCCCCCAGGTGCAGCTGGTGCTGCTGGTGTGGGCCATCTTCAGAGAACTGCTGAATCATACATGGGGGCTAAGGACTGTAGAAGCAAGTTGGCAAGTGTTTTACATTAGCATCCCAGAAAAGGGCTTCAGGCCTTCTAGCTCCACTTGTCCCTCAAGAGACCAGACCTGCTTAAGGAACTTTTCGGAATATAGGTAAACAATTTTACAACAGAATCATCATAAACACTTTTTAAAATTAAATATGGCATACCTACAAAAAAAGATTTTTAAAAAGAGAAATTCTTTTCATCCTGCTTGACCTTCTGTTGAGGGATAATTTTCCAAAATTCAGATTAGTCTGATAGCCCAGGGTCCAAAATTGATTGATCTCTAAAATAACTGTGACTGCATCTATTCCTCGTGAGAGGCAAATTGATGTACAGTTTAGCCATGCTTCATTGTTCCTCACCTTGCAATAATAGATGCTCACCACCTTTCTGGCACTTGGTTATTTCACAGAATCTCAAATGGATTGACCTCAGAAATCTAACTGAACATCACATTTTCTTCAGGAATCACTTTTACAAGTTCTTGGGCAAGAGTTTCCATCCTTTGCTTGAAGGTCTCTAAAAATAGGAAACCAACTACCTTTCATGGTAAAACACCCTTCCTTTTTTTAGGGTGAAAGAACATGGTGGAGGCTCAACACCAGACTTTGCATCTATATAAAATGCTTAACATTTGCTCCCAACAAAAACCTCTTTCCCATCCCTTGGCGTGTGGGTCTCCAGATCCTTCTCTTGGTTCTACTGCTGTAATATCCACTATCTTTGTACATAAGTGGGATGTTGTTCCCATCTCCATTCTGATTCTTAAAGTTAATCTGCTGTAAAATTGAATTTTTATATGTACACTTCTACGAATTTTAACATAAATATAGATTTGTGTAACCACCACCATCATCAAGATACAGGACAGCAACAAAACTACAGGAAAACTCCTGCATGCCATCTCTTTGTAATTGCGTCCTTTCCCCCATCCTTAACCTCTGGCAACCACTGATCTACTCTCCATCACTATAGTTTTGTCTAGTCAACAATATTATAAATGGAATAATACAGTATGTGACCTTTTGAGACTGACTTCTTTCACTGAGCATCATGCTTCAAGATTCATGCAACTTGTCTCGTTATCATTAATTTGTACTTTTTATTGCTGAGGAGTATTCCATTGAATGGACTGTCTATCCATTCACCTGTGAAAGAACACTTGGATTGTTTCCAGTTTTGGAGTAATTATGAAAAGATCTGCTATAAAAACTCATGAACAGTTATTTTTTTGTGTAAATCCAAGTTTTCATTTCTCTAAGGCAAGTACCTACTATGAGATTAAAATGTTACATAAATAAGTATATATTTAAAGTTATAAGAAACCACTGAACTGTTTCCCAGGGTGGCTATATCAGTTTGCATTCCTATCAGCAGTGTTTGGGAATTCCAATTGCTCTACATTCTCATCAAAACTTGCATTTTTTCATGTGCTTATTTGCCTTCTTCATATACTCTTGGTGAATTGTCTCTTCAAGTTTTTGTCCATTTAAAAATTCACTGTTGAGTTTTAATAGTTCTTTATACATTCAGGCTACAAGTACTTTGATGAATATGTAACTAGTAACTATTATATCCCAAGCTGTAGTTTGAATTTTCATTCTTAACAATGTCTTTTACAGAGCAAAATATTTTAATTTTGATAATATCCAACATATAGTTTTTCCCTTTCTTGGACTATATTTCAGTGTTTAAAAACAATTTGCTTAATTCCAGATCAGACAGTTTTCTCCTATGTTTTCTACTAAAAGTTTTATAATTTTACATTAGATTTATAATCCACTTTGAGTTAATATTTGTATAAGATGTGAGGTTTAGGTTAAGATTTTATGTTTTTACATATGGCTGTTTCATTGTTTCAACAACCTTTGTTGAAAAGAATAGCCTTTCCCCCAAAGAATTGCTTTTATACCTTTAAAAAACAATTGGCATGCTTGTGCAGATCTGTTATTGGACTCTATTCCATTCACCTATTTGGATCCATTAGCCAATAACAGTCTCGATTGTTGCAGCTATATAGTAAGTCTTAAAATTAAGTAGACGGATTCTTCCAAGTTTCATTCTTTTTTTTCAAAATTGTTTTTGTCTATTCTAAGTCCTTTGCCTTTCTATAAAAATTTTAGAAATTAGCTTTCCATATCTACAAAAAAATCATGTTTGGACTTCAAATGGAATTGTACTAATCTATAGATCAGTTAGAAAAGAATTGACACCTTTACTATGGATTAGAAGACCATGTTGATATATTCAGTCTTCTGACCCGTGAATATGGTACATATTAGTTAATTTTTTATTTATTTCATTGGTGTTTTGTAATTTTAAGCATACAGATCCTCTGGATGTTTTGTCAAGTTTTTATCCACGTATTCTATTTTGTGGAATTTTGTATATGATAATTTTATGATAAATTTTGTATATGATAATTTTTAATTTTTGGTTTCCTATTTTTCATTGATAGTCTATAGAAATAGTATTGATTTCTGCATTGACCATATATCCTGTGTCTTTTCTAAACCCACTTAGTATCTCTGGGAATATTTTGGATATTCCTTGGGATTTGCTACCTACATAAATCCTCATGTCATCTGTGAGTAGATGACAGTTTTATTTTTTCTTTTCCAACATAAATGCCATTTATTTCTTTTCCTTAACTGATCATACTGACTAGGATGTCCAGTATGATGTTTAATAAGAGTGAGGAAAGTGGATATCCTTTTTTGTTCTCTAACTTAAAGGAAAAACATTCCTCTTTAAGATAGATTGTTAGGTATGATATTAGCTGTAGGATTTCTGTAGATTCTATTCATCAAATTGAGGAAATTCTCTTTAATTTCTAGTTTGTTGAGATATTTTATTACAAATGGGTATTGAATTTTGTCATATCCTTTTTCTGCATCAGTTGATATATTTGTGTGGTTTTTCTTATTTTCTTAGACTATTAATATGGGTAGATTTTTAAATAATGAAGTCCTAGAATAAACCTCACTTTATTGTGGTATATTTTTTTAAATATTGCTGAATTTGATTAGTTAATGTTTTCTGAGGATTTTGTATTTATAGTCATAAAATATATATCTGTAGTTTTCTCTTTTTTTTGTACTGTCTTTGTTAGGTTTTAGTATTGGGGTAATTCTACTGTCATAAAATGTGTTGAGAAGTGTTCTCTCCTCTCTTCTCAAAGAGATTGAGTATAATTGGCATTATTTCTTCTTTAAGTGTTTAGCAGAATTAGCCAGTAAAATCATTTGGACCTGTAGACTTCTTTTTCAAAAGGTTTTTAAATTAAGAAGTCTATTTATTTAGTAGTATATAAGACTACTAAGATTATCTACTTTATATTGAGTAATATTCATTATCTGTGTTTTTTTTAAAGTGCTCTATTAAGTTGTTGAGTTTATGGGCTTTGAGTTATTTGTAGAATTCTTTTATTGTCTTTTAATGTCTTTAGTGATAGTCTTTCATTCCTGGCATTAAGACTGTGTGTTTCTTCTCTTTTTTCTTTGTCAATTATTTAAAAAGATTATCAACTTTGTTTATATTTTCAAAGAACTAGCTTTTACTGAATTTCTCTGTTGTTTTTTATTTTAAATTTCATTCATGTCTTCTATCTTTATTATTTCCTTCTTTGTGCTTGTTTTAGGGTATTTTTTTTTCTAGTTTCTTAAGGCAGAAGCTTAGATTATTTATATGAGATCTTTCTTCTTTTTAATATAAATATTTAATGCTATTAATTTTCATTTAAATACTGCTTTAGCTACAACCCTCAAATTTTATTATTTTTGTTTAGTTCAATACATTCCAACTTCTCTTGAGATTTCCTCTTTATTTAAGAATGCATCACTTAATTTCTAAATGTTTAGAACTTTTTCTATTATCTTTGTTTTATTGATTTCTAGTATGAAACATTATGGTCACAATTTAGGAATATGTTTTGTATTAACACCAAATTATTTTGTATGGTTTCAATTATTAAAATGTGTTAAGGTTTTTGTTATTACCCAGGTTGTGGTTTCTCTTGGGTAAGTGCCATATACTCTTAAAAAGAATGTTATTCTGTTGTTTTTTAATGGAGGGTACTATAAATATCAGTTATATTTTAGTTAGTTAATGGTTTTGTTCGGTTCTTCTATATGCTTGCTAATTTTCTGTCTGCTAGTTTTATCAATTACTAAGAGAGGAGTATTGAAGTCTCCAACCATAATTGTGGATTTTTCTATTTCTCTTTCCTTTTCTGTCAGTTTTTGCTTTATCTATTTTGAAGCTCTGTTGTTATGTGGATCCAACATGTGAAAGTGTGAAAGCATGTAGTGCAGGGTATTGAACAGTGTTTTCAGTGACATAATAAGCTGTGTATGGCTATGGCAGTACCACGTAAAAAGAGAGAAGAGGGGAGAAAAGCAAGAGGTAATGGGAGAAGGTTGGGAATAGACTATAAATACATGTATATACCAGTAAGATTTAGTTGGTGGTTAGTGGGGAGTAACTGGAGACATGTAAGTGAAAAATAACATAATCGGATCATTTTTTCATAAGTATAACTTGGGCAACATTGTAGATAAAGTATAGGATTCCTTAGAGAGAAATGTGAACTCAAAAACAAACAAGTAGTTAAAGTCTAACTGATAAACTGGAAAATCCAAAGATAGTAAGATTAGAGAGATGTGATTTATTAATTTAGGTCAGAAAAGCTTTAAAAAGAAATGGACTTTGTTTATACACAGCAGTTCTGAGGCCTCTTATCGGTTGGTTACAGGTAGAAAGAGGAGAAATAATTATTTTATATATAGCAGTTTGTTGTATTTGTTACAGATTTAACATTAAAAGTTTAATGTAAAGGCCAACTTGCCAATTTGCTGCCTGCCCCTGTGAATGGCCGTATTAATAAATAATGCACATTGTTTAATGAAAAAAATGATGGTCAAGGTAAAAATGTAAAACACTTTAATGGGATGCCTTTACAAAAGGCCATTGCCCTTTCAAAATATTGTCTGATGATTTCTTCTTCCCAGGAAAGCTGTTTTTAAATGTATACGCTTAGAGTACAATTACTCCAGCAGCTTAAGAATGTCTAAGTGTACTTTGATAGGAATCCAAAGTTGTCTCTAAAAATGCTTAGCAAGAGGCATAATGATGGTCTACTTCTTATGTACTTATAAAGTTTTATAAATAAGAATAATAAACAATTACTTCTCATAAAAAATAGTATGTAAGGCAGTGTCCTGACAGAACAATAGAAAATAGTTGCTATATCAAAAGAACACTGAAAAGGATTTGACAGGAATTATTTACAAAGATGTGGGCAAGGCCCAGGGAAATCAGCAAGGAACGGTTAAGCACACCAGGGTTAGCAACAACAGAGAGCTCACTCTTTGATTGGAAGGGTAAGGGAAAGAAGTCTTTTCCCAAGGGAACCCTAAAAGTAGCTGTTGTTAAAGAAGATACACTTTACCCCACATAGCCTAATTTAACCTCATTTCCTCTCACTCCTTACCCCCTGTATTGACCAAACCCACAAGAATGTAATTTCATCCATCAGTCAGTTTCCTGGGGCTCAGAATACAGTAGAAAGGAGTAGAGAGTGGAATTGGGGGCAGGGTCAACAAGTGAAAGTATTAATAAGTACATAAAAATTTTCTATTGTGCATATTATAATTGAAATGATTCCACCTCCACTCCCAATCACACATAACAGATTCTCTCTCTCTCTCTCTCTCTCTCTCTCTCTCTCTCTCTCTCTCTCTGTCTCATTTATTGGTTCTACTCATTAAGAAGCTGTTTCTAGGTCTCACTAGTATAACTCCTTTCACTAAAATTTAAGCCTTCGATTCTCCTAATGCCAGTTGAAAGATCGATGGTGCATATTAGAATTCCTAGCCTAGATGTTTCATCACATGGAGAAATTATGTTTCTTTCTAATATTGTATAAGAACTATACTTGCACTTTGCCTATCTTAACTGATTGGGCTTGGAGTTGGGACAGCAAATGGTCAAAAAACAGGTTTAAAAATCTGAAGTTCCATAAGTGTATCTGATCATGCAACCCTGAAAGTAGCGAAATGTCTCAATGATTTAAAGTGCTTGAGGTTTTAAGTGGTTCATTCAGTAGGCACACCGAGATAATTCTGAGTCCTTGTCTTTTTTTATCATCACTTGATCACAATTCCTCTAATGAGGTGAAGGGCTTCTTCTCAGTGAAATAGGGACTCAAGCATGCTTAAAGCAATTTAATTATGTTTCTTTGTATAGATGCTTCACAGATCTGGTACCTTTTAAATGCCTCAGGCTTTGGCTGGGGCAGGAACCCATTGGTCTTGTTCACTACTGAAACTCTAGGATTTCACACAGTGTTTGGCATACAGTTGATATCCAGTGGATATTTTTGAATAAATTAACAAATGAACTAGACAGACAACAACATGGTACTAGGAAGAACATTGTACTCTAAGTCCTAGCTGTTACTTTTAGCTATGTGGCATCTTCAGGGAGATCACTTAACTTGTCTGAGTCTCAGTCTTATCAGCCATAAAACAGGGATAAAACTCATCCTACACAAAATTGTCAAAGCATCGTGAAAAATAATATGTTTAAAACTGATTGGAGACTGTGAGGTATTCTAAAATGTACACTATTTTTACTATTGAAATTGGTTATCAAACCGAAAAAACTATGGGGATTTCATATGAATATCTATATTTTAAAATAAAAGTGTTCTTTTTCTTCTAGAAATCACACAGAAAAAAAAAAAAAAACTTTATGATGATCTATAACCAACATGCTTTTACATTTGAACCTCACTCCAAAAGCAAATTCTTGTATCTATTAAAATTAATGGTTACTCATGTCTTTGACTCAACAACTACTTTTGGGACTCCATATCTTATAGAAATAAATATGTATGTGAACAGCAATGTTTATAACGACAAAAATACTGGAAACAACATAAATATCTATCAGCTAACTAGATATGTATATAAATTAGAGTATATTTGCACAATAAATTACAATACAGTAGTCACTAGCCACATATGGTCACTCAGCACTTGATATGTGGCTAGTCCAAGTCCAGATGTACTGTAAGTGCAAAATATACACTGAATATGAATATCAAAGACTTAGTATGAAAAATAAGCATGTAAATGTCTCATTAATAATTCTTATATTAATTAAGTGCTGAAATAATCAGAAACAAGACAATGCAATCTCTACTAAAATATCAGTGACATTCTTATCATAATTAGAACTAATTCTAAAATTTATATGGAACCACAAAAGTCTCTAAATAGACAAAGAAATCTTGATAAAGAGCAAAGTAAGAAGTATCATGCTCCCTGGTATCAAACTATACTATGAAGCTAAAATAATCAAAACGATTTGGTATTGGCATAAAAACAGATATATAGATTAATGGAATAGAATAGAGAGCCCAGAAATAAGTTCTCACTTATATGGTCAATTAATCTGTGACAAAGGAGACAAGGATATATAAGGGGTAAAAACAGTCTATTCAATAAGTGGTGTTGGCGAAACTAGACAGATAAGTGCAAAAAAATGAAATTGAACCACTCTCTTACATCACATATAAAAACAAACTCAAATGGATTAAAGACTTAAATGTAGAACCCAAATCATAAAACTCCTAGAGGAAAACATGGCAGTAAACTCTCTGACATTGCTCTTAGTAATATTTTTTCTGCTATATCTCCTTGGGCAAGGGAAACAAAAGAAAAAAATAAACAAATGAAACTATATCAAGCTAAAAAGGTTTTGCACAGCAAAGGAAATTACCAACAAAATGAAAAGGACAACCTACAGAATGGGAGAAGATACTTGCAAATGATCATTTGATAAAGGGTTAATATCCAAAATATATAAAGACCTCATCCAACTTAATGCCCAAAACAAACAATCCAGTTAAAAAATGGGCAGAGAACCTAGACACTTCTCCCAAGAAGATCAATAGATGGCCAATAGACATATGAAAAGATGCTCAATATCACTAATAATCAGGGAAATGCAAATTAAAACCACAATATTACCTCACACCTGTCAAAACAGCTGTCATCAATAAGTCAACAAATAACAATCGCTGGCAAGGATGTGGATTAAAGGTAACCATTGTACACTGCTGATGGGATTGTAAATCAGTGCAGCCGCTATGGAAAACACTATGGAGATTCCTCAAAATATTAAAAATAGAGCTGCCATATGGTCCAGCAATTCCACTTCTGGATATTTATCCAAAGAAATCCAAAACAATAATTCAAAAGATACATGTCTCTACATTCATTGCAGCATTACTAGTAATAACCAAGTTATGGAAACAATCTAGGTGTTCATCAATAGATAAATGGATAAAAAAGTTGTGATACATATATACAAATATATATGGAAAATTATTCAGCAATAAAAAAAAAGAAATCTTGTAGTTTGCAAAAAACATGGATGGACCTAGAGAGTCATGCTAAGTGAAATAAGTCAGATAGAAAAAGGCAAATATACGATCTCACTTATATGTGAAATCTAAAAAAAAAATAATAATAATAAGTGAATAAACAAAAGAGAGATAGACTCAAAGATATAAAGAACAAGCCTATGGTTGCCAAAGGGGAGGGGTACGGAGATGAGAATAAAAAAAATAAAATATAAAAAATAAATGCTGAAATGATATCTTAATTGTATTAACTAAAACATTATTAAAATTAATTTTCCTGTTTCTCTTTACTTCTGTTTAAATGTGGCCACTAGAAAAGTTACAATTACATTTGTGTCTTATCCTGTTTTTTTTATTAAACAGAGCGCTATAGATCAAGAATTGCCAAACGCTTTCCGTAAAGGGACAGATAGTAAATATTTTAGGTTTTGCTAGCCATTATGTTTCACAATTACTCAATTGAGTTGAGATAGTATATAAACAAAATGAGCATGACTGTGTCCCAATATGATTTTATTCATGAACACTAAAATTTAAATTTCATATAATTTTCACATATCAGGAAATATTATTCTCTTTTGATTTTTTTCCAACCCTTTAAAAATGTTAAAACCATTTTTAGCTCACAGACTATACAAAAACAGGTGGCAGGACAAATTTATCCCACAAGCCATAGTTTGTAAATCCTTGCTTTAGACTATTAAGCAATATTGAAAAGAATGGATTAGATCTATAGGTACTATATGCACATTCTCTAAACTAAAACAGCTTATTGTGAAACAATACATAGACTAAGATTTCATGTTCATAAAAAAATTATTATGTTAATATGTTTACCTAATTTTATGTGATCAGAGGGCTATGGAAGGATACACACTGAACTATTTGCCCAGACTGTTACCATTGCACGTGAGGTTGGACGCAAAGGAGATACGTGCTCATGTCATGTTTCCCCCACAATTGCTGTAATCATGTATGACTTATAATTAAATTTCTGGTAATATAAAATGTACTTAAATTTCAAAAAAATACCTGTTTTATCATATACATGTATATACGTGCGTGTATGTGTGTGTGTGTGTATACACACACAAACTTTATCATTGAAATGTTGATATTCATGCTTATTTACTCTGAAGAAGTATTCTGTTTATCAAAGCTTAAAAATGAGAAGAAAAATTCAGATCATAATAAAAACTAATGGTAGAAAATGTTTTCAAATGAAAGATGTCATTGCCCTTTTTTGTCTTTCCGCTTGTACATTTAGTTTGCCTCAAATTCTACCCTTTAAATGAGTAATATGCATTACAACTAAGTATAAATACTTATAGATTACCTTGGCTCTTGATAAAGGTACGATGTTCTCATAAGCTCCTGTTCATTTAGAGCATACTGAAGACAGTTGGTTTAGTAGACACCTTAATTTTCAGTTTGTACTAGTTATGCATTGTTGCATAGCCAATTACTTCCCAGATCATAGAAGCCTAAAGCAAAACTAAAATTTACTCACTCACAGTTCTGTATATCAAAATTCAGAAGCAGTTTAGCCATTGGTTCTGGCTCACAGTCTGTCAAGAGTCTACAAGCAAGTTGTCAGCCAGGGCTGCAGTCATTTGAAGGCCTGACTGGGGCCAGAGTATTCATTAGATGACTATTGGCAGAAGGCCTCAGTCTTTGACACATGGAATCCTCCATAGGTCATGTTCTCACGGCCTGGCAGCTGGCTTCCCCCAGAGAAATGTGGACACTGCAATGCCTTTGATAGCTCAGCATTGGAAATCACGCATCCACAATATCCTATTGGTTTACAGGTCTGTTATATTCAACATAAGAGAGGACTCCACAAGGGCATGACTACCAGGAAGCAAGAATCACTAGTCACTGTCTTGAAGGTTGGTTACCTCACAGTAGTCAAAAATATTTACAGAGATGACTATGGGCATGGCCTAAATTTGGCTATTAGCCATGATTTACAAATGAAAATCTAATTAAAATATTCTAATTTTGTATGTAGCTGTATTACAGGAAAAAAATCTTTATTATATTAAAAGCATACTTAACTATAACTTGTCAAATATATGACAACCAATAAATCGATGCTTTTAAAACACTTAGAGAACACCGGGTATTTTATACAAGTAAATTACCTATCTGTATTAGCCACATGCACAAATGAATAAATAAAAGAAGTAAGGCATTAGATGGAGAAAAATTATACTGTGAAAATTACCTGCTTTAGCTTATTATTTTCTTGACAAAGTGGTATAGCATTAAAAGTACAAAAATTCACCTGGTAAAAAAATAGGGTTATTAATCAGTATATAGGATATATTTTTGGTAAAGAAATATGTATGTATAGAAAAAAGACTAGAAGGATATACACAGACATTAACAGTGGTATATCTGGGTGTTCAGATTGCACGTGATCATTTTCCTTCTGGCTTATATGTTTTTATTTATGATATCCACAGAGAACATGCATCAGTCTCTTTTATAATTAGGAGAAAAAAAACACCTCGTGTAAAAGTGCTCATAGTCAGTTTTTCTGGCTTGCATTATTTCTATTCCCTAAATTGGCTTTTGAAGAATTTAGTTTGAGATTCATAAATCATTCTTACAAAACAAGAAAGAATGGGCTGCATATTCTAATATTTATCCCTGAGACTATTAGAAGCTAATTGTGAATGGCTAAAATAAGAGGCAAATTTCATTCACATTACCTTACTTTTATGCTCAATAAGGTCAAAGGTAAAGGTTTTGTCCCTTTCTGGTCCATAAAATATGGATTGCTATTTTCAAAGTACATCAACACTGGTAATAGCTATTCCCATTAGTCAGTCATATAATCTTATGAAATATTGACATGATAAAAGAATGCAACTGAGAAAAAAACCAATAGAGCACACGTTTTATTGACAAATAAATGCACAGGCTTAAATTGTCTCTTACCACCTTTATACTTGATTGACATGTTATCAGAAAAATAAAGATTTAAGGTGGCCAAGATCAATGACTTCAGAATGATTCTTTAGTGCTTCATAAGATAAAAATACAAATTCAGTCCAATCATAATTCATATTTAGGTTCATGCCACCTTGACAGCTACATTTTATGGCAAAATGTACTTTAATTTTATATTCAAACCTTTTCCCAGCTTTTCTTAGAAAATTCACTTTTTAATTTATGATATTTCCTTGCTCAATTCAAGCTTCATTCACTTTTAGATACTTTGGGAAGATAAATAACTGACATATTCTGCCATTCATGAGTAATGTACTGCCTGTAACTTAAGGAAATAAAATAGGTGGCCAAAGAGATATATTTGTTTTAGAAATAAATATGTATCATATGTATAAGTAATAAAATAACAGTAAATTAGAAATATGTCGTAAAAATGATTTTCTATTTTACTGAGCTTAAATTATATACATATTATATCTTAGTTGTGGCTTATGCTGAATGTAACTATGCTTGAATGTAAAGAATGCAAGTTACATCATATGTTTACATCTTATTACAGACAACTAGTTTCAGTATATATCCACTGGCAAATATTTCCCTTTTTTGGTAAAATATTATGTGCCATCACAACTCCAATCACAAAAAAAGCATGAAAAGCATGAAAAGGATAGCTTCAGGAAGTACTTGAAATTTTTCTCCAATTTATAGGTAGTGATGTAATTAGTACTCTTTATAAAACAATAACAATAATAATTTATTGGTGGCTTTCTATGCGCCAGGAATACTACTGGGTTCATGTGCATACTTATTTACTTTAATCTTGTAAACTCCTATCAAGGTAGAAAATATTATTTCCACTTTATAGATGAGGAAACTCACATTGATCTGAATCCAAAGCCTGAATTTTAAACTGCTATACCACAGAAAATTAATGTGTGGATTGTATATCTGTGCCATATATACTTGTTTTTTACAATTATTCTCAGGGGAGAATCGTTAACAAGAACACCATTCACCTGGTGGCAAGAATTCATATTGAAGTCAGGCATTTGAAGCTAAAGTAAGAATTTTCAACTGTCGATGAGATGTGTGAGACAATCTCATGGAGGGTCACTTCTAGGTAAAGTTTCTACCCATAAGAGGAAAGCACAAGGAGAGAAAAACGCTTTATTTCTTCTAGATATTCTTGTAACTGGATAGGAAACTTAGACTTCCCAAACATCTTGCTTCCAGACTGAGATAAAGCTATCCCTGAGAATGGCTCCATGAACAATGAAAAGGGCCTGAGTTCCCTGATAACTTATGCTTTAAATCATTAAGTCACCGAGAATATCATACTTAGACCTTGTCCAAACTCTAGGTTCCTGGTTAACTGAAATAATATATCTTCTATATTTTTTAAACTAGTTTGAGTCAAGTCTCTGTTGCTTGCAGCCAAAAGAATTCTACTTGATAGAATCCAGTGGTGAATAAGTAATGGTCATATACTTGAGCTTTCAAAATCATTCTTAATTGACTATTGTTCTAGTTACTACACCTGAGTAACAAATTATCCCACAACTTAGTGGGAGAAAAAAACAATAATTTATTGTGCTCACCTATTCTGTGAGTCAGAAATTTGTTGGACAGGACACAGAGAGAACGGTATTTCTGTGCTCCATGTCTAAGGCCTTAGGTGGAGGCTTTAAAGTCCTTGAAGTCCTCAGAGTCCTTGAAGACCGAGTGCTGGAGTCTAAAGGCTCATTCATTTACAGGTCTTATGGTTTTGCTGGCTGTTGGCTAAGAACTTAGTTGAAGCTGTTGCCTAGAACATCTAAACCTGGCCATTCCATGTGGCCTGGGCTTCCTCAAAACATGATGACTGGGTTCTGCAGGTTAGCATCCCCAAAATAAAGTGAGAAGCAGGAAGAAGCCACATCACTCTTGATGAGCTAACTTAAGATGTTACCCAGTGTCACTTCCACTGCATTCTATTGCTCAAGGCAGTTACCAAATTCTATCCAGTTTCAAGCAGAGAGAATAAAGAAATGTCACTATCACATTGGAAGAATAGCATGTAGGATGTAATTTGTATAACCAACTTTGGAAATGCAATCTGCCACAGTGTACCTTCTGGCCATAATAATTCACATCCCTAGCGCACATGCAAAATACATCACATTTCTCTCCTGAGACCCTCCAGTCTTGCTACAAAATCAACTCAAAGTCAAGGATCTTGCCATGTGAATCAGGTTCAGGTGCAAATGAGTCTCCTCAGATGCCTTTAATATAACCTCTGAAGTATATTCCTCTCCATCTTAAGACCTGTGAACAAAAGAGGCAAATTATCTACCTCTGATATCCAACATTCAGTAGTGGGATAGATATAAGATAACTGTTAAAATGGTCCCTATTCATAAAGGCATAGAGGCAGGACATCATCATCACCCTTTCACTGAAGTTCTAAAATTAAAACAGGTGTATATCACCATCCCTTGATTGGAATTTAGTCCTGGGAATTTTTCACCCTACTTCTAGTTTCACCCTCTGAGTCAGATTTCTTTTTCCATAAAATGTAGCCCATGTTAGCAGCTGAGTAGTTAGTTTTTCCAGCCTGCTTCCTTCCCATTGAGTCTAAAGATTTTCAGTTTGTACTGTCTCTGTCCCTTTCAATCCAGCCTGATGTAATTATTTTTTTAAATAGTGTGTGTATTTTTTCAGAATTAATTTATAATCCACCCCACTAGACAAAAGCCATACTCACAAATCTCTCAAGATGAGCCTTTCTCTCTATTGGCTCCCTGTAAGGCTGGTATGAGGCCATGCCTTTAAGATCCTTAAAAGTCCTATCGTTTATTCGAGGTACCTCCTTAAACTTTTCTGAAGTTTAAGGGTGGTTTTACAGTCACACTCTTGGTTTTAGCTTTATAAAATGTTTTTTCACATTATCCTGAATTTGGTCTCCACCTGAAAAACATTTCCTCATTTGAAAACTTTATAGAATCTAGAATGAGAAACAGTTTTGCTTCTAAACTTAGCAAAAGCTGGCTTCTTTATATTCCCTCTAAACTTCACTTAAAAACTGAACAAGTTCATTAAGTACATTTCCTACTTTCCACATGACAACAGGTAACAGTAAACTTTACACCACTACATACCAACAGTTCTTGATGTTCAGCTTCCAGTATCATTTTTTTCTGTGTTTTTTAAGGCCCCACCAATAGCTTCTGCTACCTATATGCCCTTCTCAAGATCCTCCTCAAGAACCATCAAGTCTCCACTGACAGTATCTTCGTGGCCGTTACAACTTCACCTACTACTTAGTCCCAAAGTCACTTCCACACACTTTTTATTTTTGTAGTATCTCCTCATTTCAGTACAAAATATATTCCTGTTATTATGGTTACATACCAAATTACCTCAAAACTTACTGGCATAAAACGATCAATTATTGTGCTCACAGAGTTACAACAAGGCACAGCAGAGATGGCTTGTCTTTTTGGACGTTAGAAGGAAGACCTAAAGGCTGGGGATAGAATCATCTGAAGTTAATCTTGGGCTATTAGCTGGGACACCCACACATGGCTTTTCCATACAATATGTTTCCTGGGTTCCAAGGAAAGAATCTTGAGAAAGAGCAAGGCTAGGCAGAAACCACATTACTTTCCATGAATTAGCCTTAGATATCATCCAATGTTCTGCTATATTCTATTGGTTGAATTACAAAAGTTTACCCAGTTTAAAGGTGAGAGAAGAAAGATATCACCCACTGATGGAACAGTGTCTCCATCACATTGTAAAAATAGCATGTGGGATGGAATACATAGATATGACCACTATGGAAAATACAAGCTGTGACAGCAAACTTAGAGATCTGTTTGATTAGGAGTAGTTTAATGTCTATAGACTATTATCAATAAGCAGCCTCAAAATCATTGAATAAAATGTACTGGCTAAGTCTAAGCACTAGCTGGATCATCCAGGACAAAATTATATTCCTGTGTAAGCCCAATATTCATGCTATGCAATTGTTTCTGCATTTTCATCTGAAATCCAGTAGCTTTCCTCCCTTTGGAAAATAATGTTAAACCAGATGAATAAAGATCTTATTTATTTTAAAAAAGTTTTTTAAATGAAAAATATTATTTAAAAATATTTTTTAAAATATTATTTACAAGAGATTTTTAATATAGAGATCTCTACATTTTTCCATATCAAATATTCTATAACATTTCTTTTAAAAGATGCCCAAATATTTTCCACCTGTTGTTATCCATGTAATCTTTGTTATGTAACTTTGCTTAAACATGTTAAACTGTTAAACATTGGTGTCTTCATCTGTGAAAAGAATATAACAGTGTTTACCTTTTAAGGTCATTATACGAATAAAATGATATAATATATGTAGAAAAAACTTAGAGCAAACCCTGAAATATAATAAGTACTTAATAAATATCACCTGTTATTCAACAGAATATTCAGTCACATTTCAATGACCATACTAGTTTGACCATTTGGGAAGCATATACACTACAAAAGAGGCTATTTTTATTAAAATATTAACTGGGATTTGTATAACTCCAGTCTCAAATGTGAATAGAAATTGTTCTTTTCCGTTATTTTAATAGAAAATATTTATTGGTACCAAGCCTGGTGTTGAAAATTTACATGCATTTAATGATTACATAGACCTTATAAGGCAGGTTTCAGAATTAAAAATTACTACCTTTACCTACCTTGTGACATATTACTTTCTATACTGCTATAAATTCTCTACATTTTTAATAATTAACACTCTCCTGCACTACCAGATACACACACACACACACACACACACACACACACACACCATTTAAAAGATACTAGTTATTAGTAGACATCATTGATAATAAACCACAGTGTTAATTTCATCCCCTAAATACCTCTTACTTGCTCTTGACTGAAAAAAATTCCTTGTCTGGCCTTCTCAGCTTCGCGTCACCCCCAGAATATGGCCAGGGATTGGTTTCCTTTCTTAAAGAGTTGGACAACCTAAAGCAGAGTAGGAAAGGGCAACTTTACAAATTGGCATTTCTAAAAGGAGAGGGACACAGAAAAATCTTCTAATCATAAGATATCCTTATTCCAATCTTTATCTTTTGAATTGTCAAACTACTTTTTAAAATATGAAATGGTTTAAAAAGTTAAACTGGTTTCTTTACCCCAGGAATTTTGAGAGCTTTTTAATATTTGAGAATCTCCAAGAAGCATTTCCGATATATTTAGCCTTGAAATTTATTTTTATTTTTCTTGCTGGACCAGAGTTCATTGAAATACAATTCAGGGACTGCTGGGTGGATTTATTAGTAATTCACATAGTGTTGTCAGCTGATCAGATGGAGAAATAGTAGCTTTGATTTGGAAAGAGAATAAGAGGAATTGAGGCACTTCTCAGATGGGATGGCATACCGAAGCACTCCAGACATCAGTACTAGTAAGAAGATTAAGAATGCCTGAAAACTGAGGGCAGGAAGAGAGAAGCTCCCCAAAATAAGTTTATGTCACTTTATACTATTTTATTTGATGTTACAAACTTCTACAGGCCATTCACTTCATTCAACATGTGAACTCTAATATGCTTGATCCAAGGACTTCATCAATGATTGCCCTGACTAATCCTTGTGCTGCAGAGTGTGAGCTATCATCTATAAAATGTGGGGCATGGACTAATTCAGGGATGGCACATAGGTTTTATCCCAACTTGCCAATATTGGTCAATCATATTAGCTTCCATCCCTTTTCTTAATAATTTTTAAAATGATTGTGAAACCTTATATCTCATTTGTGGTTTATCAGGAAATGGAGCCGCCATTAACCACCTAGGTGTGCCTTGGGTTCAGGAGGAAAAGGTGACAACATATGGCTTTTTTTTCTGAGATCCTGCACTCGGGGCTCATTAAGTTCTGACAGTTTATGATGCTGAACCTGATAAATCCATGAACCACTATTCTCTGGATGCTGTCCCATTGTCTTTCCTAGAAAGAGGAACATAATGAGAGAGGCCTGAAAGTTATAAATAAATAAATAAATAAATAAATAAATAAATAAATAAATAAATAATAGTGTCCATAAAGCTTTGGCTATAAACATTTTATTCTTCCTTTTGGAATGAAAATAAATGATGTTGTATATCACTGTGAAATTTTAGGTTAGATACCAACTTCTCACAGACAGAGAAGCTGCCAGTCTTCAGTGGGATAGACTTTGTCATTATTTAAATCACTCATTCACATAAGTACACTACATGCCAACCATTTTTGACATTTCAAAATGTTTCATTTAATTTTACTTGATTATAATTGTAATATTTTTAGCCTTGCTCAGCTTTTCACAATTGATCTTGCCATATAAAGCAGTGAGTCCAAATAACAGAAAGAAATTATTCAAGTGTTTTTAAATTCAAAAAATTATATGAAAATTCCTTTTGATAGATAATTGCTATAGTGAAATGCACTTAACAATATGTCTACTATACTTGTTTTTAGGCAAATTTCATAGAGAATTGGACCCTCAAAATTAGCAGGTACAGTATTTTAACAGTCTAATCATGAAAGAATGCTTACATGTCAGATAAAAATGTCCTCAAATAACATTATAAGACTTGGACTTTTTTGAATGGGATTCCCCAGCACCTACTGGATGAACTTTTTAAATATATATATTTCTTTTCCAAATGTTGGAGATCTGTGATTAGTCACACCTCTAACTTATAGGTTTATTCATTAGTTTATTCAGCATATATTTATAGAATACCTACTGTGAGCCAAGTACTTGGATAGAGATTCAAGAGAAATACATTCATTAACCTCATTCATTCATCCAACAAATCTTTATGAGTTATGTCTGTGCTATGTGCTGGAGATACGGTGTTGAATAAGACAAGATACAGTCTGGAGAGATAATCAAGTAATCACGAATTCAGGAGATGAGAGAAAGTTTAAGAAAGCAATGCCAAGAGAGTTTGTGACTTGACCAGAGCATTCAGTTACTTGGTGAATCAGTCTCCTGGGCATTCCTCTCAATCCTTTCAGAGTTGATAATATTGGTAATGGCTCCCACTTCCTGCCCTCCCACTGAGTATCAGGTGCTATGCTGTATGCTCAATTTCAACCTCACAGATGATGATTTCATTTCATTCTGATATCATCTCAAAATTATTTTGGAAAGAGAATCTTCAAAGGCCTTCCAAAACCTCTAGGTTTTAACATTTCTGTTCTTCCCTTCCCCACCCCTCCAAACCTCTCTTAACACTCATTCAAATCTCTGAGATTTGCTCTTCCCCACAAACTTGGAGATACCTCAGAAGTTTTCAACTCCTTTGCTCACATTCCTGCCCAGATGACATGTGAGCAGTTAATATACTGTGGAACTACCACCACTACACTGGTTTCTAAGACTGACTGAACCCCAGAACCACTCGGGGGTGCCTAAAAACTAACGTGTCCCAGAAAAGCATGATCTAGTATAGTGGTTCCCAGAGTACGGCTCTCAACCCAGCAGCATCATCTGTAACATGTTGGAATCTTGGGCTCCATTCCAACTCACTGAATCAGGAAGTTTAAGAGGTGCAGCTCAGTGATCTGTGCCCTAACAAGCCTTCTGGGTAGTTCTGAGGCACTAACTATTAATCTCAAAATTATGGGGTAGGTGCTAGGAATTATTTTTAAGCACCCCAGGTAATTTTGAAGACTAATGAGTTTGGGAATCAAAAAGAGAGTATTACTTACAGCTCAAAACACCATTTGCGGAGAAACAAATTGTGGTCTAGCCGTACAGTGAGATATTATTGAGCTGTAAAAAGGAATGAGAACATCGATACAGGTTATGACATGGGTGAACATTGAAAACACACTAAATGAAAGAAGCCAATCACAAAAGACCCACATGGTGTATAATGCCATGTATAGGAAATGTTAAGAATAGGAAAATTCATAGAGACAGAAAGTAAATTAGTGGTTGCCAGGAGCTAAGGGAAGGAGAATGGGTCAACACTAAAAAATACAGGGTTTCTTTTTGGGATGATGAAATGTTCTGGAGTTACATACTGGTGATGGTTGCATACCTTTGTGAATATATTAAAAATTGCTGAATTGAGAGCTTAAAAAAAACACCCTAGGGAGATGAGATAAATATTTTGTACAAAATGAAATATCGGAAATAATGGAAAAAGTCTTGAGGTGGAATTAAGGTAGAGAAATTTGGCAGAGGATTCACAAACTGAAGAGTGTTGCTATTAAGTGCACTACATTCAAAAGTTATACTATAGAATTTTTAAAAAACATTTATTTTGCAAAATAATTCTATTTTGAGACCTAGAAATCTAATCTTTTAAAGTTATCTATTCTAAAACTGTGATTTTTAAAGAAAACAATTTAAAGAATACGTGCCTAAAATAGATAAAAATTTTTCTGTTGTCGGAGCTTTTTATCTGGAATAAAATGTATAGCATTTTTTTCTATTAGTTTTTCTAGTTACATTTAATGTTAGTTTAAATTATACTGTTTTCAAATATTTATAGTATGATTATATTTTTGTTACTTAAGAATATCTATGTCTTTTATTTTCTTTAATAATTTAAAATTAATAGGAGAGATGATCGAGAAAGACCATCACATTCTTGATTATAGACTGCGTAGAGTACAAGAGAAAAATATTCTCAATGTCTAAGACTTTTTACTTCTTATTGCTTGCAAATATCCCACAGAAGCACTCTGGAACCCAATAGATACTTGTTAAATCCTAGGTCTGTGGAGACCCTAGTCAATGACATTGTTCCTCTGAGTCTTTTATGAGATCCATGCCATGTGTTTAGACTGTGCCAAGTGTGTTATATGCATAATTGCTCCCTCTCAAGAAAACCCCCCTGTGAGTGTGGGATCATTAGAATCCTCATATGGGGACAAGTTGAGAGAATTGAAGCTTTAAGAAGGTAATGTACTTGGTTGACTATGCTAACACCAGGCAGCCTCCCTCCAGTCCATGTAAGATAGTCACTGTCACTATCCTGTCTCCTGCATACTAGGGACACAACTGGGAACACTCAGGAAATGCAGGACTATTTTGTCTGCGGTGCACATGGATTTTGCTGGACTGGCTTAAGATTTCCAGAGGCCCTAAGTACTGAAAAGCTGATATATGTCAAATTTTAAAACAATAAAGCTAAGAAAGTCTATCAGAGTTCTTTTTTCCCCTCATGATAATGATTCTGATGCTTTATTAAAAAATCAAAAGCAAAAATTATTTTAAATAAATGTTTATTGTTTCGGCTTCACTTGGTATACTGAAAACATACATATGGCACAATCCAATGCTGGCCTATTTCAATCTGATTCACTGAAGGGGTAAGGGGAGTTCTTTCTAGACATTTTTCCTTCTCAGAGCTTATCCGAGTTATGTCTGGGAGGAGGAGAAGGAAGTCTGTCTTCTATCTGATCTTTGCTTTAGTACATCCCTGGCTCAGTATACCCTTGTCACTAGAAAGCTGCAAGAGGGACCTAGCTGCTAGAGGCTACTCTCCTGGAGTCTGAATATTCTGATACCAATCCAGGTTTAGCCACCTTAGTCAAAAAGATCTTGGAGTTTCAAACCCACCACATTTGCGTAAGCATGGAGGCTACCTTCAGTTCCCAGGTGTGTGCAGAAATTCCTGCTGGCACAGGTACAGGCAATGGCTCTACAGTTATGTACATAAAGCAGGCAACCCCTGTCATCACAATATGCCAAAAAGAAACCAGGCTTTGGCAATAAATCAAATATTAAAACCTGTGTCCAGATCTTGGGCTTGGTTGTCTTGGGAAAATGTACATTCCTCACCCAAGATGAGCTCTCACTAATTTGGAGTTTCTCAGTGCATTGCCTGACCGACTTACCTTCTAAAACGCTTATTCCTAAATGCCATACATCTCTGGGCTCCATCATGAACTCCTCACCTTATTCTGATGCTTCCACATGAGATGTCTTTTGTGACAAGTGTGGGGAAAATGTATCAAAGAGTTAAAAGTGAATCTCTTACCTCTTTGAACTGTTTTCTTCGTACTTTGTGTACACAGATACACTTTTGATGTGTTAACTAGAAAATCTGACTAGAAAAGAACAAAGCAGCTGTCACTGGAAGGAAGACACTGACAAAAAACCACACAGCCCTTTATTGAAGAACTGTCAAGCCCATCCTACACTTCTGGGGTTGTCTGTGGTATTTATCGAAGACCTAGATCTGATGCAGGAAATTAAAAATAATAATAATAAATCTGTCCACTGGACATTTATTAAAGGAATCTAAAATTATATTACATTTAAAATAACTAAAATGGATGTTTTAACAATCCAATGTTTTAACAAGGTTGTTTTTATTCGTTTTATATATGTATATAGTGTATCTATGTGCATGCTTTCCCAACCACAAAAATACACATGTATATACAGAGAATAAAGGTAGATAACATGTTTATATTACAAATAAAGCATATGTATTTTCTCACTATGAGAAGAACATTTTAATGTTTTTAAATGTTTTTTTCTCAATGTAACTTTCATTTTAATATTACACATAAAATTGAATCTTTTAAATATTTCTGAAATTAGCTTAAACAAGGTCCTTCCAGGCAAATGTATTTCTTTATTTCATTTTGCTCTATTGGCTCGTAATATTTTACTGAATACTATTCTCAGCTTTAAGGTAATATACATGCTTTACCTGACTCCATTATATCTTTACAAACTGATTATAAAATTATATGTTCTATGTGCTATTCGAGCTCAGTCTTAGCTATTGTATTACATGAAATTTAATAACTTTTATCTAAGGAAACATACTATATGTAATAAGAGTGTTTTTGTTTGTTTTTTTTTCAAAATTTCAATAGCACGAATATAAGAGAAAAAAGAAAGCTATTAAAGGGTGTATGGAAAAAATGCTAAGCATAGCTAGAAATTGTCCATATGTTCAAATGAATGTATGTCCTTGTATTTTCGGGTCATAGTGACAGATTATAAAATATAGCTTCAGGCTTTACTTCAAATCTTAGCTATATCCCTCAAGAGTTGTATGACCTTTGGCAGGTTATTTAACTTCTCTGAGCCTCAGTTTCTTCATCTGTAAAATAGGAAAGTATCTACTTTACAAGGGTTGTTTAAATGAAAGATAAAAAGGGTCCTGCAGTTGAGTAAGTTTGGAGAGTGTTGCATTGAACAATTCAGTCTACACTGAAGAATGTAGAACAGATTGCAGAGCTTCTCGGAGTCTTTCATATGCTCATGTAACTTTTTAATCATAAATATAACTCAATATTTAGAGTTTCACAGAATATTTGTCCTGAGACCCTTTATGATAAGTATTTCTCAGAACATAGTTTGAAGGAGTCTAAGGGGCAACTTAGGTCAATAGAAACTCTTTTATGATACACTTGGACTTGTGTGCATAAGGGCAATACAATAAGAACTGGGAAACAATCTGGTAATTCAAGACACTGTTGCCTCAGTTGCAAAGTGATTTTCATGGCCAGAACTGACAAGTTTCCTATGCCCAGTGAAAAGAGATTCTCTGGAAAATAAATTGTTAAGCAAATAAACTGATAGAAAAGTTTTTTTATTAAGAATTTGAAATGCCCCTTTAAGTGGTTTATATATATTTATGTATCAAGTTGGAATGTAGGCCAACAAGTATCTAAATTTAGACCAGGACAAGCACTGGGTAGGCATTTGGTGGCCAATAAAATGAGTTTGACAGTCTTTTCTCCATAAACAAATCCAAAGGAAGATTTGCAGGAGGTTGTAGCTTAAGTCCATGATCTCTTGTTTATTTTCAATTCTCAAAAGCCTAACTTCTGCATTGAACGAGGGCTTTCTCAGTCTCTCTAATTTAACTTTCCGATCAATTGAAGGCAGGAAGAATTGATAAATAATTTCTCTTCCTTTTTGAAAATTATGTCCTCTGAAAATTCCAACATTTTAAAAGGATCTGATAAATAATACCAAGTTCATTGGCATTTCAAACAGACAAGACACTTACCTATTTTAAACCATTATGAATGTCATATTTCCATTCAAACTTGGGAAGATCACATTTTCAGCTATCAACCAACTATGGAAAAATCCTTCAGACAACAATAACCTCTTAATTGAAGATTTCTCTTAAAATTATTTTTATAGAATAATGTGGGTGTTATCCTCCTGAAAAACAAAATTACTTTTAATGAAGCAGTTCAAAATCAGGGCAGGGAAAGAGCAAAGAGTTTCCTTGAGGTTCTGGTGACAGTTTACATAAAAAGCTGTTTTATTTTCTCTTTGCAGGGTGTACACCATCATTTTGTCTTATTATTCCTGACATTCAGTTCATCGTATTAGCATCTTTGTGGGAAACAAGAAAGCAATTAAGGTTTTTGCTCTTTATTCTTTGGAAGACAGGGATTTTGCTTTCCTTCAAAATTCTTAATGATGAGGCAGACCTGGTCAAACACCAGATGCATGGATTTTAAAATGCAATAAAGATAGAGCTTTAATAATTTTCAATTACAGTTATTCTGAAATAATGTTAGCAAATCTCATCTAAAAAGTAAATTATTCATTGACTAGGAAATGGGAAAGCTTTGGGATTGTGTGACTTTGCCATTTAAAGTTTCACTAAGATTCTCCTTGATAAGGTCCTTTAAAAAATTACATATTTTATACTTTGTTTCTATCCCTTTTCTTCATTCACGATGCTGTTTCTACTTTTTAATATACTTTTCTAACAAAACACGGTAGTTATAGAATGGCCATTCAGAGGGATCTATTCAGAATAAGTATTCATTCACCTGCTGCCAGAAATACTGATAATATGATATTTTTTTTATTTAGTTTTAAGAATACATTTTTCATTTTAAGCAAATGAAACTTAGAATCAAATAAAAAAAACTGTCCGGCTTTCATTAGAAAATTGGGAGGAAAAAGTCTTTCATGCTGCCTTTGCATTAACAAATCTTGTCTTTCGTGTAAATAAATAGATCATTTATTGGAAAGCTCACAGAATACAGCAAAACTATAGAATCCTCAAATATTTTAAATCAAAATAAAATACAACAAAAATAAAGAAAAGGGCAATCAATGCAGATAATTTTCTTTAAAAAAAGAGAAGCATCGCCCTTCTCATAGGACTTGAAAACAAGTCACTAACTTAGTCATTTTCTGTAATCCCTTTGCAATAATTTCCAATATTTGTATTCAGATAAATGTTAGATTCTCTTTGAACTATTTCCTTGCTCTCTTTTCTCTTGCCATGAGTTTAGTTACCTTTGTTGGTGTCACAGATTTAACAAGTTGATTTGATTTGTGCAAAACTCTTGCAATGAAACTCATGATTGGAAAACTTCGAATTTAGAATTCTAGAACATATTCCAAACTTTATGTAAAATGTTCTTGAGTTCAATAACACATAAGTCTGAACTTTTTATCCAATAAATATCACCAATGTATCCCATAAATCTAAGCCAACACGTTTGACATGGCAATGCTGTGGGAAATCTGAAGGCACATGTCAAATTTAGTGGTTTCTGCTAAATATTAAGTAATGGTTCTTTTTTGTGTGTTTGTTTCAGATCTTGTTTAAGGAAAGGACTTGTTTATCCACTTCATTACAAAACTAGATTAGGGCAAGATTAAATGGATTTATTCCAGTGTCTGTAGATCCTGTTTCAGCTGGACGAAATCCCTTATAACTGCCTCCATCTACTAATTTCACTCATTCCATTTTTAATATGCTTTGAATTCATTACAATAGCAAATATTTTAATGACAAAACAAAAGAAACAAAATCCACATTTTTTCCCTTAATCAGCATCTTTTAGCACTATCTTTCTAGATAAGATATGGATGCTTGTATCTTCACTAGCTCAATTTAATTTGCATAATTTATATGTATTTAAGTATGTATTAATATGTGAATATTGGAGAAATTATTTTGTAAAATTATTCATGAAAAGTCTTTGTATGTTAACTTTTATTGTAGGACACTTTTTGAAAAGCTGTTTACTGAGAAAATTAAGGTAGACCTAAGACAGTGATTGCCAGCATGTCCTGAGGAGTTCAAGAGACATGGGTTCAAATTCTGATTCACTCAACTTTCAGCAAGCTTTAACTTAACATCTCTAGACTTCTGTTTCCTTTTTATGGAAATGGGCATAATAATAGTAGCTGCATCTTGGATTGTTGAGATGACTACAGGAGACAAATACATCTAAAGTCCTCAGACCAATAGCTGGCATACAGTAAGCACTCAATAAATTTTAGCTAATGAATAGTGAATTACTGTAATGAATAATCAGAAGTAATAAGGCATCTTTTGCAATCTCGTTACAGTTTACCTGAATCAACAGAAATTACGGTCTGATGTAAAACAGTCTCCTTCTAAATCCAGCATCATATATTTGCTTCCATAATTTTCCGTATAATTTGCATGGTTCTGTTGTTTCTCTCTCTCTCTCTCTCTCTCTCTCTCTCTCTCTCTCTCTCCCTGTCTCTAGGGAAATATTGGCACAAATCTCCTTGATAGGACAAGATTATTGTTATTGACTATAAAAATGCTCAGCAAAAACATAAAACTAAAGCACTACCTGCCAATGCTAAAAGAAAGAATTTTCTAAAGGAAGCTATATCTTAAACAGAATTTAGATATGTATTTAAAAATCTCAACTTGATTATTTAATATCACTATAAACAATGACACTTTGAACCCCATATTATGCTTTTATCATAGAAATTCATTGTTTGTCATTTGTACTTGGCCTTTATCGAAAATGTTTTCTTAAAAATCTTTCCCAATGTTTTCATTTCTCAAAATTTCTACTTTTCTCTGACTTCATATTTTGGTCTAGAGATATAAATGTGAATGGTCTAAACAGAGGCACCAAAGAGCACTGAAATATAAGCGTTATTTGTGAAACGATTTTTACCTGCTTTAGCTTAAATGAGTCTATTGACAAATGTATGAAAAGTTACTAAAAATGCCTTTAATTCATGTGTTTTGATTTTCATTTGCATAAACAACATATATGACTACTTCCCTTTCAATTTTTATTTACGTTTTTACTCTGTTTACAAAGAGGTTGAGTTGGAGAAAAAATATTGCCCAATATTTTCTATCTGAGGCCAAAAGGAACATCCAGGTAAGAATATAGGATCTTGATGTCCTGTCAATTCCTCAAGAGCCCATTAAGGCAAGAAACACAGGGTAATATACTTATCATAATGATCAATGAAATGTAAATAATATTCAGGTTTAAACATTCTCATTATGAACACACACAAGTAAATCTGCGCACACTGGAGATTTAGGCTCAGGTGGTTCATAGGCTACTCAAGGTCCAATCTCCATTCCCACATGCTTCTCTGGTAGGCACAAAACTGAGACGAATGAATTGGCACCTTCAATTTCATCCGCTTGTCAATTCCAGTGTCATCGGGGAGCCTTGTTTTCTTAGTCAGCTCAAGTTGCTATTATAAAGTGCCATAGACTGAGTGGCTTAAAAATCAGACATTTATTTCTCATAATTCTAGAGACTGATAGTACAAGATCCAAGTGCTGGCAGGTTCAGTTCCTGGTGAGGATCTTCTTCCTGGCTTGGATATGTCCGCCCTCTCACATGTGCTCACAAGGCAAAGAGAGAGAAAGCTCTGGTCTCTCTTCCTCTTCTTATAAGGACATTAATCCCAACTAGGGGCCCCATCTTTATGATCTCACCTAAACATAATACCCAAAGGCCCCACCTCCAAATACCATCGCATTGTGGGGAAGGGCTGCAACATAGAAATTTTGGGGCACAGAAACATTCAATCCATAACACTTGTTTCAATGTGTCAGTGAACCATATCTGACTTCCAAAACTCATAGCAGGAGATAAACTTGTACATTTCACTTTTTTCATTTACGAATGTGCTAGATAAAATCCCATAAGGCCATCTTTCTCTTCATCATTTGAATCAGTGGTGGAATAAAATATAAATAATAATTTCTTCAGATAAATACATAGTGAGATTTGATTATCTACATCTTCTACATTTTTCAAAGCCATCTAATTTTGCCTTCATATATACATTGATTTTATATAATTATAAATTTGGTTTGTGGGCAGTTACATGAATATAACCTTGCTTATTATTTACTCTCACTTTTAAGAACTATATGCATGATCAAAATATCGACAGCCCAATAACATGGAAAAATTGATTTAGGGAAAACAAGGAAAATAGATTTATGTCATAGCATTATCACAGCTGATTAAGGCTTTCATACTTTTAAAATTTCTATCTTATCATTAATTATGTGTGTGGTAAAACTTCATAATTAAAATAAGTATACTATATGCTGTTGTATGTGTCTATGTTGTTCTAAAAAGATATATGTATGTCCTTTCATGTGCTTTATTTTCAGCCATCTGTGAAAACTAATCCTCTGACAAACACGGATCAGCAGTTCTTCAACTTGATATTATAAATTGTTAAAATACTTAGATTCCTACATCCAGTCATGTTTGATTGTTGTTACTTCTTAGTCACGGAAGGAACTCAATACTCCAGAATATATGCATGTGACTTTTGATATCTATCATGAGAAGGAAGTTTTAAAGACTTCATTAGGCCTCTCAAGAGATTAAAAAGGAACCAAAACTACTATATCAGCAGGTACCTTTATATTTAAGGTCTGTTTTTTGAGAGAGTATATAACTGGAATTTTTTAAGCCAATGTAAATATCAGCTGGAAAATATATTTATTTATATTAATTATGGTTATTAAAATATTTGGATTTATTTGTCATATTATTTTGAAAATAGAAAACTAATGCACTTGCCTTTCCCATGACCATCCCCCAAGCAAAAAAATTAAAAACTTAAATTTTTACCATGCTTTCTTAACAAAGTATGGAAAAATTTTAGATATACCCAAAAGCACTTGAACTCTACTCATTCACATTACTGTGGTGGAGTATTGCAGCTCCACTCTGTTTTCTACCCTTTATCATATTAGTCTTTTCCCTCATATCAATATCCTTTCACATTCACTCACATAGTTTCTAACACCTTGGATCACCATTAGTTCTATTCCACTCTTTCCTTCCTGGGCTTCCATTTCCCTCTTCCTTTAGGGATTATTTTAGCAAACTTCTATGAGAGATGTTCTATGTCTTCATATTTACTCCAAAACAGCTTGCTGGGTACATAATTGTAGGTTTATAGTTATTTTCCTTGGGTCTTTGCAGATATTTGATTGTCTTCTGGGTACATAATTGTAGGTTTATAGTTATTTTCCTTGGGTCTTTGCAGATATTTAATAGTTATTTTCCTTGGGTCTTTGCAGATATTTAATTGTAATTCTCATTACTACTAATGAGAATTCTCTTCTTAGTAGAATAACTGCATCTTTTCTCTATAGTTGTTTTTAAGGTTTTCACTTTATTTATGGTATTCTACACCTTATGGTGTTTTTAGGTAATGATTTATTTTTATTTACCTTGTTTAGAATTCTATATAACTCTTCAGTCTGAAGATTTATGTCTTTAATTAATACTTAAAATTATCAACTATAATATCATTTTTCCACCAATCGCCATATTCTTTTCTTTTAGAAAATCTAGTAAATTTTTGGAACATTTTTGTATTTATCTTCCATGTCTTTTAATGTCTCTTCCTTATTTCCCAATTCTTTATCCTTCAGGACAACAATTATATTTTTTTGGATCTCTCTCTCTCTCTCTCTCTTTCGTTTCTCTCTCTCTTCCCCTCTCTTGTCACTCATAAATCTAATCTGCTATTTGATTTACCAGGGAGGTTTAATTTTATGACCATATTTTTTCATTTCTTGAACTCCTAATTTTAAAATCTAAATTGCCTATTTTTTATTCAAACTAACTCTCCTCATTCATGAAGTCTTTAATCATTCTAGACCTACTTAATATATAACCTCAAGTTTATTTCAGTTTTGATCCTCCTGTTTGTAGAATCAATTGATTCTCCCTAGTAATGAATGGATCACTTCCTTGTGTGAACTGTAACTTTTAATTGTAAACACATCTTCAGCTGAGATTACTTTTCTATGAGAATTCTATGTATTATGAGCTATGGAAACCACTATGTGGTACAGTTTTTATTTGGTCTGATAGCTGATTTAGGCTGTGTCTTAAGTTCCCACATCAGTGTTAAGAGTTCAGTCTCTCGTCTTTAAAGATTATACAAAAATCTGCCATCCTGCTAACCACTCTGGATGATTCCCTCTATTTATAAATCCTTAGCACCTGGATATTTCTGTTTCTTTCTTTTTAACTAAGCTATTAGTTGTTTTTAAAAATTGTTTTATCATTTATTTTACCTAGTCTACTCATATGTTCTTATGAGGAGTCAGAAAGCATCTTCATTAACTCTGTTTATTATATCATAAGAGCTAGAGGTCCAATGACCATATCATTATGTAAATGTCGAAGATCCATTTAGCACACCACTCTTGGTAAAAATTATTATTTATCGATGGGGTTAAACCAAGGGACATGGCTTTGATCAAATGAAGAGCCCAAGGAAAGCCGAAGACACATGAACAAATTATTTCAGAAGGGTCTTAAATTTGATCAGAGAAATTTTTCTTCATGGTTACTAATTCCTTGTGTCCTAGAAGAGGTGTCCTGCCACACTGAAGAACTTTTCTCTCAATTGTCCAAGTAGGTGGCATCTCTTCGTGTCTCCGCCAGTTCACTATAATTTCTCCTTTCTCTAGGAACTACTTTTCACCACCTCTCTTATTCATAAGAATGGGTCTTCAACACTCGTATTTTTACTGACCCAACCTGAGCCAATGGGAAACTCTCTTCAGAGACTTTAGAATTGTGACCGAGAAAAGCTGAGTTAGCCTTTTCATGTGGCTGAACGTACAATACTTAAATCTGGAAAGTGTAAGGTGGCCATATTTCACACCATGGAAAGAGAGAAGGATATAGAAGTTGTATGAGAGAAATGAGAATAAGAAACAGAATTCTGATATTGTTCCAGTTCCAGATTCCAGTTTTCCCCCTGAGGTTCAGCTGCATTTTCACAGCTGATTCCCATGATATGCCCCTCTATCCTTATAATAAATCACCACCTTCGCTTAAGTAAGATTAAATTGGCTGCTGTGTCTTGAAACCAGAAGAATCCTAAGACATTAGACCTGGAAACAAAACTAGAGCCTTTGGCAAATAGCAGTGGAAACACTTTAAGCTCTAGGAGAGCAAATATTTCCCAGCACTAACAACATGCTGAAAAGTAGCTAGTCCTAGAAAATCAAATGTGGAAAGGACAGTTCCAGTCATTGTGTATCCCATAAAGTAGAAGAGCAGAGAGAAAGACACATAAAGATATAATGGCAATGCAGGATGATTCCCCATCTCAAAGTTTTCCACTTCCACACTGTTAGCCATAGTGGGTTGGGTATCACCCTGTGGCTATCAATATCCCTCTTGTGTCAGAGACAGTGTTATAGTAACCTACGCACTAGTCCATTTCTTTCATAAAGTGTGAGCTCCTTCAAAACATAAATGGTACCTTTCATATCAATAACTTGCAAAATTCCCATCAGATAATGATTGTTCAATAAATATTTGCTGAATCAACAACTACATGAAAAAATAAATATAGGTACCTGTACAGAAATAGGACAAATGAAAAAAATAGGTTATTACTTCTATTTAGTAAGGGCTTGGACGACCTCTCAAGAGACAGTGTGATGTACAAAATACGAGCACTGGTTTTGGAGCCAGAGATCCCTGAATTCAAACGCTGGATCCAGCATTAATTAGCTGTGTGACCTTTTCTTCGTCTGTAATATAGGAATTATCTTGATAAATGTCTCATAGGGCTATTGTAAACATTACATATGAGAAAGAACCCCAGAGGAAACACATGCTCATTTTAGTTAGAGTCTGGATTTCAGGGAAAGAGAATAGAAATGAAAAATGCGGGGCATGAAAGATCAAGCTCTCCAGCATGTCATCCCTGTAACATTTATCAGTGGGCTGATGAGATTGAGAGTGCAGCTTTAAGTGCCTCTACATCTGCTGTTGGCCCACTTTAGCGTGTAAAATTCAAGGACTTGTAACTGGATAGAAGCAGGCTCCATGTAGCTAGGACCTCAGGGGCAATGACTGAGAGAAGAGGAGAGCCCTGAGAATGGTAAGGAGTCTAGTCTAGATGAATGACTAAAGGGCCAATCATACCATAGGATGCATTACTTTGGTTACACAAATGAATTTGTGTCAATAAGGGGTGTTCAATAAAGAGACCTCTTCTGGGTTTCAATAGCTGGAGTCTCAATAGCTGACTCCCTGACAAGTCTCTGGTGGATAGAAGGGTGGTTACAAGTGGTCCATTTTAGAGTGGCTACAGGAGTATAAGGACAAGGTCTTATCCCAGAGAGACTGGAAAACTCTAGATTATGTGTCATCATTGGGGGCAAGATAGCTCTAAGAGGGCACAAATTGTTTCCTGGGGGTTTAAAATCTTAGATCCAGAGGGCCACAGAATTTAAGCAGACATACCGTATATCTGTGATATTGAAATATTATAGCAAGGGAGGAGTAACAATTAGGAAGACATGTCTAAAAAACACTCCTTAGATGGGTAATAACAATAAAAGAAAGAGGTGAGAAACACTGGCATACATAAATTATGCAGGTCTTGATACTGGCTAAGCCCATTTGTAGCATTTATATTGCCTCTATACACTTCATCACTCAAAGGTTACTTCCCTCTTGTTCCTATGCCTTCAATTCCAGTAGGCTGCCACCAGGGTGTCTTATTCCTAATAAAGCCAGGTAATGAGCAGCCAGGATGCCATTTGTCTAATTAACAGAGTGAAAGATTGGCTTATATCTATATTTATTTTTTTAAATGAGAAAGTGCTCTTAATTAAAAGTCTAAGACAACCAGCATTGGTAAATGTTAAAATTTAAAGAATAAGAGGAAAATATATTTAAATCTAAAATGGTACATGTGACTGATTTTTGACTAGTGTTAATTATTGTATAAATTAAATTTAAGGATAAATATAATTATTTCTAATATATTTTTAAAGGTTTTAAATTATATAGTGTGAAGTGAAGCTATGATTGAATGAAACTGATGATCCAGGAGGATGTACCAGATTCCTCCTTTCCATAGCACTCAATACATTGCAGGATACCTTCAATTTAAGAGAAACAAATTCAAATACTTCTTGGCTAAAATTTTCAACATCTCTGGATTATCTCTTCATTGTAATTTATGAGACAGAGTCACCTCTCAGCTAGCAGTATATAGAATCCTCCTCTCCCCATCTTCCATACCCTGTCAATTCCTATGACAAATCTATATTCTTTTTAAAATCCCTTTTATAGATTATCAAAAGAAATTTGAGAATTATAATGTTAATTTACAAATACAGAAATAATTCAAATAAAAAAGATTAAGGAAATTCTGAAATAAGAGCTGAGGTTGCGTAAGGAACAGCTCCCCACTGCCTAATAGATTAAACCCAAACACCTGCTGGCACTTAAGGTCATTCCAGTTGCAATCCCAACTTTCCTTTTCAGGGTTATAGTCAATCATATCCCTGCAGGAAATCTACATTTCAGCCCAAATTGAAACTATTTCCAATTTAAGCTACTTCCACGTAAGCTACTTTCTCTATCATACATTTTCTCTTTGAAAGTTATCATATAACTTTCCCTCACTTTGATATGCTCTCACCTCAGTCCACATCCCACAGCCTTATTTCTACATACCCAATATTAATAGTTCAAAGCCTAGTTTAAAGGCTGCCTTCTCCATAAAGACTCTCCTGGGCTCTGCCATCAGATGAGCTTTCTTTCTCTTTCCTTTGAAACCAATTAACATTCAATTTGAGTCTCATTTATCACTTTAAATAGTCTCCATTTTACGCTGGTTTTCATGTATATATGCTGTGTGTCTCCCCCTCCTCACCCCACTCATGATGGAATGTAAGCTCCTTAGTGGCAGATATGTGTCTTATTCGATATCATATTTTCACATAGCCCTCAAGACAACGCATTGCACATAGTGAGTGTTCAGTACTTGCAGAAGCTGCTCTGTCTCTGGCTCAGGCTATGTAAGTTAGTTGTGGATGTCACTCAGATTGCAAGTAATATTTGCAATTCAATGTGAGCTTTTCATAAAATAGCTCTTATTAGGCAAGGATTTTTGTGAATCATTAACAGGCAGCAACAGTACTAGGGATTTATTTTAATAATATTTCTGTTATAAAATTCAAAGGCTATCAGAACCAAAACATGTATATCTCAGACAAGTTCACCTGTTGATAATCACAACGACCATAGTGAAATGTTTTAAGACTCCTCCTTTACTTGGAAAGATATGTAAAGCCTTGCCACTCCAAGTGTGATCCAGAGACCATCTGCACAGTTCAAACTGGGAGCTTGTTAGAAATGTAGAATCACACAGTGCCCTCCAGACCTATGAGTCAGATCTACATTTTAACAAATATACACAATAGAAGTGTAAAAAGCACTGGCTTAAATGTTTAAATGGACATTTATTAAATGTTTAATGTCCACCTATTTTTGTTTATTTGGACATTTATTCCTGTCCAACTATATTACGTCCATATATTTATTCAAAGGGCATATCATAAAAACTTGTTCAGTATATTTAGTGGAATTTGAAGTTAATTGCATATAATACAAACACAAATAAAAAGAAATTAAATTGCCATGTGAAATTATTGTTTCTTACTTCTTGCCTTCACTCTTCCAGAAAGCAGCACAGGGAAGTGATTAAAGAGCATGGAGCACCAACTCCATAGTTGTTCCCGAATTTCTTTTCTCATGAAAGGAATGAAAAACACTAAATATCAACATGACGGGGTTGGAAGTTAAGAGGCGGTTTCCCAGGTGGGGCTCATGAATCCAAATTGTTTGATTCAAGTCTTCAAGGAAAAGAGGAGCTTCTCTCTAACCTCTGAGGAAAGACCCAGAAGACCCCTGAGAAGAGTAGAAATATGGTCTCTCTGCCATGCTGACACCCTTAATTATGGCTTTTGAGCTTTTGATGTTCTGACACATGAATAGCTAGAAATTTGCTTTTTCATTTTGTGCACTTGCAAGTTGGAAATGTCATCAAGTTTCATCAAGATTGAAATGGGGTCCAATTTACTAAAAATGCCTCATGCATAAGGAAGTTTTGTGCTCTCCTCCACATGGGAGTCAGGCTGCACAATACATTATGCACCTCGTGCTGGAAGGATCTCGACATGCCACTCAAATACTGAAATGGAGGCAGCAGTCACGCTTCAGGGTCTTTGCACTTTCATGGGGAGGGGTTCCCCAGCCCTCAAATATTCAATTCCCAAATAAAATGGTTCTGTGTACTCACTATAAACGTACTGATGTATAAACTACACCTACAGCTTCTCCCTGCTCATTATTTCTGAAGCGCAGATCATTATTCTGCCACAGCGCGCCCCCAAACAAAGAAAGGCAGGCTAATGGCAAAAAATAATTGCTATTTTATGTCCCTTTTGCTTTTAACAAAGTATAAAATTAACAACTTTTTTCTTTAACAATGGAAAAGCAAAGTGAATTAGTCAAGAGAAAGACTACTTTCTTACAATTTCACCTTGTCTTTTTCGTTGGGGTTACATTTCCCTTGATTCTGTCAAGAATCTCTCCCTGAATAAGATTTCAATACCTAATAGCAAATTTTGAAAAGTACTCGAGATACTCTCTGGGTAGACGTGTTTTTATTTCCTTCTCCAATGTTGATTATTTTTTTCTACTGCTCTTCCCCTGAATTTACCTACACACAAATACTATTTTAAATACTCGTAGTGTGGTGAAGACTAGTAAAAACCTACATCGGAAAGAGTCTCTGTCGCCCAGCAATTCACAATGACAGGAGCAAGAAGGTACAGACAGATTATTTCCCACTGGAGCCCCACATCTGAAAAATAGAAACCTACAAAGCAGTGAACCTCACGCTTTCCAACCCACCCACAGATGAAGACATGCACCAAGGCTTTGGCACACAGCTTGAATGCACTACTAGAAAAGCATAATTTCTGTGAAATCTCTTATATCCAAAAACTCATACTGATTTTGCATTTTGTTCCTTAACATATCTGTTTATTTTAAAGATATATTAAAAAAATACTTTTAAGCTCCTTGCCACATAATATAATTGGCACTGTTTGAAGGTTCCCCATGCTTTCAAGGACATCCTAACCCAGCTGTTTAACTTGAGGTTGCTCATACTATCCTCTCCATCTTGAAAAGTTAAAGTGATTATAATAGTTTTAAAATTTACATATTACCCAGTGCTTTGACTTCTATCAGTGTCATCAAAATCTCAACACCCAACCTTAACTAAATATCTACTATATATCAGGTACTGTGTAAACCCTTGGCACACATAATCTTATTTAATAGTTAAAATACCCCCGCAAGCAGGAGTTGTTGGCCCCAATGTATAGATGTGGAAACTGAGGCTTATAAAAGTTAAACAACCAGTTCTTTGTATCACAACATAGAAAAACAGGTTTTTGCTGATTACTACGATATACCGCCTATTCGTATTTGTTTTTCACACAATCTATAAAGATATTATCAAACTCCTACAACTGAAAGAGGAAACTGACTCCCAGTTTAACATCACACAGTTAATAAATAAGAGAACAATCAATTTAAGATCTTCTAACTCTAAGAACATTGGGTTTTTTGTTCTACCACAGATGCTTATGTCATTTCCAGTTCTACATTCTAAAAATCTATGATAGAAAAAAAGCTTAAGCCAATCACTAGAACATGATAAAACTTGGAGTCTTTATTTTCATGCAAATAGTCTCAGAATGAAGGTCAAGACATAAAGATTCAGTGACCTTAATTGTAAGAGAATTAAAAATTCCATTAGTAACTATCACAATTTAATAATGCTCATTTTTTTATAAGAATGGGTGATAGTTACAGGAAATTATAGCAACCTCTTAATTTCTAAGACTATTTTTTCAAGTGCATTTTCCTAGTTAAAGATTAGGTGCCTTTTTCAGCTGCCAATAACAAAAATGTTGAGTAAGAATTTTCATCATTAGGAAGTTTCCTGTCTTCGAGCTATCTAAAATAGGAGTGGGCTCTGCACAATGGTAAGTTCCCTGTCCCTAGGGACATTTAAGTAGAAACTAGATGACAAATTGTCAAGGATATAACAATGAGACTCAAAATCTTTTAGAGTGATAGACTTTTGGAGACAGATATAAAAGCCATGGACATTTTCTCCATAAAAACATGTAGATGTGCAAAATTTTGCATACATCGGGGTAAGAAGTTTGCTCTATCATGTCTACAGGGCAGGAAATCATTTGGCTTGAGATGAATTCCATGCATCTAGATGTAGATAACAACACGTAAACTGAGATTTTCCGTGGGCTTTGTCCCATCTCCTTCCTTCAACCTTGTTTTCAAATACACATGGAAAAAAGATCTCACAAACTGGCATATTTTGTTTGGCTTACATGATAATTTATTTATTTTTACTTTTTTTTAAGTTTATTAAATTAAGAGCTCTCACACAAAAATTAAGATTTCTCGCCTCTGATGGAAAAAATCAGAGGCTCAGGTAACCATGGGCCTATATTCCAGTAGGCTACCCATTTGCTGAAGTTGAGTGGAGACCACAGATCATGCCCTTAGATGGGCAATGTCAGTTTGCCACAGTCTACAACATTCACTATTGCCATGCTCAGCCTACTTTACTCATTTATGTTTTCTATTTCACTATACATTTTATTTTGAAATCCCTGAAATAGAATAATTTTTGGCCAAAAACTTTCTATATTAGCTGTCAAAGGGGCTGAAATGCTTCTGTTTTACCAAAGTCTCTCTTAATAGAGAGACACGTGATATGTAAGGGAGGGCAAAGGGTGAGCTTAGGGCCAAATGAAATGTAAGAGCAGGGAAACCTCTGCCTTTTGCAGTCAAAACCTAAGAAACAACCAAATACACTGATATGCTCATTTTTTCCTGATGACTACAGAGAGAGACCCAGGTAGCATACATATAGAGACCAGAGACAAGATGTGGTTTTTTTAAAACCAGGATCTGACTCTCCAAGCCCATGGACTGTGAACTTGAACTTGGAGCTGTTCTCAAATTTCATAGAACCCACACTTTAGTACATTATATTTTGACAATTTTAACATTGTGTTCGGATGCCAGATTCACGTGTTTTAGATCAATGGATGAACAGACATTTCCAGCAGTTTCATGATGGCTTTGTTTCATTTCATCTGGATAGCAGTATTTGGCCATTGATTTGAAAGCTATATTGGTTCTTACCTTATTATTACTAAGAACAGAAAAGAGTAGAAAATGATGAAATGCTAATTCTAGTAGTAAAAAGTGTAGATCTTATCAACTTAATTCAAGTAAGACCAAGATGGAATCACTAGACAACCTGAAAATGGAAAGCATTTCACCTCGATTGAATGCTTATTGAACTTGAGCTGTATGTTAACTATGAAGGAAAAGACCTAATTACAGAATATATAGGAAATACTGAAAATATATCAAAGAGAGAAAACAATAAATGTAAATTTATTTCTAATACTCTAGTATTGAAACTCTGCCAAATCTTCATATCCTGTTTTATAAACCCTCATAAATTGTAAGCAGTATTCAACTTATCAATTTTCTACATTTTGTCTATGTTTGCAGGAAGGCATTATGTCTCAAGTCAGGGAATTATAATTTTAGTTTTGTTATTAATTGATTTTTCAGCTTGTCTGTTTTCTCATCTGTTAAATGAGGAATTCTATCATCCCAGGGATACTGGAGGGACAAAATGCAATAGTAGATATCAAAATTCTTGAAAAAGGTAAAATATTCTTTAGATATAAAGTATTATTAATATATGAGTGTGTTGTATAGATAATGATTATTGTCTCACATAAAAACATAACTCACAAAAAGTTACATTTTTCTGACATTAAAATCAAATTACATGTTTACTTTATCTTACTCTATAATCTTTTTTAAAAGATTTGTTTAAGTTCTTTTTTATTAAAGAATATTCCTAGTATTTTCTCAGGTAAAATGATCAACATGCAAGTTAGATAATAAGCGATTATAAATACTTAAATATTGGTTTACTTCTTCCATTCTGTCATTTGTTATTGTAACATTGATAGCTTTAAATATTCATCCCATCTTATTTATAACAACATTGGATAACACTACTCATTTATCTATTTAAGAAAGGCAATTTAGAGGAGGGGTAGCTACAATGATGGCAATTTGTCATTAACAGCAGTTCTAATTAAATAGCCTCATCTACACATTATTGCACCATTTTGTGTATTTTCCTTGTCTAAGACTAACCATAATAATCAACCAGATCAAAAATTCAGCTGCTTATGAAAGTGAGAAAATAGTGATTTACATGTTACACTTTAAAAGCTTCATCAAAGCTGTAATAATTTTGTTGGATAAACAATGTGATTCTTGAGATTAATAAGAATTTCTAAATATGAACAATATGTACCCTGAGGAGAATATTATCTAACAAGGATCTGATAAATTATGTTGGGCAAATAATCTGCATACTAAAATGTGTATAATGGAGACAGGAAATTAAATATTGAAAAGTGTAAATAATACATTTTGGCGTGTTGGGTTTTTTCCCTTTCAGTTGGGTTAAATCCCAGCTTCAAAATAATAGATGTCCCAATGCATGTTCCGGTCATTTATACAAAGAGTGAACAGAGTACGCTGATACTTGCCTTAGATCCAGGTTCACATTGGGCAAGATATAGGAAGTTCTTTGACGAGCTTCATTTGGAATAGACACTTGGAAAAGAATGGAAGGAAATAGCCATATTTTTTTCTGGACTTCCAAAAACTACATTTCTTTCTTTCTTTTTTTCTTTTTTTTTTTTTATTTCAAGTGGATAACTGCCTTTGAAAATTAGGAGAAAATGCTGCTAGTCCAAAAGACTATGATGATATGGAACGCAATGAAAATACTGCCAAGACTATATTAATCAGAATGTTTACATAGGACCTGGACTCTGTACTCAAGCTTTGGATGAAAATTTCTTCAAAAGGTCATCTCACCACCCATTCCTGGTAGACCATTCAGAAAAACTTTACTAGACCCAAATGTGTGGGTGGCAAAACCCATCAGACACTATTTTCTTCTTTAGGACAGTTATTTCTGGGAAGAAAGTAGCTGAAAAGTCTTCCCAAGTCTGAACAGGGAAGTGTGCAAGTACAGAGAAGAGGTGCCAGGAATAGAGGGAGCAAGGAGACAGCAAAAACTTTCTGGAAGACTGGGGTGTGAATGAGCAATAAACGTTAACCAGGCAAAGAACAGGTAAGTACTTTCCAAGGAGAGGTACCGACATAAGCAAGAACTTGGAAAAATGAGGCATATGTGCCAAAACATAAATAGGGGGTGCAAAATGTTTAGAAATAAGATCGTAGGAGAAATTGAGGCCAAATTACTCAGGTCTGTATTTGCTATGTTAAAAATTTTAGATTTTAACTTGAAGGCAATAAAGAACAATATGAGTGATATTGGCAAAATATATAAATGACAAATCATTGGTATCCTGAATACCTAAAAGACACTTGCAGATTAACAAAAAGACAATCCAGCTGAAAAATGGACAAAAATTATGAACAGGCAATTTCCAGAAGACAAAGCTTAAAAGATCACAAAAACACTTTAAAAGATATTTAGTTTTGGTAGTGATCAGGGAAATGGTATTAAAACAAAACAAGGTACCATTGTAAACTCATCAGCTATAAAAATCGGACAATACCAAGTTTAACAAAAATATGGAGCGACCAAACTCTCATATACTGTTGAAGAGTAAACTGGTATAATCACTCAAGAAAAAAATTTGGCAATAATCAATAAAAATTTCAATACCCTTTGATCCAACAATTCCTCTCTTTGAAATATACCTTAGAAAAAATGTCTCATATCTATATATAAATATATGTGTGTAAGAATCTTTATAGTGGTAGTATTTGTATTTGGGGAAAATAATTTAAATGTCTATCAACAGGAAATAACCCCAAAATGTGTGGTATATTCATAGAGTGAAACAGTAAATTGCATTGAAAATGAACTAGAGCCACACAGATCAAGGGTGCATCTCCTAAATATAATATTACACACACAAAAAAGCAAATTTCAGAAAGATATAAACCTTATGTCAGTCATACAAAGTTTTAAAACATTCAACATAATAATCCATATTGCTTGGAGACATGTATATATGTAGTAAAATGCAAAGAAAGACATGGGAAATGGGAATGATCACTGTCACACTTAAGAGAAGGGTGTTTGACTAGGTAGGGGCTAAGACCGTGAGAGTTTCTGCTTATACTGGTAATATTTTATTTCTAAAGCAAGGTGGTAGGGATATGAGAGCTAAGTGAAACATTCTTTGTACATTTTTATATATTCAAAACACTTCAAAATTTTAAAAATAAAAAAGAGAATTTAGCAGTAAGGAGATGGAGCAGAGTTAGGGAGGAAAAGAGAGAGGCAAAAAGTGGTAAAACCAGTTTCAATATGCAGAGATTTTTGTCATTAAAGTAATGGCACACAAACCTTGCATTTTCCAAAATGGATTGGACAAGAGGATGACTTTACCTGGAATTTAATCTCAAAACTGACTCTGCAAGAATCCTATATCAAAAAAAAAAAAAAAGCCCACAAATGGACAAATTTGGGCAAAAGGGACACAAACTTAAAGCTGAAGAACACAGACAATTCCATTCTAATTCAAAAGTAATATCAAGTTCCCTGCAGGGAGGGGGAAAAAAAAAAAAAGCTAATTTAACCTTTCAACCCCTTATTCCATATTTATTATGTGGTGATAATAATACAGAGGATGTTGTGAGGATTAATAAATTCATTTCTCAAGCTTTGTAGATAAAAATGTGCTCCATAAGTACTTTATTTTAAGAACTATGAAATGATTTGTTTATTCAGTGTCCCATTCAGCCATTCCTTAAACCTTATCTCCCAATTCTGGGTTTTGAGATGAATATGGGGTCCTTTAAATGATTGCTAGTAACCTTTGAGAATTATGCATTTTAAGCACTGGTTCACAATGACTATGTGACCAGATATATGTCATATAGGAGAAAGTCAAAAATATAATCCCTAAGAGGTTAATGACACAAATTGTATTTGGAGTTTCAATTTGCCGCGGTAATTCCAAACACTTTAGAATAAGTGACTTTGGCCTTAGCACCCAATGTCTGCCAATACAAAGACATCTTATTTGGGGTCTATTAGGAATAAGTTAGAGTTTTGGATGGAAGGCAGCAAATCAAGTCATGAAATTACATGGAAATATAGAGACTATGCTCTTTATAAAGATAATTAAAGAAGTTTCTTTGAGTTGTTTTCTCCTAATTTCGTTTCTAGGTCATGACTGCTGCTGCCCCTCGAAAGCAGACCAGCCTTATTCCAAGCATGTGCTCCTTTTCTGAAAAGAAGATAGGAAGCAAGAATAGCAAATACCAAGTCCTTGTGGCAGAAAGGAATAATTTAAGGCAGACAGGATAAACTAAGACCATTAGGTGGTAAGGCTGAGACACTGAGGAGAAATAAGAGAGATCGGAAGCTCCAGAAAACACAGCTCTGTGGATCATATTGAGAGTATTGTCTTTATCTTAAGAGCAATGAATGGAATGCCGCCGAAGGTGTTTAATAGGGATGAGAGGGAGAAGGAGGCTCACAAGATATTTGCATTTTGAGACTATCATTCTAGACTCTAAGTAGAAGAGATTGAAAGTAGTCAAGAATAGATGCCCAAGGCTATTAGATTAGTTCTGGCAAGAGATAATGGTGGTGACCTAAACAAAAGAGGTGGTGTGGGGATGGAGAGAAGCAGGTACATCAAGAGATGTTTTAGAAATAAAAATCAACAGACCGCCTTTACCCTGTCTACGTATCCCTTCCTCCCGCACCGCCTACCTTCTGGTAACCACTAGTCCGTTGTCCATGTCCATGAGTCTCTGCTTGTTTGTCCTGTTCATTTGTTGCTTTTAGGTTTATATCCTACATATAAGTGGTATCATGTGATTTTCAACATTTTCTCTCTGGCTTATTTTGCTTAGCATGATTATCTCGAGGTCCTAGGGGGAGGGTGAAGTAGATAAAGGGATCAAATATATGGTAGCTGAAGGAAACTGGACTTTGGGTGGTAATCACACAATAGAATATATAGATGTCAAATTATAATGTACACCTGAAAATTATAGAACTGTATTAACCAATGTTAACTTAAAAAAAAAAAATCAACAGATTGAAAAAGGGGAAGTGAGGGAGAGATCAAGGATGAGCAATTCATAGGTTTCAGTCATGAACAGCTTAAATTTTATATAACATGCACCAATATAACATGCATGTTGATGGTTACATAATTTCCAAAGTCAAAGGCAGAGCCTCAGGAAAGTTAGCCCCTGGAATCAGGTTTGTGGTTTCCCCACATATCACAACATAAAGCCATAAAGTAGTAGAAAACTTACTACAAAAGGTTAGGAGTTGCAAAATATCCTCAAAGGCATCTAGGGGCTTTGATTGAGGATTTCAATCACTCATTTAAAAATCAAATAGCTTTGGTTTCAGAAAACAGATCTTTTTAATGAATGGGCTAATATGGTTTTTTTCCAGGCATCATTTCAAACGCTCTCTGCAGAAATGCTCCGAGTTTCAGTTTGCGTCTCTAAACTAAAATACCAAAGAGACCTGCCCAGTTCACCTCACCACATGAGCTGCATGGAATTTCACAAACCCAACTGCGTCCTTCCGTAGCTGCCCAGGGCTCCTCTGCACACCATCCCCAAACCCTACCTCAGCATCCAATTGGCAGGACATTCCTCAATGTCACTCAGAGAAGAGCCCAGAGTGCCCCTTGTAAATAAACTTAGAGGCAGTTTCTTCCATTCAGAAGATGGTGATAACACAGAGCAGGCTATCTGGTTTCTCCAAACAATTAAGCCATCTTTCTCCAGGCACGACGATCTATAATCCAAGCCAACAGCAATCTAAGGTAGCACAATCCTCTAGAGTTTTGTGGGCAGTCCAGAACATCTCTCCAGCTCCTATTTCATTTTTGTTAGCCTCGATTTTCTTATCTACACAATAGCTACAATAATAGTTATCCATAAAGCTATTGTGAGAATTGAATGAAGAATTCCACGAATGTTTGGCACATTTCTTGACACAGTGTGTTTTTTATAAATGTTCATAATTATGATTATGCCTGTCCCATGATATTCAGAAGAGAAGATGAGAAAACTGAGGGCAGAGAAAAGATAGCCTGTAGCTATAGGAGCTTCACATTGTAGTGAAAGAGACTTGGAACAAATGAAGGCTTAAAATGAGTAAGATCAGTAAAGATTCCCTGATATGTCCCTGACCACTCACCTTCCTAGCTCCTCCCAATGTTTTCACTGCTGGGAGTCCCAGGAGAGCCCCCACGGAACCATGGCACATATCTGCAGAAAAAAGTTTGAAGAACACTAATCTGGTGGCGGGAAAAAAAAAAAAAGCACTAAACAATGCATCCAGAGACCCTTGCCTAAGAATTTTAAAAAACAAATCACTGAACTTGTCTATCTCAGGCCCTCTTCTACAAATGAAAGGAGTCACGTTCTCACCTATACACAAAAGCACATTTGTACTTAGGAAAGGATAAGATGAGATGCTAAATGAACAAGTCACTGAAAAATAAAAGCAATTAACCCAGTGTATATTAAGGACCTACTGGATGATCAGCAACTGGATGTTCATTCTGAGCAGAATGCAGAATGAGTTCATGCAAGATCCCAGCATGGGGGCAAGAAGGAATGGTTCTTCTATGGGTAGGACAGCAAATAGCAGTTTTAAAGTTAAACAGTACAAAGCAGAATATAATGGTAAATAATATGGTAGAAATAATCATGTTATAGGATTTTAGAGCAACGAGAGAACAATAAGAAGAAAGTTTATGAAGGACAGAAGGCATAAGCTGAATCAGAAAAGATGATCAAATGGAAAGTAAAGGTTATTCCTGGGGGAAAATGACCCAAATGATGATGCAAAGGTGGGAATTGGCAAGATATGTTTGGAGGAAAGTGAAGTGTCTATTATGCATATTGAAAATGTACCTATAACTTTGAAGAAGCATAATCTTTGAAAACATCATCTAATTACATTTTTGTTTCACCACTTAATTTCAGAGCAGGTATTATTTTGCATAAGGGCAAATTAAGACCAAGAGAGGTTCATTTCCAGAACAAAGTCAATCAGCAGAGAGGAGACACAGGTCTAGAGCCCACATGTTTATTTTCTTATTTCTAGATTCTTCTCAGATATTATGGTCTCAGGCTTAAAGAGGAAAGCTGAAAAACTCTAATCTCTTTTATTTCTATGAACTAAAAGAAGGCAGCCAGGGGTCCTAGAATGTAGGCTCTTGGAGTTCAACTGAAGATTTAATCTCTCCTACCTTATTCAGACAATAGTAATTTCCTGATAACCCCTCATGTGCATTGTCATAGTTATCCTTGAGTTCAAATCTTCTGACTTTTATAGGAATACAGTTTAGAGTGTTGAAGTCTTGTCCTCTGAGTCTCTGGTTTCCAGTGACATCGCCAAATATTTGCATGTTGCTGATGTTTGATGATGTTTCCAGACCTCTCCACTGTGTGTGTGTGTGTGTGTGTGTGTGTGTGTGTGTGTGTGTGTGTGTGTGCATTCTTCAATATTGGAAGTGTTTACTTTCAAGATCCTTTATCAACAAATTTGGAAGGTAGTTGTTCAAGGTGACTGAGCAGGACTGTGTGAAATCAGTAAACAACAAGAAGTCAGTATCTTTCAATGAAGATCTACTTCAAATTAGCGATGTGCCATGAAAGTGACAAAAATTGTTCTGGCTTTAGCTGGCAGATGTGCCCAGGTGATACACAATCTCTAGACAGACCTTGCAAACCAAATGAATCCTACTACCCTAAAATCACTGTAGGCCTGTTTTAATTGAACGTTCTATGGTTGAGCAGAGAGAGATCCGGGAAATACAAATGCATTAGTGTGAAAGGCGGCTGCGACCTATGCCTGAGGGCTTCACACACACAATCATTTAGGATCCTCATCTCCCAAGTGCCTTAAAATGGTTAGAAATTATGCAGGCTGGGCCATGTTGCAGCCTAATCAAAAATAGACTTGTACATTTTTCCCCCTGAGGTCACGTGTTAGGTCACCCAACGCAAGGAACAATACTCAGCACCATCCAAAGTGTCGATTCACCCCATTTGTATGTGGTCTATGATAGATGGATGAGCAGAGATTAAATGAGACCCCTTTCTCAGAGGCTAACATAAGTTACAGTTCCACTTACATGTCAAGCCTAAGTATAATATTAACATATACATTGATCCTGCGTTTTTAGAAGGGGGAAAAAAGATTTCTAATAATATGTTACTGCATACAAAATTTATCTAAGTAAATAATTATTTTTAAACCAAAGATTTAGGCAGCTTTAGTATTCCACATTATGCTAATCTTTAACAATTACTAAATGTGGGTATCAGCCAGTTTTTTTTTTTCTTTCTTTTTTTTTTTTTTTAGGTTTAATTTAAAGCAATTTGACACGGAAAGGTTATTACTTTAGTTGCCAATAAAAGCTGTACTTTTAACATAAGTGTACAGTAGGCCCTAGGGTATGTGACTATTATCTTTTCTGCAATTATGTAGTGTTCTACATAAATGTTTTTTTTTAAAAAAAAAAACTTAGAAATATCAAAAGTACTAACTTAGATACAATATGAAAGTTGAATAGAAAGAGAACAGAAAACTCGATTATTTTAGGCACAACATGGGTTGAGGTTTCCTCCTAGAGGTTATATTGGGAACAGCACCAGCTGGCTTTGAATAAATTAATTCAAACTATATCTTAAAAACACACACTTAGCAACCAGAATATCGATTTTATGAACATTCTGTCTTGAGATGCAGTTGTTCAATTTCACAAGCTAAATGCCATTAACAGTAAGAGCAAGTCTCTGAACCAATTAACCTATTTTCTAGAGTTGCTGTGCCTCCAAAATAAAAAGAACATTTCTCAGATGGTATTTGCCATCCTAAGCTTTCATATGTCCTAGAGAAAAGAAAATAATTTATTTCCAGTAATTGGATAATCTAAACTTTTTCTCTTCCTTTGATCTTTTAGGAAGATGGACTTTAACAAAACAAAACAAAACAATATTTTGTTCTTAAAATGACAGAAGGCAGCCCTATGCCAGCTCACCTCCCTTCACCTTTCTGCATTTATCTCTGAGGTGCTCATATTTAACTAATGGGGGAAAGTCAAGGAAAAGAGGGTAGAAAAGAATTTAATCAATAGCTCTTGTCAATTTTTCATTATTATGGGATACTCCCTTCCTATAATAAGAAATCACTCAAGAAAAGTAAGGCCAGCAAAGACAGGGACATTCACCCAGCCATCTGCTTAATAGGAACATTTAATCTATCAAAGGAGGCCCAAGTAAGGCCCCAAGAGAGATACAGGGCTAGGAAAAGCAAAATCTGACACTGCCTCTGAAGATTGACCCACGAGAGTAAACGTTGCACCTGGACAAATATTTTTTTTAATTTCGTGTAAATTATGATTATTAACATTACATTTCTTGAGACATCCATGTCCTTAGCCCTGACCTAAACACCTCATAAGCATTATCTTATTATCCCTCAAAATAACCCAAAGGCATAGGTGCTGTTCTTACTAGCATTTCCCATATGAATGAGCCAAGGTCCCATTGACAGTGATGGTCGTACTGGGAGTCTAAACCCAGCATGTCTGCCTACAAAATGCCTGACCTAGGACAATGAAGCAGTTAGCAGCACAGGCTTTCTGTGCTTGAATCCTAATTTTATCATTTCCAAGCTAAATAACCTCAGCTGAACTACTATTCCTCTGTTTGACTCATTTTTCCCTAACCATAAATTGGGGATAATAATTTCTTGAAGTACTTACTTTATAAAGTTGTGAGAATTGTTTGTGTTGATGCATATTAAGCACTTAGAACCAGGATCATAGTATACATTCATTAATAAATGTTAATTAGTAAATTATCATTGCTTTTCAGCATATACCTATTATCTTTCTTTAGTAAAGAAGGTCTTCTATTCTTGTCTGGGCATTTTGAGAGACCCCCAAATAAACAAAGTCTTCCAGAAGTGAAGTTGGAATAGAACTCAGATACAGATAGGACACATTTTCAAAGAATCTTCAATAACAAGTGTTCATTTTTTCAGGCATCCTCCTTTATTGCCCTGGTTCAGTGCAGAGGACACCTACATTTAAATTTAGCAACTTCTATTTTGACTCTTTGTCAGTGACCCTGAAGGTCTGGCCAACATTTTGTTGATGCACAAACTTGGATCTCATCAGGAGGTTTGTAAGTGAAAATAAGTCACTTGTTAGTGAAAGTGCCTAGTTACTTACCCAGCACTCATCTCACTGTTCATCTTTATCAACAGTAACTCTCAGCTGAGATCTTAAGGGATCACTTATGTTTCCTTATCATCTCTACTTCATTGTAGAGGGACCAAGTCATATGCCATGAAGATGTTTGCAGATTTGTGAATACAATGGACTACTATAATACCTAAGAGTTGTTGATATCTATCCCATGAATATCCCTTTTGATATTCAAAACAAAACTATTATAGAGATAATATTGCACACAGTTTCAAAAAAGAGGAAACTGACGCCCACTAAATGAACTATAATTCAGACTGAAAAAGTTGAACAGACTAAATGAACCACAACGGCCCATCTGTACAAAGTACATGTCACAGCCGCTGTTTCACATTCTCCACAAAGCATCCCAAATTTAAGAGAAGCCTGGCCAATGTATACATGAGATGTTCTCTCATTTTGATCTTAACCATAAGCCTTGCCTTGCATCCCTAGTTACTGCCTAACTTCCATTATGGATACACCATGGTGAAGAACATCTATTATATTTGCCTTCTTCCTCCTTCTTGTAATAGCATCTCAATTTTCCTTTGAAACTACCCCTTATCCATTCTCAGTCCATATGACCTACTTAGTTAGACTAATTTCCCAGCTCCTAGATTGGGCATGGGCACCAGATTGGTCAATCAGAGCACATATATACTGGCAAAAGACACTGGTCCAGGGACTATCATTCAAGCCAAATTTTACTATTGTTCTATGTCCATTGGAAGCATTATAAAAGAGAGTCTGTCTTTATCCTAGGGTTGCTCCAATTCGAGGCTATAAGCCTAGAGCTTTTGGAAATCCTAAGTGAAGAGAACCTTCCTGCAAATAAAGCCATTACAGAGAAAAGCAGACCTTAAATAGGAAAGAAAACAAATTTTTCTATCAACATTTAAGTCTCTGTATTCAGCCATGCCTGAAACAATGTTATCCCTTAAACTTTTCAGTTATGTGAGCTAATAAATAAAAAGAAACTCATCAAAATGGGTTGTGTCACTTGGCTCTCTACCTAACACACTCATAAACCCATTCCTGCACCTATGAATTCCTTCGCCTATGCCCTCCTTCAGAGTCCTGACCCGCCTAAGTGCGTGTCTGTGATAGACAGTGAGGATTTGAAGAACTGAAGTGCTCACGGTCCTCTTTTGACAATTCCTGGCATATTTCTCTGAGTCCTTAGGCAGTATAAATGATAAATAACAAAGATAGTTTCTTGTCCAGCCCACTCCATTTCTTAAATAGAAAACTCACCTTTCTCTTCTTTCCTGTGCTCAGCTGGGTAAGAAAATAACTCAGGTGTCATCTCTGCTAATGAGAACATGTTTGGCTGCCACATTTGGATGTTAGTAGGCTCCATGTAGATGGGATCCACAAGACTATTGCATCAATAAAGCTGATTCATTTGAACTTTGGGACATATTTTATGCCTATGTGCATAGGTTTCAGGTTGGACCCCTTAGGGTGGCAGGAGCGTGCTTCCAAATTGCATGATACTGGCTCCTTCTCTTATGATACACATTTGCATCTATTGGGAAACGTTCTATGATCACTTTCCATAAGATTGAAAAACAAACTTTTATTTGTAGATAGAATTCTGGGCTGGAAATTTGTTACCCTGGAAGACAACTTATCGTCCAAAGCTAGGAATCAAGGTCAGAGGCTAGGAAGTTAGGCTTGGCCTACTCGGCTAAACTAGGGGACTATCCATCCACCATTGGCTACTTTGCACATGGGAAGTATTCAATAAATGTGAACTCTGCTATCAGAACTAATCATAATCACCACAAGAACCAAAGAAGGAACTTTTAAAAAATTCTAAAACAATATATCCGAGGACTTGGCCTGAATTTGCAGAATTATAAGAAGCTATTTCCAGAAGGGACAGAAAATCTCACCAGGTCTGGCAGGACTTCCGACCCAAACCTACTTCAGGCTGAAATTCTGAGCTCCTTGTTCTAGCATCGACCCCAAGATGGATGAATGCAGCAAGAGAATCCAGGGCAGGGTGCCCAGTAAGCTTTACCAGTCAAGCCAATAGGTAGCAGGACCTCAACTATGTTAGATATGATTCTGGGCAGGATAAGCTCAGTTCTCTTTGTATTTATTTCCTTTCACTTTAGTTTCTGAGCAATAGATCTTCTTGAAAACACTCAAATTTGTCTTGGTTTAAATAAGGGAAAAGAATTTTCACACTTCAGGCATAAGATAAAGGGATTGGTGCACCCACAGAGGACATCTATGAGTCCACAAAATAGAGTTGTCAAGTGTAACCGCAACATATGGAGATGTGAGAAGATGAAGAAGGAAAGCTGCAGTCCCTGAGCCTGTCTCATGAGGGGATTTTCTTTGTCAGTACCAAAGTTTGCTTCCCTCAATGTTTTTCTTAGAGATAACAGACTGACCTTTTGTTGAAATGACCTGCCACATCCCATAAGAATTTCTTGAAGGTTTTTGAAACTAATACAGCTGAAGTGATAAACTCTTACTGAAAAGGAGTTGCTTTTAAATTTTTTGACATTCATAAGCAACCTAAAGCTCTTAATCTTGTTTTCCTCCTTAAAGTTTGAAGTCTATGGCCTGGAGCCATAGACTGTGTTTGTGGTTTCACACGGTGATTAGTTTATGACTTCTTTAAAGGACTATCTCAGTTCTGCATGAACTGAGAACTTGCCAATAGCTGTGCCTCTCATATTAGTCTTTTTCATATTTGAAAAAACTAGATTGTGAAATCAATAATAACTGCATTATATATCAGCATATGACATAATTCTTTGGGCTTAAATTATGATCATGATATCATGTTTGTTAAAACATTAAAAGTATCATTTTACTTTTCAAAATTAAGAATAAATGTACTTATAAAATTTGAGAGAGGTAGGAATAAGGATTGGGGGAACATTGACTTCATTCAATATATCAAGGAAACCAATCCAAATCAAAGTAGCAACACTGACCACTCCTAGATGGAGGGAATGTGGTCAAGAACAGATGCCTTGAAAGTTACAAATGCTCAAGCCTCATAGTCTGTTTCTTTTACATTTGTCTCATGCCCTGAGTGGCAATAAAATATCTTGGTTGTCAATTAAGTCATTAAGGAACATAAAAAGAGGTGCTGCATGGCTTTTCAATATGTCAGCTCTTAACAATAGTAAAGTTTTAAGAAGATAAACTATTGGCTTTTCTTTGCTGTCAAAATTTTTTGAATTAGGAGGTTTAGTGAAAACGTGGTCATTTGTTCTGACTATGGGTAAGTTCAGACCAGCACATACTTGGAAAAGATACCCACTCCACGGTTTGATTTGGGAGGCATCCGAAGCCAAGCCACCTCTAAAATATGACGTCTTGACATCTTTTTTAGATATGGTAACTAACACTCTTTCCCACTCCTCTCCAGACATTCCCTACCCTCCACCCCTACCCATTATTGAGGTATCACATCTTATTTTTAAACATATGCTATTATAATACACATATTTTGTCCAGGAGGAATTAATTTGTAACTTATTACTACGAATTCATTAATTTATCAATTTAATTAGTTGGCCAATTCTGCTATGGTTCAATTTCCATCTGTAAATCAGAGGATAATAATTGCACTTACCTCATAGAATTTTTGTGAAATAAATAAAATAATACATATAATGTGTCTGGAACTCAGTAAGCACTCAATTGAGGTAGGCTAGTTTTATAGTTGCTACTATTGTTTCTAAATGATAAGCTGCAAGTCTCATGTAGAATTGAAAAATACAGAATTAAGGTAGGAAAATTCTGTAATGCAAGGAGCTGCCTAGTTGAGCGATACAGCACAGGGAACCAGAGAAAGTGGAGACAGTCATGGAGGTAGGGGGCCTTGAACCCCTTTTCTGTTACTCTACTTTCGAACAAATGTATCTTCTCCAATTCCAACATATCCTCTGAGAAAGGGGGAAGGAAAACAATTTATTTTAATTTCATTAAATGGTTCACAGGTCACGCTTTCCCCCTTCTAAGTAGAACCAGACTGCATGATTTAAACGCTCCTAATAAAAGATTTTCTAAGCTCTGTTAATTAGTGTCAATTGCAATGGTAGTTTCTGTTTCAAATCCATTTTTGTTTGCCACTTTACCCTTACATGATTCCAGAAAAGGCTACAGTGAGCAAGAGGTAACCCCTAATAAATGATCTCTAGGCAAAATGGTTTGGATGAATTGCTGAGGGTTCCACTGAGGTTTGTTTATTGATCTCATACTAAAGAACATAAAAAAGTGATAAACTGGAATGTAATGAACAACCTGATGCAAAAGTGTCAAGATGGAAGGGTGTGATGGGGAATAGAAATATGTTTAAAGTACATGTGCTGGTATATCTCATAGCAAATATCAAGGTCTGTGGTTGGGATTTCAGTTATGCCTGGATTATTGAAATGCCTAATAGTTAGAAAGATACCTATGTAAACATCACTCATCTCCACTTAATCATTCAAACCATATTTATAGAGTTCCTACTTGGGATACAGTTTACAGTTTCACTGGAAAGAGACATCCAAAGGAATCATTAGATAGATAGATGATTGATAGATAGATAGATAGATAGATAGATAGATAGATAGATAGATAGATGATAGACAGATAGACAGATAGATAGATAATAGAAAGATAGTATAGATAGATAGATAGATAGATAGATAGATAGATAGATAGACAGACAGACAGACAGACAGACAGACAGACAGATGACTGGTTGATAAATACAAGAAGGTAAATAAAGATGAGATGACATTTCATATTAGGGGACTGATGTATTCAAGGAAGGAAGATTATATTCTAAAATGATATGTAATACTAAAACCTGAGGGATTAGCTAGAGAAAGTTTAGTGGAAAAAAGGTAGCAGGAAGAGAATATCTAGACTGCACTGAAGCAGATGTCCTCCTTGAAACCCTCAACACCAAGAAGCAGACAAGGAAACTGAGCAGTTGGGGGAGGACAGCTCATAACTGAAGGTCCTGATTCTATCCTGGAGGTGGGGCACAGCAAGGTTTGATGACTATAAGGTAGGATAAGGTGGGGCAAGACAACTTCAGCTCTTCTCTCAGTAGCTAGAAGTAGTGGCTGTAGGCAACATAAAATCTGAGGATGCAAATTACTTTCCAGATTTCTCGTCTGAGCTTAAACAAGAAGAGAGACGACCTGCAACACTTGCTGTAAAGACAGGGAGCTGATGTGTAAACCTTAAGGTTTAGAGCAATGATATTCCCACACACACCCACAGTATTTATGTTATAGTCGCATGTGGCTTTAGAATAAAAACCAAATGGCAAATAATAAAAGGCTTTCACGACAACTAATTCTGACAATTAATAGCAATCCTAAACTCTTTAGCAAAAGTGAATGTTTCTTCTTCTAATAAGTCACATGTCCCCGAGTAGTTTCATAGATCAACAAAGGCCTTCAGGGTCCTAGATTGTCCATAACCCAGGGGATTGCAATGATATTTTGCCAGCTGCTTTACGAATCAAGAATTAGTAACTAAACACACACACCCTCCAGTCAAACTATCTGGATTTGAATCAGCTCCTACACTTGACAGCCAATGTGATCCTGAGCACATAATCTAACCTTTTAGCCTCAGTTTCTGCATCTGAGAAATAGTCAGCTACAGTGCCTACCTCACAGGAATGTTAGGAAGATTAAAGGATATATATCAAACCTATACACGAGAGGTGCTAGAGTAGAGTTTCCCACTAGGATAGTGATGTGCCAATCCTCCACACCCCACAGAGAGTCATGTTTTACAAACAAGGTTCAGAGAAAATAAGAAATCTATCCAGGAATGCACAGTTAAGTTAGGGGCAAAGCTGGAGTTCAAACATAGGTTTATATTGCTCCATATTTTTTCCGCTAACTATACTATGTTGCCTGTAACCATTTGAAAGTGTGTGTGAAGGCAAGAAAAAGACAAGAAACCAAGGTGGTTCAAGGGCCCGTTTTCTTAAGAAGTCAGGCTGAGAATTTGCCAACAATGATTCCTTCCCAAACCATCTTCCACATCAACTTGTAGTCCAACTCCTGTTTATCCTCCAGTTCTCAGTTTAAATGCTCCCTACCCACTGCCCTGTGACCCTGGTCTAGGTTAGCTCCTTCTGTCAAATGCTCTTAAAGACGCTGGACCTTTTGTAATAAGGCTAATACAACTTTTTTGAAGTATTTGTTATGTAATTATTTGTTTAGACTCCATTTTTTCAGAAGAATGTTTTATGAGAGCAGGAACCGTATCTATCCTAGCTACATATTTATCCTACACGCAATGCTTGGCACCAAATAGGGGTTCAATAAATACTTGAATGAATGGATGAATAAATTTTTGGCCCAGGGACAATGTTATTAGAGGCCATGGATGTAAAGATAAGTGAATACTAGGCCACAACATACTTGCAATAACAATGATCTTATTACCAGTGGAAGAAAAAGAGATCATAAAGCCGAAAGTTAAATCATTTATTTTTTTTCCAATATCAAAATAAGATCACACAAAGTATTTACTAAACATGACTTTGCTGTTAGGCATGGAGAAATTTGAATGTTTGTGTGTATTTTGGTTAGGGATGTTTATTTTTATAGCACTTTATGAATACCATGCCAGTAAACCATAGATTGAGATTGTCTGCCCAGGAAGTTAAATTACCTCAGTCCTTTGGAAAGAGTACAAGCATTCACATGACCCAATTTGGGAGTTTGAAATTCTAATTTAATTCTCAGTCTATATACCGATATATTTTGAGCATTTTAAATGAAATCCTAAGCAGGTGTTCATCACGTTAACAGATAGAAGCAGCACTATTCTCATTTAAGCCAGAGTGGGTCTCCTAATATCCACCTGCTTTGTTCACTCCCTGCCCTCCAAAAACATCACTAGGCAGCCTCTGAAGGATGCTCTTAGATGCCCTCTAGGTTCCCAGGAACTCAGTCTAAAACAGCCAACACCAACAGAGATTTGACTGACACCTTCAACACCAGTTACCTGCTCCTATGCTAAAGTTACAGTCAAACCAGGCTATCCTGCTACCAGGCCACAGTGCTACAACTGCATACAAAATAACTCTGAGTTGGACTCAACTCTGAGTCAAACCATAAAGCCATTTGAGTCTCACGGTAATAACCCCTAGCTTAAATTTGTTCTCTTCACAAGGCGAATGTGTGGGAGTGAAGAATTTGTGGTAACACATTTTCAATTTTAGGTACGGCATGGTTTCTGTATTTTCCATATGCAGACTAATCTCAGGGAAAAGGCCCATGAATATACATTTGTATTTTGTAGAAAAGTACAAGGTTTATCCAGCTCAAATAAAAGAAGTTCCTGGCTTTATGGAACACATTCTTGTGAATTTCTTTAAGTGACTTCATTCATTCGCTCACTCTAAAAATGTTTATTGGGCTATACTATGCTTCTGTAGCTCACTTGTTCGGCCAGTCATGACAACATAGGTTCACTGTGCGCCTGCCACGTGCTAGCTGGAATAATGGTCCAGAGACTGCCTTCATGGCACTTCAAGTCTTGTCAGGGAGAAAGATTGTTTTAGTAAACAAATAAATTAGAGAATTATAAGTAGTGATTAGAACGATTCATAAATTAAACAGGGTGCTGAGATAGTACTTATAAAGTAGCTAAAATATTTGGGGGAACCTACCAATATAACAATTAAAACCTGTTGAAAGTCAAAGAAACAACTTTTGTAGGCAATACAAACAGACTGCATTCTAACAGCTTTTCCTGGCGCTGAGAATAATCCATGGGCTGTGGGTGATCCTTGTATTTGAACACCAAGGAAGCACAAGAACCACATTTCCACAGCTATCGATTTGTTTTTTGTAAGCTGCTGTTTAGGATAATTTTTACACTATCATTATATTGTTTTTCCCATGTATGTCAATCTCTTCAAGTAAGTTATCATACAGATAACAAGCTATAGGCAGAGATACAATGGAATGGGGGAAAAACAATTCAGTTAGCAGAAAAAACAATGAAGTCAGGGAATTGGAGAGTTATGTAATTTAGAGAAAGAGTATATGATATAGAATGCTGCAACTAGTAATGGTGCTATAGACAAAATCATTCTTGGGGAGGATAAAAATGCCATTTGGATAAGCAAATAGAAGCAGAGGATTCATTATAGGTGGTGGGGAAAGCATACATAAAGGTACAAAAGCTAATCTATCTTTCCATCTACCTACGTGTTTGTCCATCTGTCACTGTTCTAAGTGCTTTCCATACCTTGTCTCATTTAGTCCTTAAAATAATCAGTAGGTGACAATTTATTATTACTCCTACTTGTTTTAGATTGGGTTTCTTGCAAGTAGAGCCTAAAGCAGGAATTCAGGAGCATGAGACTTACTGAGAGAAGCAGGATCTAAATAGGGTTAAGAAGAGTGAAGCATCCTAAAACAAAATTTTCAGGATTGTGCAGCTTGCTAACCTTGACAGCGAATGTCTCATTATATTCTATATTCTAGATGCCTCGCTCTCTTCACGCTAGTCTGGATCCTGGGGCAAGCTCCTTAGAACAAGCTCTGTTATAGAAGTGAAGTAGAATAGTGAAGGAGACAATGGAGAATATGGTCTCAGAGAAAGCCTAGCTGTGATTGGATCCATGGTAGAAGTTCTTGAGCCTAAACTGCACCACAGAATGGTGCACAGGAGCTGGGCTTTTTAACCCCTATATCAATAAGTCATTGGCTGCCCCTGAGGAGGACACAGGTATAAGCTATTAGCTGCAGCAGTTAGGGGCTGGGTGGGGATCCCGCTGGGGTACTAATTGCATCATTACATCATTTTGAAGAAGAATCTAACAGTTATGGAGGCAGCAAATGTTCAATTGCTGGTGTCTGGAGAAGCCCTGATGTGTAGCATTTGCCAATTTTCCTGGTGTAAATATTGCTATCAAGGCTGATTTCAAGCTACTAACAT
>NW_024353908.1:5579522-5772491 GCF_902729225.1 Pteropus medius
TGATAAACTGGAATGTAATGAACAACCTGATGCAAAAGTGTCAAGATGGAAGGGTGTGATGGGGAATAGAAATATGTTCAAAGTACATGTGCTGGTATATCTCATAGCAAATATCAAGGTCTGTGGTTGGGATTTCAGTTATGCCTGGATTATTGAAATGCCTAATAGTTAGAAAGATACCTATGTAAACATCACTCATCTCCACTTAATCATTCAAACCATATTTATAGAGTTCCTACTTGGGATACAGTTTACAGTTTCACTGGAAAGAGACATCCAAAGGAATCATTAGATAGATAGATGATTGATAGATAGATAGATAGATAGATAGATAGATAGATAGATAGATAGATGATAGATAGACGAATGAACAGACAGATATGAATGGAGTAGAAAGATGAATGAATAGATAGATGAATGAATGAATAGATAGATAGATAGATAGATAGATAGACAGACAGACAGACAGACAGACAGACAGACAGATGACTGGTTGATAAATACAAGAAGGTAAATAAAGATGAGATGACATTTCATATTAGGGGACTGATGTATTCAAGGAAGGAAGATTATATTCTAAAATGATATGTAATACTAAAACCTGAGGGATTAGCTAGAGAAAGTTTAGTGGAAAAAAGGTAGCAGGAAGAGAATATCTAGACTGCACTGAAGCAGATGTCCTCCTTGAAACCCTCAACACCAAGAAGCAGACAAGGAAACTGAGCAGTTGGGGGAGGACAGCTCATAACTGAAGGTCCTGATTCTATCCTGGAGGTGGGGCACAGCAAGGTTTGATGACTATAAGGTAGGATAAGGTGGGGCAAGACAACTTCAGCTCTTCTCTCAGTAGCTAGAAGTAGTGGCTGTAGGCAACATAAAATCTGAGGATGCAAATTACTTTCCAGATTTCTCGTCTGAGCTTAAACAAGAAGAGAGACGACCTGCAACACTTGCTGTAAAGACAGGGAGCTGATGTGTAAACCTTAAGGTTTAGAGCAATGATATTCCCACACACACCCACAGTATTTATGTTATAGTCGCATGTGGCTTTAGAATAAAAACCAAATGGCAAATAATAAAAGGCTTTCACGACAACTAATTCTGACAATTAATAGCAATCCTAAACTCTTTAGCAAAAGTGAATGTTTCTTCTTCTAATAAGTCACATGTCCCCGAGTAGTTTCATAGATCAACAAAGGCCTTCAGGGTCCTAGATTGTCCATAACCCAGGGGATTGCAATGATATTTTGCCAGCTGCTTTACGAATCAAGAATTAGTAACTAAACACACACACCCTCCAGTCAAACTATCTGGATTTGAATCAGCTCCTACACTTGACAGCCAATGTGATCCTGAGCACATAATCTAACCTTTTAGCCTCAGTTTCTGCATCTGAGAAATAGTCAGCTACAGTGCCTACCTCACAGGAATGTTAGGAAGATTAAAGGATATATATCAAACCTATACACGAGAGGTGCTAGAGTAGAGTTTCCCACTAGGATAGTGATGTGCCAATCCTCCACACCCCACAGAGAGTCATGTTTTACAAACAAGGTTCAGAGAAAATAAGAAATCTATCCAGGAATGCACAGTTAAGTTAGGGGCAAAGCTGGAGTTCAAACATAGGTTTATATTGCTCCATATTTTTTCCGCTAACTATACTATGTTGCCTGTAACCATTTGAAAGTGTGTGTGAAGGCAAGAAAAAGACAAGAAACCAAGGTGGTTCAAGGGCCCGTTTTCTTAAGAAGTCAGGCTGAGAATTTGCCAACAATGATTCCTTCCCAAACCATCTTCCACATCAACTTGTAGTCCAACTCCTGTTTATCCTCCAGTTCTCAGTTTAAATGCTCCCTACCCACTGCCCTGTGACCCTGGTCTAGGTTAGCTCCTTCTGTCAAATGCTCTTAAAGACGCTGGACCTTTTGTAATAAGGCTAATACAACTTTTTTGAAGTATTTGTTATGTAATTATTTGTTTAGACTCCATTTTTTCAGAAGAATGTTTTATGAGAGCAGGAACCGTATCTATCCTAGCTACATATTTATCCTACACGCAATGCTTGGCACCAAATAGGGGTTCAATAAATACTTGAATGAATGGATGAATAAATTTTTGGCCCAGGGACAATGTTATTAGAGGCCATGGATGTAAAGATAAGTGAATACTAGGCCACAACATACTTGCAATAACAATGATCTTATTACCAGTGGAAGAAAAAGAGATCATAAAGCCGAAAGTTAAATCATTTATTTTTTTTCCAATATCAAAATAAGATCACACAAAGTATTTACTAAACATGACTTTGCTGTTAGGCATGGAGAAATTTGAATGTTTGTGTGTATTTTGGTTAGGGATGTTTATTTTTATAGCACTTTATGAATACCATGCCAGTAAACCATAGATTGAGATTGTCTGCCCAGGAAGTTAAATTACCTCAGTCCTTTGGAAAGAGTACAAGCATTCACATGACCCAATTTGGGAGTTTGAAATTCTAATTTAATTCTCAGTCTATATACCGATATATTTTGAGCATTTTAAATGAAATCCTAAGCAGGTGTTCATCACGTTAACAGATAGAAGCAGCACTATTCTCATTTAAGCCAGAGTGGGTCTCCTAATATCCACCTGCTTTGTTCACTCCCTGCCCTCCAAAAACATCACTAGGCAGCCTCTGAAGGATGCTCTTAGATGCCCTCTAGGTTCCCAGGAACTCAGTCTAAAACAGCCAACACCAACAGAGATTTGACTGACACCTTCAACACCAGTTACCTGCTCCTATGCTAAAGTTACAGTCAAACCAGGCTATCCTGCTACCAGGCCACAGTGCTACAACTGCATACAAAATAACTCTGAGTTGGACTCAACTCTGAGTCAAACCATAAAGCCATTTGAGTCTCACGGTAATAACCCCTAGCTTAAATTTGTTCTCTTCACAAGGCGAATGTGTGGGAGTGAAGAATTTGTGGTAACACATTTTCAATTTTAGGTACGGCATGGTTTCTGTATTTTCCATATGCAGACTAATCTCAGGGAAAAGGCCCATGAATATACATTTGTATTTTGTAGAAAAGTACAAGGTTTATCCAGCTCAAATAAAAGAAGTTCCTGGCTTTATGGAACACATTCTTGTGAATTTCTTTAAGTGACTTCATTCATTCGCTCACTCTAAAAATGTTTATTGGGCTATACTATGCTTCTGTAGCTCACTTGTTCGGCCAGTCATGACAACATAGGTTCACTGTGCGCCTGCCACGTGCTAGCTGGAATAATGGTCCAGAGACTGCCTTCATGGCACTTCAAGTCTTGTCAGGGAGAAAGATTGTTTTAGTAAACAAATAAATTAGAGAATTATAAGTAGTGATAAGAACAATTCATAAATTAAACAGGGTGCTGAGATAGTACTTATAAAGTAGCTAAAATATTTGGGGGAACCTACCAATATAGCAATTAAAACCTGTTGAAAGTCAAAGAAACAACTTTTGTAGGCAATACAAACAGACTGCATTCTAACAGCTTTTCCTGGCGCTGAGAATAATCCATGGGCTGTGGGTGATCCTTGTATTTGAACACCAAGGAAGCACAAGAACCACATTTCCACAGCTATCGATTTGTTTTTTGTAAGCTGCTGTTTAGGATAATTTTTACACTATCATTATATTGTTTTTCCCATGTATGTCAATCTCTTCAAGTAAGTTATCATACAGATAACAAGCTATAGGCAGAGATACAATGGAATGGGGGAAAAACAATTCAGTTAGCAGAAAAAACAATGAAGTCAGGGAATTGGAGAGTTATGTAATTTAGAGAAAGAGTATATGATATAGAATGCTGCAACTAGTAATGGTGCTATAGACAAAATCATTCTTGGGGAGGATAAAAATGCCATTTGGATAAGCAAATAGAAGCAGAGGATTCATTATAGGTGGTGGGGAAAGCATACATAAAGGTACAAAAGCTAATCTATCTTTCCATCTACCTACGTGTTTGTCCATCTGTCACTGTTCTAAGTGCTTTCCATACCTTGTCTCATTTAGTCCTTAAAATAATCAGTAGGTGACAATTTATTATTACTCCTACTTGTTTTAGATTGGGTTTCTTGCAAGTAGAGCCTAAAGCAGGAATTCAGGAGCATGAGACTTACTGAGAGAAGCAGGATCTAAATAGGGTTAAGAAGAGTGAAGCATCCTAAAACAAAATTTTCAGGATTGTGCAGCTTGCTAACCTTGACAGCGAATGTCTCATTATATTCTATATTCTAGATGCCTCGCTCTCTTCACGCTAGTCTGGATCCTGGGGCAAGCTCCTTAGAACAAGCTCTGTTATAGAAGTGAAGTAGAATAGTGAAGGAGACAATGGAGAATATGGTCTCAGAGAAAGCCTAGCTGTGATTGGATCCATGGTAGAAGTTCTTGAGCCTAAACTGCACCACAGAATGGTGCACAGGAGCTGGGCTTTTTAACCCCTATATCAATAAGTCATTGGCTGCCCCTGAGGAGGACACAGGTATAAGCTATTAGCTGCAGCAGTTAGGGGCTGGGTGGGGATCCCGCTGGGGTACTAATTGCATCATTACATCATTTTGAAGAAGAATCTAACAGTTATGGAGGCAGCAAATGTTCAATTGCTGGTGTCTGGAGAAGCCCTGATGTGTAGCATTTGCCAATTTTCCTGGTGTAAATATTGCTATCAAGGCTGATTTCAAGCTACTAACATGATCTGTGAATGTGGAGTTGGCAAGATGTGCACGATCTCCATCATACCACTGCACAGAGCTCCAGCCACTCAGCCAGTCAGAGGGAAACCAGAATTTAATCTCTGGCAGTCTGACTCACACATAAAGGCATATTCATAGTGCCACAGAGCAGCAACCTTTTTCTCTAAAGGAGCAAATAGGAAATATGTTCTGCTTTGTGGTCTCTGTTGCAATGACTCAATTCTGCTATTGTAGTGTTAAAGCAGTCATAGAGAAGTCATAAAAAAAAGATATGGCCTTGTTTCAATTAAACTTTACTTAAATAAACAGGCAGTAGGTCAGATTGAGCCCATGGGTTGGATTTTGCTAACATCTACTATAGATGTTATTTAATTCTTTTATAATAAATAACATCTGCTATTTAATTATTGAGCAGAGGCAACACTAGGGTTAGGAAAGAAAAGTGCCTAGGATGTAAAACTTAAGGAGACATTTCCACAACCCTAATGTGAGCACTTCCCTAAATTTTGTTCCCTAGGTCCCTCTCTTGCCTCACCCTGGGCCTGGCCCCATTACTGAGTCACCTGAACCAGATTTATGGGTGTGTTGATCAGGGTTAAGTTTTTCAAATCTGAACCACTTTCTGCTCAAGTGGTTTAACACATGGAATTAAGAGCTTGCAAAATTGTTGGAAGTGCTCAAGAAGCAAGTGAGGCAAGGCAATCAGCCTATCAGGGGGAGCTTCTATATCTGCCTCACTCAATACTATGGGAAATTGAGAAGCTGCCCCCATGACTGCTGAGTTCAAAGACACAGTGACATAGGCATGATCCAGAGTCAGGGCCACCACTACCACTCAACCTGCACTAGAACACTGCTGCAAACAAACCCAACATCTTCAGTCTCATGCCTGCCAGCATCCGCAGCTGGAACCACGAGGAAATGCCCCTGCCTTGCTTCCATCTGCCAAACAGCTCCTGTGTGCATCTGTGTAGATCTCATTTTCTTCTAGAACCCTAGCTGCAAGAGAGTCTGGGAATTGTAGATTTAGCTACCTAAGCGATGACACTAGAAAAAGAATGGAATACATGCTAACTTAACTGCATTCACCATAATGAGAATCCTAGGAAATATCTTATTTGACAAGAGCTTAAGGCTACCTGTACAACAGGCATGAGACTTCCTTGTGCAAATCTGGTTCCAATCAGAAGTTCCTGCTGGTAAAGGAAAAACCACTCCTGCCGCCCCACCCCCACACACACACACACACACAGAGTATGTGATGGGACTGGTGACAGAGATCAGAAGTTTATAGCTGAGGGCTAGAGGATGAAAGTCTAAGATGAAGAGGAAAAAAATGCAACAGTGATAAAGAATTGGGTCAAGGACTACCAGGAGTGGTAGCAGCTTGTAGAAAAAGAAATAAAATTAGGAACCCTATAGGACAATACAAGGCTGGCAGTTGCTAAGGAGTGAATGCAAAGGGAAAGCTGAGAAAATGTCTTACATGGGTCATTTGTCTTAAGGGAACCATTGCTTTGTGACTGCCGTATCTATTCCTAATGAAGGAGAAATACTGGCATCACTCTCTGAGGTTGGAGATGTGTGCAATTAAGTAATACTAAGCGTGTTACAAATACACGGTGCTCTATAGACAGCAATTTGTAATCATTTCCATGAAGAAACAACATTTATGAATCAATAAAAATGGAGCTATTTCCTTTTTAAAATGTTTTGCATTATAATATATGATATAGAAACACATCACGTACATGTGATTACGAATTATAATAATGAAAGACTCTTGGATCCACTGTGTAACTTAAGAGCTATAGAGCTAAAGCTTCCTGTGTGTGTTTCTCATGATATTTCTGACTCTTCCTCTTTCATTATTCCAAAGTTTCTGATTTTTATTCCTTTGCTTTAAAAAATATATAGTTTTATCACATATATGCAACCTGAAATTATTTCAATTTCAGGTTGATCAGGGTTACACACTTCAATTTATTTCTAATTGATAGAAATTAATGTTATTGCTAAGAAATGTGTGTTAAAACCTATTTATCAAAATTAGAAAATGAACTTGGGTATTTCCAAAAGGGAAGGAAAAAAGAAAAGCAGGTATTTTCCACAAATGCTTAATTCACCTTATAATTTGAGCCAGTTTTCATTTAAAAAAAAAAAATAGTTTAATCCTAAAATCCCTTTAGATGTGCTAGCCTGCTAAAACAGTGGCTAATTTTCACTGTTTTTCACCGTACTGAGCCAGTCGCAGAGTTAATAAAATTAAGCTTCCTTCATTTCTCTCAAATTCCCCCCACAAAGAAGAGCTGTACATGCAGAATGCAGCATAAATATGTGGCTGGTTTTCAGGACTTGAGCCATCACTGATTTGTTCCACTGCCTCTTAACAACATATTTGTATTTTGTGAAATGTATAATTTTTTTAGCCCCTGAACAAATATATTTACATAACTGTGTCTAACGAGAAATTACATTTAACTTCTCAGAAATGACAATAACTAAAACCTGAACTGCCAATTCCACTTCATTAGTGTGGTAGAAATGCATTCCAAATGTTAATAAAAATTCCAACATGCTGATAAATTAGAGCTTCTAAGGAGCATGTGACACCTTGGTTAATATATTCAACCTCAATTATATTTCTCTTCAGCACCCTGTTATCTGGAACCTTTGCTGGCAATCAGAGGTGCTGTTTTTCAGCGGCCAATTTTCTAGATAATGTAGCTTATCAACACTGTGGGTAAACTTGCCAATGGAATCAGGCTGCACTGAACCACACACACGCTAATTGCATCCCTTTTTTATGCATATTTACAGACTGTCACTTCAAAGAAATCAGTGGCCCATTGAGGCACCCAGTTAGCTGGAAGAATTGCCTCTTGCAAATGAAAATTAGCAAACAAGCTAGTGATAAATATGAAATGAACAAAGTATAAAAATACTGTTTTGTTCTGAAACTTCCTTGTCACCCCAATTTATACTCCTATCAAATAGGAGTTTTGAACATAGGATTTGCCTTTTGTTTCAAATGAAGACAGAAAGAATTCTTCCTTAAACCCACTAACTAGGTAAAAGCCTATTAGCTTTTCCCTCTTCTCCCACGCCACCCCCACCCCAAATTTCTATTCACATAAACAGATTATTAAATCCCGTATTAGATTTGCTTTGGAGTTTGAATAGACAAATGACATGTTAACACTTCAGAAACAATTAACCCTGGGAACTTAATTAAGTTCTTCTGACTTTAAGGAAGCACATTTCAAAATAATGTTTCTAAACTCTCAAGTTTACTCAAGAATAGCTATGCTTTCCTTCTCTAAAGTATTCATAAGTTCTACTTAACAGCAGAAAGCTTTGCTTGGCTATATATGGATAAAGGTTATGGTGTTATGAGCCTGTTGTAATTCGACTAATCCAGAGTGACTATAAAAAAAGACAGGCACCAAAAAGATTAAAATAATTTTTAAAATAATTTCCAAACATTGGCTATCTATAAAAGAGAAAACGACTTTATAACTATGTGCTGGGAGCTCTGCACAAACAAAAATACCATGATACGGGCTGTGTGTCTGTCTGAAATCCTCTCCCTTGTTTGTAGAATAACACTTTGAAATCTGTCAAGCCCAAAACGATGTTTTTAAGGCAATATTAGGTTTTGGAAAGCATGTCATTTTAATATAAGCAGGTCATTTTAATATAATTTAAAATAAACCACATACCAATTAAACTATAAATACTTTTAAAGGTCTTCTGCCAAACCGAGTAATTTAGAGAGGCAAAACTCAACAAATAAGAGGCACTTAACGTCTTAGCTTACAGCTAAAGTTCAGCGATACTTTATTTGGTTTGGAGCACTGAGCATAATCCAGTTGTATATTACAGTTTCAACAGACTTCTAAATTCCTTGTCACTAACATTAGATATACAATGTCATTTGAGAGTTTTAGAGGTTTTTTTACAAAGCACAAGCAACATCATAAATATTGATACAAACACTAGGAAAACATTGCTATTTTAAGAAACACACTACACCTACATGCCGACTGCTCATTTCTTACATGAGAAAAGCAGGGTTCTTTAGTAAGTTTGTGCTAATCTGTGTGCACTAATTTAGACAATTGTTTCAATTGTTTTATATCACTTTACAAATCAAAATGTAATTGCGTGTTTATATGTCTGTCTCCTTGCCTGGACTAGGAACTCCTTGAAGACAGGAATTAGTTTTCTGAAAGGATGAATAAGACATAAATACAGCCATAAAGAAGTTCATGGTGTATGGGGGTGGGGAAAGGCACTTAACTTATGCAGCCATCCTGTACCAGGGAGAGAAACAAACAACCAGGGCATCCAAAGAAGAGACCAGTTTATTCTTCCCAGGGAGACTGGGAAAGAAATCACACAACCAAAAACACTGGAATCAGATCTTAAAAAATAAGTAACATTTCAGTGTAGAGAGAATGGCATTTCAGGCACATTGAATCATAAAAACAAAATAGGAGGCAGGAAAGTGAATAGACCATTCATGGAAGAGAGATTTTTGTTGAATACATATTCACACAGCACCTATATAGGGTTTGTCTATAATACAGTAAGACTGATATCATAAGACACAAGAAAATCTTATCACATTATATGTACACACTGAGGTATGTGTCTCAATCACTCTTGAATCAAAGTAAATAGTAATAAATTTCCTTGTCTCCAAAAGGGACTGATTGAAATTTGGCTAAATCTTTAGTCCTCAAAATGTTTAGTCCTCAATTGTATCTAATATGGCAGAGCCTTTAAAGGTTTATCTAAAAACCTAGTTTGTTATAAATGGTTTTTAATTTTAACATTTAAAAACCTGCTTTTGTAAATGGGCCAAAAAAAAAGCTAACCAAAGATAAAGAGTTACATAATATCAAAGCTAGCTGGTTATTTTTAGAGACAATTTTTCAACTGATCATTATTTCATTCACCATTTCTTAGTTATTTTATAATATAGACATTGCTCCTAGAATATAAAAGTCAAAACAATGATAATAATAATAATATAGTAGGAACTAACAATTTTAGCATGCTCACTGTCTGCTAGGAATTGAGCCAGAAATTTTACTCACAGTGTACCATGTAATCCTTAGAACATTCCTGTGAAGTATTGTTAGCCCTGATATATATATATATATAAAGAAGAAACGGCGGTAATTTCTCTTGGCCAAGTTTGTAAACTAGTTAATGGCAGAGACAGGATCCCAATCTGAGTCATCCTTCCAAGCCTATAGCTATAACCACTATGATGGTATGTCTCTTTCTAAATAATGTTCAGACTGTTTTTCTTTTGAAAAATGAGTCTGGCTGAATTGTTTGAAGGAGAGGAACAAAGAGAGGGAGGAAAAAAAGAGAAAAAATAGAGAAAAGAAAGAGGGAGGGGGAAGAAAGGGAAGAAAAGGGGGAAAAAACAGCAAAAGCAAGAACCTCATTTTCCTGGGTGCGCAGTAACACTAACTCCCTGTTCTTCACACTTTCTTATTACTTTTTTCTCTGGTTTATCTTTCCGAAAGATTGTAAGCTCCACAAGGGCAGGAACTATATCTTGGGCACCACTATATCTCCTATGACTAGCACAGAACTAGCAAAGAGTGGGCACTCTACAAATAAATATATTTTCTTTCTTTTCATGGCCTGAATATTTCACTTTTCAATTACTTGTTTTCATGTTCTCTATAGCTTCAAAAAGAAAAGTGTCAATGCCTAAGACTACAAGGATAGGACAATTTCATGATAATATACCTGCACATTTGTAGTCACAAATGGCTTAAGTTGAAATAATGTCACTTTGCTGTGTCCATTAGTGTGGCCTTATAAGTTTAGCCACTGGAATCCCATACTCTAAATTCGTCCTAATATTTTATTGATTTCTCACTGGACACTGGGCAAATTTAAAACAGAGAGTAAAGTTCTTTTGCATTAAAACTTTTTAAAATGAAATTCCCTGTGAGGAAGTTACAGAAATTTCACCATCCTCAATATGCTAAGAGGTGGAAATCATTTTAACCATTTTTGTAACCAAAATAACTTACACTTATCTCAATTAAGAACAATTTTCAATAGGGCTATTGCCCCATTTCATACTATCAATAAAAAATCATAGATTTCAATATTTAAACATTTGTTCTACATTCAAATTTGTAAAAACACAAATTTATTTCATAAATTAAAATGACCTAGCAGTAAAAGAAATTCATGTATTGCATTAAAATTCTTGTCATTATTATGCAAATGAAATGTCCTCTATTGAGTCACATACACAAAAAAACGACCTAGTAGTTAAAATGTGTGTCAAGTATGTGGGCCACATAGACTGAATTTATTGCTATTTATTTTACTATGTTTCATCAGACACCTGTTATATACTGAAGTCTTTATTAAAAAGCTTTACTTTTTTCTGTTTTTTCCCTTGCCGTTCAGTTTTTTTTTTCTTTTCTCTCTTTTCCCAAACCCTTTGCTTTTTGGATTAAAGCTTTAATTTTTATCTTTATTTTCAGATCTCCGCTTCTCTCACTGGTGGGAAGGAGAGTTTTTCTTTGTGTTAGGATTACTCACAGGATCCAGGGAATGAAGCCTGGGCACAAAATAAACTCCAGCTCAGGAAACAAAAACAAAAACAAAAACAAAAACAAAACCGTGTTGTTTGAAGAGGATGGCTTTGGAAGTTCGCTGAGCTCAGGGCAGAATAAACAGAACTGGAACTAACTTGAAAGGAAGAATACTCTCAGAGCAAGCAGCCAAGCTGGTAGCCAGAGCATCCTGAACATCCACTTTGTTGCCCTTTCAGGAATTAAGAGCACCTGAGTCCTCACGAATTGTTTTGATCTGGGGATTTAATTTGGAGTTTTGCTAAACCCAGCGGAAAGCTGGAACAACTTGGATAAAATGTGAAATGCAAAGGCTTTACTTAATGTTTAAAAGAAAGAGGGGGCGGGTAGAGTGAAGAGAGACCGAGATCTTTGGAAGATCTTTGGAAGTTTTTAAAAACTAGGTAAAACATAATTTATTCTGAATGTTTTTGACACGAGTCACCATATAATTGCCATTTCCACAAGGTATCTCAATTATGATAGTGCAATATGGCTGTTTAAGAACCTATACATTTGTCTGACGAAGAAAAAAAGCCACAACATTGTCTATTAAGTGTCAAAAAGCCTTTTCTTTAACTATAGAGGGCTTGGATAGAACTCAGGAAATAGTTCAGCTGGAAAAGAAATGTTAAAAGCTACCCTTTAAGCTATTGGAAAACCTATTATCAATGTTAGTTAAAACCTTTAAAAAAAAATCCGAGTGTCCTTAGCATGATTACATATCTTTGTCTCACAAAGGCTGATCATCATTGATAACCAAAGACAAAATAGCAATGAATGCAATCTAACTGCTAATTAGGAATCATGATGCTTAAATTAAGAAACTGAAGGAGAACAGGTATCTGATTACCTATATTCCCTCAATGCTGGAACCACTTTTACTTACAGAAAATTCAGTCCATGTTTCACTTTATCACATCTCTAGTCATAATGACAGCACTTTGGACACTGCTAGCTGTCACTGTGCATGAGAACCTAAGGAGGAAGGAAAAAAATAGCATAACTTTCCTTCAGAAGAAAACAGTGTGGAAAAATATACATAGTGTATATGCATATGCAGGCAACCTTTCACTTATTTCTCTCGGTTCATAGGACATAATGAGAATTAATTAGCACATTCCTAAATCATTAGCCCCAATTTCCTCTCTAATGTGTGCATCTATGCATAACTGAAGAGTTTGTAAAGAAAGGAGACAGAAACCAGAAAGCTTAGGTCAGAGGCAGATGCACAGATGAACGTATAAAATGGTTGTTCTCTGATTGTCTCTTTGTGAGGCATAATTACAAATGATTTAAAATCAACCCCTTCACTCTGAGCTATCTCTTTTTTTCTGTTCTAAATACAGCACCTACAAGCCCCCCAAATTCATCTCTTACAGACCGAAGATTTAAAATTTTCTCCAAAATGCCACATGTCAGTCAAAAAAGAAAATGATTGGCTTTTAAAATTACAATTTAAGGCACATTGACTAGCAGGTATGTTTCATTAAAATTTAACCCCTTTTTAAGCTCATGTGTCTGGGGCTTTGGGGAACACACTGAAAACTTGGGTTTTTACCTCCATATCCTAAGAAAAAAGAGCTACAAAATAAAAAGCACAGAATTACAATAAACAGTAGCCCATGCTAATTAATATAAGGAATATACGCCTCAATATAGTATTGACTGCTTATTGTTTGAAATACACAGAAAAATCAAGAGGCTGTCGCTTCCATCTATACATGTTTAGAAATTAAATTGAACATTTTTAAGTCATATAAGTATGGGAATCTTATATTTTTAATAGAATCATTTTACATACTCTTAAGGGAATCATTTTCTATAAAATGTGACCTTTCTGTACTATGAAAAATTATTCTTGCATCCTGGTAATACTCCATTAAAACAAATTATTTTAAAAGAATAGGATATTCAGCAACGTAATCCTTAAACATAACAATGTCATACAATAAAATGATTGATTGTTCAAAACATTTTATTTTTATTTTTCTTTATTCTAGCATTAAAAAGAATTACCTCTTGATGGTTACAAATCTATACATGTGATAAAATTTCATAGAACTATTCAAAACAATAGTGTACATCTAAAACCTGATAAAATCCACATAAGGTCTATAGTCTACTTAATATGTAAAATGCTACCATTGGAGGAGGCTGGGTTAATGGTAAACTGTACCTCTCTACTGTTCTTACAATTTCTTATGTGTCTACAATTATTTCAAAATTTAAAAAAACCTCTCCTGCAAGTCTTATAAGTCTGAATTCTCAGATATTGTGTTGGATATTCACAATGCAAGGAATTCAGATCTACAACTTTCAGAGAAACTTCTGAAAGGTTCTGAAATATATCCTTTTATTAACTTAGGTCAGAGGAAGTCTGACATACATATTATCAAGAAGACCATGTCTAACTCTCTTTGATCACATTGTGCTTTCTTTGTACCACACTATACCTGCCCACCTCTCCAGGTAAAATAATGCCTCCTTCATATCCCATAGAAGTAAAATTGAGTGGTTAAGAGCCTATATTCAAATTGCTGCTCTGACACTACATGCACAAACTTGGTCAAGTTGCTTAACCTCTGAGAGCCTCAGTCTGCTAATCTGTAAAATGGGACAATAGCAGTATCTAGGGTTGTTGTGAGGATTAAGTAAGTGCAGCAATGGGTGCAAAGTGCCTGACATGAGATAAACACTATGTCAACATCAGCTGTGACCTAGGATAGTGCTTTGTACATACTTCTATAGTAAGTAAGTGAAGTGTAAGGAGGATGGGAGCCAGAACCACATAGAGCTTCCTTTAAATGCTATCCTCTCCTTTTGTTAACTATATGATCTGACCTCCTCCAAGCTGCAGCTCCCTTGTCTGTAAAAGAGAATAATGATGCAGTGCCTGGCAGATGGTAAATATTTCATATAATTCTGTCTGTTTTGCTATACTATGAGATCTTGAAAGGCAGAAGTCAGGTATTCCATCTTTCTATCTTCTGCCCAGTGTCAGCACAAATTAGATGCTTTGTAAATATTTATTAAATTGTAATTTTTAAAATGTTAATTAAAAAATAAAATATCAGAACTAACCTCATCACAAATGATCGTAGAAGTGAAAAAAGACATTACAGAACCACTCTGGTTGCTGAAAATTTTCCTTTTTACAGTTACAATACCTCTTTTAAATTTTCGAAAATTGAATTTGTAAAAGTAACCTTCAAAGAGAATTGTTAAGTTCTGGGTTCCTAACCACAGTAGGCATTCTCCAATAATCCTCGCTGTGAAAACCCAAGTATTAGAGGGACTAATTGGGTGCAAGTTATGCCTGTGAAGGACAACACAAAGAAACGGCAATGCCCTACCTGTCTTTATTAACATATTCCAATGGGCTGTTGGTTAAATAATATCCTTGAAAATGTAACAAATGCCCAGGGTAATAGCCTTGGCTGTGACAGTTTTCTGCAACAATGTTCATTCCTGTGCTCTCACTTCACATCATAAAGGGATATTGCCATAATCCCGGAGTCATTTGGAGAACTGGAATATCATATTCAAGAAATAGTTGGTTTCCTATCATAAGTACTTATTGACTCTGACTTGAGAAAGCCTCATACAGATAAATCTAACACCACAATGTTTCAATATTTTTTCTCCAAAACAAAACCATTAGCATTTTATTAAAAGAAATATTTCATTTCTCTCTCTCTATTTAAACATGCCACAGATGTAGCACTCTGTGTGGGTTGTTAGAAAGTCAAAGGATATAATTTCTTGATTAATTGCCATACACAGGATCCAAGTTATGCACGATTTTGGTAGTTAACCCCACCACCTCCCATAAGCAGTTACTGCTAACCCTTCCAAATAAGCACGTTTATGACAAATCACTTGGAGCTGTTTAAGTGGATCAGGCCTTAAGTTATTCCTTGGGATAGATCATGTCATTTTCAATGTGCACAAACTACAGGAGAGAAATTCCACTGTAAACCTCTGCCGCATATCTTCGCTTTCCTCGCAGGCTTCAGGGAGTTTCGGTCAATATTTCTTATCTTATTTTTAAATATCTTGTGGTCTTAGAAATGGTTGGTGATTCAGAAATTACATCAGGAGTCTAAAGATAGACTATGAGCTTATGACTTCAATAAATGCAGCAGTTCCATAACAGGAAAAGAAAATGCCTGTTGGTTTCAAGACTACTGGGGATCAAAGAGCTATATATTCTTAGTTGGGTCAGTTCGAGTTGGTCTCTCCAAAAGAAGTTACCTCCTCTTCTCAACCATTCATCTACTTAACTGGGTGCATGAATAGAAATCACAAGGATCCCTAGAGGTTGGTATGGTGCTGAATTCTGAGCTCGAGATACCCTTTGTTGACTTTTCCCCCTGGTACAAACTGCTTTGCGATAGTTTCCATATTGGTTGTTTCACCAATGGCGTAACTTACTTGCCTAAGACATTAGGGCTGACAGTAGCAGAGGCAGCGGGGAGGTCTGGTCTCAGGTCTCCTGGGGGTGCTCCTTTATGCCTTCCGACCCCAGCGAGTTACTCATCTCACATGTATGTAAAGCCGTCTCTGACAGGTGACCTTATGTTCTGCAGTTATGCTCCTTCCTTTCCAGTACAAGCGCAAATATAAAAAGTATCTCATCTTATTTCAAACACGATTTGTCCACCAATACATAAATGATAAATAACTGGCCCCTCTCACCTTCATGGCCAATTCAGGCCTCAGACAACTTCATTTCTCTGAAGTTTATCTTCTTTAACATTGGAAATGTATTTCCTTAAAGGTAAATTTATTTGGAATTTATCCAGTTAACCCTCCTTTTTGTAGTTCCAAAAGCGTGGACAGATTTAAGAATTCTGTTACAAATGACAGTCAATTAATTTTGACTTTCTAGTAAAGAAAAAATGACACCTATGGTTACCCTGTTCTTGATTCTCATGCCCTTGTAATATAGGGTCAATATATGTTTATTTAAAATAAAGAAAATTAACTTTATTTTTAACATTCTTTTTAGTTTATATTATCTAAACGTAAGCATGTGCCATTTATACAATTAAAAATGTTCTTTAGGATGCATTTGATAAAATGCTATCTATAAATATAGATTTCTTTCTTTTAAAATAAAAAAAAAATTTCGTAAGTCTCCCCGAAGCCTGTACTAAGTTTTGTTTGCTCTGTTGTGTAGGGTTTTTCTTGTTGTTGTTGTTTGTTGGGGGGAGGAGGGTGCTTTTTAGCACTTTAAGTTTCTCTGAACATCCTGGCTTATCTTATTATTAAACTACAATCTACTCAATAATTGACTACTAAAATGTGTTTTGCTAGATATGTAAAATGAGAACGAAGGGGGAAGAAACATGAACAAAAATGTCCTCTAAGTTTTCCTACACATATCCTATAATTTTCCAGTTGGCTTAACCACTCGACATATTTAAATAACCAGCTAACATATTTATTTAACATTCGGCAGATGGACATGATAGGAACATCATGATTTTCAGATGTACTTTTATAACTGCAAGGTTCTCTTCATGCCAGGATCACAACAGGTTCTTAAGGTAAAGCTGCCCCTACCTGCTGTTTCTTCGATGTTGGAGCAAATCTCAACCTAAACCTGTCCACTCAAGAGTAATTTAAATCCCTGACATTACAGCAGAAATCAAGTCATTCTCTTCAATCTATTTTTTTACCCACAGCATAAAAGAGACTATTTTACATGTTAATAGTAATCTGATGTGGTTGTATAAATCTGATATAAATATGATACTCTGTTTGGAAATGATGCTAATTTAGTTTAAAATGGAGATTACATTTCAACTTGTAAAAGAGCAGGATGAAATATTAGCATTCATGGCTGTTATATAATTTCCCTTTACACTACACAAGTGTTACTCAAAATCTTTTCTGAGCCTCTTTGTCCAAAGATTTCCCATTCTTCCTATAAGAAAAAGGACTTCTCTATTTAACTATAAGTTAAACAGGTGGTACAGACCCTTGAAAAAAGATTAACAACAACATTATAAATGCATTTTTGAAGAAACATTTAAAGTTACAATGTAATAAACTGAACAGAATGTCATAAGAATGTCAAACTGGGCACGGTAAAAATAAATGTTATTCCCAAGGAAAATAAAAAGTCTGCATATTTATGTAACATTCAGCAGATGGACGTGATATTAATATAGGGTTTTCAGTTGTACTTTTATAGCTACTAGATTTTCTTGCCTAACTTGGCAACCGGAGGCACCATTTGAGTTTTGGATTTGGACAATACTGCAACAGATGTCCAGACCAATAAAATAAATTCCTTAAGGGCTATGCTTAATTTGTGTAATTGATCAATTTTGGTTACATAGGCCTCAGCTCACCAGCATGTAACTGCCTTCCACAAAAGCTTTACAGTTGGGATTTCATTCCATATGTTACCAGGGTTTATGGACTGACTCTCTCTTTGACAACACTGCAGATAGAGCAGGGCCTATGGTGACACCTGTTGGCAACCAGTGGCGAAAAACAACTAATAGAGTGGATGCTTCTGGGTCAGAGTTTCTCGGCCTCAGCACTATTGACATTTTGAGCCAATTCTGTGCTGTGGGAGACTGTCCTGTACATTGTACGATATTTAGCAGCATCCATGTCCTCCATCCACGAGATGCCTGTAGCACCTTCCCCCATCCCTCAGTTGTGACATCCAGAAATAGAGAGTGCAAAATGGCCCCAGGGTGACAAAACCACCCCAGGTGATAACTGTTGCAATAGAATGGATATTGCTGGAAGAGCAATATATTGGAATGGCTTAAAATTCTCCTGTAGTTTTTTAAAAAAAAATTTCCAGCTTTATTGCAACATACTCGATATATTGTATAAGGTTGTGGTATACAATCTCATGTAGTTTTTTATAAACTAAACACAAGATACGTTTTCCCCTCTTGCTTTGAAGTCTCTCAATCTAATAATGGTTTTACAGGCAACTCACAAAAACTTTGGCCTGACAGAGGGTATTCGTAATACATGTGCTGGAGCACTGTTTCATCACTTTACTCAGGAGGGTGGTAATTAAGACATGGATTTTGAAACCCAACTCTAAATGTTCATCACTCACCTATTAAACTTGCCAGAGTTGCTATGTTAATTATCTCCCCGTATCCTTGATTTAGCATAATACGGCCTGCAGCCTGTGACAGAAATTAAAGGAAAGACCAGTGACCTCTTTTGTGATTGTGCTAATAACTACATGATAATAAATTAGTTCTCAATTTTCAGAAGACTTTACATGGTAAAAAAAAAAAAAAAATGAAGCAAGTACATGATACACAAACTTGATAGAAAATAGCTGATCGGCACCAACTTTAAGTCTTTTTCTTTAAAATTACTTTCCAGTCAATGTAAGCCAGTAATTTAAGCAAATAGAAATATTATTTACCTGGCTAACTACAACTGTAAATAATAATAATGAGATTATGCCAGTTTGCAATTTACAATGGCTATTTTATCAATAAAACCTTCTCATATGACTTTGTCAGGAGTAGAGAAAACTTTGACATGCATATACTATATATGCACCGCATTTACATATATCGCACACAAAAGATTTTTCCAGTCAGACATATTGACTTGCAAGATTCATACTAATATCAAAATGAAAAACATGCAAAGTAAAATGACTCATCTAATAGCAAAGAAGTGCCATGACTTCTTGGCATGTTTTGTGCCTTTCTTACATCTGCTCCTGCCTCTAACAGCTTTCTTCCCTTGGCTGACAAAACACAAATAAAAATGTACAGGAAGCATGGCCCCACTCTGATGTACAATAATATTTAGCTAATTAGAAGAATCCTCCAGCTCATTACACTAGGCAGTAGGAAGTAAGAAACTACATGAAAGCCTGATACTTGCTAAGCCCTAGGATGGTGTCAAAGCTGAACTGGCATCACTTTCTTCTATTTCTTTATAGACTTGGTAGGGTTGCAATTTCATTACTTCAAAATCAGTCTTGACTTTCAGAGGGAACGATCCCTTGAACACTGCACCATCTTCTGGGCAAATGCTTAACTACAAGTTCTTAATTAAAGTGTAAAGTCCCAGTTTTCTGAGAATGGCTGCTGTCTTGCTACTTAGTATAGCATATTCCTATTTTAAGACCCCACAATAGATAGATAAGATACATGAAACAGTTTCTTTCTGATTAAATGAAAAGGTAATGGAACTCTGTTTTAAGATAGCGTTGTGCTTCACAGCATAAATAATTTTTTTTTTTATCTCACAAATATTCATGGAGAGTCATGTATAAATTTGGTATTTAGAATATGCTGATTGGGGCCCAAAGAGGTCCTCTGAAAGCTCACAACCTGGTCATATAATTATGAACTGTAAAATGGGTGAATTCTGAATAGCCCAAATAAGAAATGCAGTAGGAATTAGAGGAGAGATCTGAGGACTGACCTTGTTGGAAAAGATTTATTGTAGACAGTGGGCTTGAATCATGATGAAGAATGATGATGTTGATGCTAATGATGCTTCAAATGAGCCAGGCACTGTGCTAAGCCCTTTGCAAATATTACCTTAATTAATCCTCCAAACAACGTCATCCTGCCGATGAGCATCCCAGCGATGGAGTGGGGCGGTTAAGACCACAGCTCAGGTTAGCCCGACTCCACAGCTCATGTTCTGAAACAGCCCACTGTGCTGTCTCCCATAATAAGGATTAGATTCCCAGAAAGAATGACAGTGGGGTTTCTGGAGGAATGTAATGAAGTTTGGCAAACAGATGCATGTAGGGGTGTGCGGTAGCAGCTCTAAAATTACACTGTAGGAGGGACTTAGGATGGAAATATGGGGGGAAGAGAGAGCTCAGGGCCTTACTTGTTTGAAGCTGTGTTTGCAGAGGAGGCATACAGACTGCCTAGATAAAGTAAGAGGAGTTAATGGGGATCATGGAAAGGGCTAATGTCTCAAGACAACACAGCTGCCGTCACTGAGAATATGTCTTAGGCATACTCAAATAAAACAAAAGAAACCAGTGGGGATTAATAGCTAAGTGGCTGAGAAGGCAAGGAAACAGGATTTGAAAAGCGAGTTGGAAAGAGACAAACATTTTCAAAAAGTTAACAAGAATATAGGGTTTCCAGAGAAAAGAATAGTAAGCAGTAGGTTCATTAACTCATAATCATTCATTCATTCAACAAAATGATTGAGTTAAAGGGCAAGGGATCTTGTGAGGTGGTAGGATTAAGGGAAGCTTTTGCTGGTTAGGGGAGACATATGCATGTCCACAACAGAAGAAAGTCAACCCAGAGAGAGTGATAGGAGATGCTGTAGAAATAAGACATGACTGAAGAAGTACAGGTGAGAATAATGGGGTAATGAGTGGAGGCTGAGGGAGCATCTCCAGAAAGGTTTCATAGATGATACAACCATAACCTAAAAAAAGATTGCAAACTCAGATTTGAGGCAGGTAAAGCAAGTGCGTGAGGTGTGCCAGGTGAAATTAATAGGCAGTGGTGATGATTGAGGCAGCCTGATCTGTCTAAAGAGGGCAGCTGAGCCTCAGCTCAAACTGCTGCCAAGCAAAAATGAGAACCCAGAATTGCCAGATGCTCTGATATTTCAAGATAAGCTAAAAAGATGGGTTTCTATGTGCAGTCTCTCGATGTATATGTTGTTGGAAATTTTAAAGAATTTTAAAACACTCTGCGGGCCAAACAAAACACATCTGTAGTCCAGATGGGGCCTACAGGGTGCCAGTTTAGGACTGTGGCTTAGAAGAAAGATGTTAACATGGTCCCCAGACTCAGTCATGGCTCTGAGCTCCTGAGCTCAGTGGCTAGGCAGTCTCAACTAGAGGTCTTGCCAGCATCTCAATTACAACATGTCCAAACCCAATTCATTTTTTCCCCAAAACTCCTCTTCCTGCTGTGCCTATTTTTCAATGATGCCAATGCCACACATCTGAAAGTCATGGCCTCTGCAGCATCTCGGCATACATCCTTTTTACCCCCTGTCCCTATTGTCATCATCCCTAGTTTAAACTCTTATGACTTCTGATCTACACTATGGATATAATTCCCCACCACCACTTGCTCTCTGTTCCTCTCATGCTATTTATGTCGTTGGACTTATTTTTCTAAAATATAGTTCTTTTTTTACCGCCCACTTCAGCCTCAGCCCAAAAACTTGAAATGATATTCCCTACTGCTTATTAAAGTAAGTACAAACAACTTCAGCTGACCTACCTCCATGACTCCTCACAATAAGGATTTTTTGGTTTTTGTTTTGTTTTGTTTTGTTTTGTTTTAGAGGAGTGGGGCGAGTGGTGCTGTCCTGTGTATTACAGGATGTTTATGTTTAGTAGCATCCCTGGCCTCTACTCACAAGATGCCAGGAATCCCTTCCCCTGAGTTGTGACTACCAAACAGGACATGATGGAAACAATTGAGTCCTCATAATATCTTTCCCAGGATAACTTTCTAATTAACTTGAACTCTCTAAGTATTCACCAATAGGTAGAAGAAAAGTTTGCTCAGCAATAGTCTGAATGGCAGAGGAAGTTGGCCACTGAATAACTGTTTCTATGTATGTATTACACTGCTGATAACCAGAATCAGAACCTCTCTTGATTTTTTTCATCTCTTATTAGAGTACTTCCCCCAAGATGTTTTGCCTGCCTGACTCCCACGCTAGGGCAAATTCCCTGGCTCTGAGTTCTCGCAGCACAGACTTTATAACACTTGCTTATTTAATGCTGGTTTCTCCTCTAAGCCATACAATTCATGAGGGCACAGACTTTGTGTTTCATCATCACTACTGCGTTTCCAGCACAGTGCCTGGCATAGAGAGGGCACTTAATAGTCTAGCGATGAATGATAAACCTTGTAATAATAGAGTGATTTATTCTGCATTTAATTCTCAGCAAATCCCAATTCTCTTATTCCTATTAGACACAGCTCAACATCAACAACCTCCATGAAGGCATCCCTGACTAATGCCAGCTGACAATGGTCTTTCTTTTCTTATAAATCTATACAGTATTTCATAGGATCTGGTTATGCATGACTTTCATAAAGCAGATCTTTACTACCAATAAAATCAAGATCTTGAAGAGCGTCCATATCTTCTACATTTTTCTCACTTTACAATGTATATACAGTTGACAATTTTAAATATATGTGGGAGAAAGGAATAAATGTGTCTTTCACTAAAACAGCTGAAAAGCCCTCCATAACCAAAATGAACCTTGGAAACCAAATTTTGAATTTATGATCTCTTTCTAAAATGCTTACTTAATGTTCCCTTACTGTATTTTAAAATTAAATTTCTATTGATTCAAGATTATTATTTATTTGTATAATACGTAGGTCACTTTACAAATAATACATACAACAATCTTCTAGCAAATATACATTTATATCATCCCACAAGTTTGTGGTCTGATGAAATGAGTTCTTTGTTAGAAAAAAAAAAATAGAGACCAGAGAACTTAAGCACATCAATTAACAGGTCAATTAACCACCTTGGTTTCTTCAGTCCATAAAATGCGTACATTAATATCTGTTTACTGGCCAGGGTAGTGATAGTTCCTGTAGGCTTGAGTTTGGAGTTCTGCAGACTAGATTCAAAACTGTATTCTACCTCATGATAACTATGTACTCTTTGTCTTTCTGCCTTAGATGTAAAATGAGAATTGAAATAGAACCTACCTATTGTGAGACATGTATGATGGCGTATACAATCGCTGGTAAGTAGAAAGTGCTCGATGAATGCAGTTCCTCTATTATTATAGAGAAACAAATGAGACGGTGTAATTAGAAAAGAACTTTGGACAAGAATAGTTCTTAGGGATGAACCATTTCATAGCTGTAATTATTGGAAAGTTAAGTGATAACTGTAACAATTGCCTAATATCCATTTAGACAAAATTCTTACTTCCCAGTCTTGTGGCTACAAAGTAAGCACTGGATTTTTATGGACTGAGACTAAACTGGGCCCAGGATATGCATAATACTTCAAAGTTTCTAAACTTGTAATTTTCCCCATGTCTCTTTGAATTTTTAGGAGACCTTTTGTTAAATCTAGTGGTTCTGTCTGGAATAGTCAAATCTGTTTTGAGTTAGTTGACATTTTTACTGCCCCCAAACTAAGGCAAACTGGTACCACAGGTTCAAAGTCAAGTTGAGCAGAAATGTAACCTCATTCAATAGAGCTCAGTACCCATTCTAATCCACGATGGCAGAACGCTTTTGCATTCCACATGCTGGGCTTAGGAGAACTGGGCAGCCGTGTCCATCTCTCTTGCTACCCCTGTGCAGTGGTCTCCATTTATGAATGTGTTTCTGCCTCTTCTTCATCAGCTCTCTTGAGGCTGAATGAAGCTCAACTAAATTCAAACTTAGATGACATTCTTCTGAAAAGGAAAAAAAAAATAAAAGGTATTCTGACAAATTCAGATCTAAAATCTTTTTTTAAATGTATATTTCACTCATTCAACAAATACTTAGATTCAACTGAAATATCAAATAAATATCTCAAATTTCCCTCTCTTTTTGGCTTGAAAGACCAGGATTTTGTTTGACCTTGAACAAGATTTTACTCTCAAAATCCCATCAATAAAGCAGAGATAATGACAGTATTTGCCCACTGCATGAGGGAATTATAAAACTTAATTAATTAAAATCTTGGATGAAATGTGCTAGCAACACCAACATTCTGTATTACTACTTGACCTGTATATGAATAAGTGTTCATTTAAAATACAAAATTTCCAATTTATAGCATGATTGTAGAATGGAATTTTACACACACACACACACACACACACACACACGTGCTCATCCATATACATATGTATATGCATATGTATAGCTTGGCATTTATACGAATGTGTGATTTCAGCAGCAAATCAGCCAAAGGAAAAATTAGCTACAGTTTTTTCCAAGGGAAATAATTTTCTGTTCATGTTCTGTTATTTTCAAAAGACTCTAATGCTGTTATTTCAAAACTAAATGTCCTCAAACAAGGCAAAGACAATTCTTAGTTGAATTATGCTTGCCGATGCCAAATTTTCAGTGTTGTGTTAAAGTCCTACAAGAATAATCCAAAATTTTTTAAAGTGTATATGCAAACATTCTTTTAAAATGAATTAAAAATATTCCACCCTTTTAGGATCAGATAACCTTTAAAAAAGGTAAATAAACATTCAAAAAGAGAAAGGAAAAAATGGAAGATAGAAAAAAAAGGGTATATTTAAATAATTATTGTCATCACCCCCCATAGAAAAATAAAAATCATCCATAAAATTTATTTTGATTTCTTGTTTAATTAAAATTGGGCAGGGTCTTATTGCAACAAAATAATAAAAAGAAAGAGCTCTGATATAATTTAGTAGGAGTATTAAAAAGCTATTTCTTTTTCTCTTTGCACAGGTTTCTTTGGCTATCACTTAAATTTTTGCCTACATATTTTGAGGCACAAACAGATTAGATATTTCTTGCAGATAAACATTTTCTCTGGATGCAGCTATTTTCATAGCTGATTAGTTGACTAAATGCCTTAGTATCTTTAAACTAGTTCATTTATATAGTTAAGGCTTTTATTCAATATAGCACCAGTTAAATTTGGCATGAAAATATGGCCTCCTGTCATAGGAAAAATATATGCAACTGATAAGGATTAAACACTACCTAATAGAGTAGGAAGAATATATGAATTAGGGCTGTTTATCTTCTACCATGAATGACAATCTTTTGTTAATTTAAAAACATTATCTAACACTAACACCTAATAAAAGCGTTAGATGTGAAATATAAACATTTTTATAGATACACTATGAATTTTAATATTATTTAACTTTATTTTATTAAGTAATTTTCTACCTAGACAGCATATTTCTGTTAATATTTTTAATAGAGAGACCACATGTAAAACATCAAATGGGTCTTAAAGCGTGGAGGTGGGGAGGGGTGGAGCATTCTCACTAGACATATTCAGAAAGAAAAAAATAGAAAATCTAAAAGGTACCAAAATTGTTGATGAAGAGATATAGTTTTCAAGAAATTACTAAATCCTTCTTTCCATTGTCGAAATCCAGTTTAATCATCTTCCTCATTAATTTAAGGCAGGGACTTCATCTGTTTTGTTTACTACCAGATCCTCATGGTTAGAACAGTGCCTGGCACAAAGTATGTGTTCAATAAATCTTTGTTGAATAAAGAAGAGAGCTTGTCAAGGCAGGCTATAGAATTTGAGACTGGTTAAAAAGCAATAGGAATTCCACAGAGCTTTTTGTCTGTTACTTTGTTTTGCTAAGAAGGAGGAGAAAAAAGAAAAAGAACCATCGAAATTAATAAATAAACAGGGCTCCGGATCAGTCTGTACAGAACCTTGAGAGTAAGAAAATAGAAATGGCCCAAAGGGTAACTGGAATATTACCTTCTTCTTTCACAAGAATAAGACTGCATCACTTTTAGCAAGAAAGATATGGAGTTGAAGTAATGAGAAGAAATAAGATGCAAAAACTGCCACTGAGTACAAGGCTCAATAAATATCTCTGAATAAATGAAAGGCTGTTCTCACACTAGGCATCATTTCGGCTCTGGGTTGACAAATAAGATTGTCCTCAAAGGCTCGCAGTCCAAAGGGGGAGGAATAAGCAGATTCGAATCCTGATAAAAAAGGAGGAAGAAACAAGAAAGGTGACAAAATTAAAAGGGAAATTAATTTCTCCTTGCTGTAACTCATGATACATTTGGAATTTGTGTAAAATTCCAATTGCCTTAGAAAAGGCAAAATGGGTCACAAGTGATACATTCAATGAAAAGCCTCTGAAATGCATGTTGATAAATTTGAGAACTTTTATATGAGAAAAGCATACAAAGAACTAAAAATCTGGAAGGCTGAAAGTTGAATATATTCTAGGAATATGATTTGTAAGTTTAAAATTTTACAAAATAAATGGGAAGAACATGCAATTGTTGAAAAAAATTCATAAATTGTGGAATGAGGGTCAACTCACATTGCATTATGATAAACTTAAAAAAATACTATAGCTAAATATAGTACATATCAAAAACATGTATGAATTGGGTATAGAAAACTTCCTGGACCAGAGACAACTCTAGTAACCTGAAGTAAATTCTGGCCTATGGACATGGTTTTTTATTTAGGTCTTTATTATGGAAACCTCAAACATGTACAAATTAAATTTTCATATATTTATCTGTCATCCAGCTTCCAAAATTATCAATCCATTGTCAATGTTGTTTTACTTTTATCCTTTGTTTCATTTATATACACTTCCCCACCCTAATCCATGGATCATTGTGAGGCAAATCTCAAACATTACATTATTCATCTGTAAACATTTCAGTGAATATTTTTAAAATATAAGGACATTTTTAAAAAACATAACTATAATACCAATATGACTCCAAAAAGTTAATAATTCCTAAACATCATCAAATATTGTCATTTCAAAATTCCCTGATGAGTATGCAAGTGTTTTTAAAACTTAGGAATTTATTGTCACATTTGGAAATAGATATATTTCAACCAAAAGCCTATATTTTTGACTTCTCTCTTAACAAAAATATTCAGCAACTCTGTGTACACAATCATGAAGAGCAACATTGAGAAGAAATGGAATATCCATCTCCCCTTTCACGCAGGTCGTGCACTCTTCAGCTCACCACAGCCCTCACCACTTCCTATTGTCCTGCCCATTGCACACTTCACACATCTATATTACCTGTCTGGCTCTTAAATACAAACTGAGTCTACAATTCTAAATCTAAGCTAATGGAGATATAGGGTGATTGGAACCCATCTTTTAGCTTTTGGGGTTAATGATTTTATAAATGGCAACCCCAGTCACAGTTTAGCGTTACAGATTTAAGTAAGTCACAGATGGAACAGAAAGCCACAACTCTGAAGACAAATGGTCAAATTTGAAGGTTAAACCAAGGGTGGAACAAGAGAAGTTAATAGACAAGGGAGCCAAGAGGGGGAATGGAGGAGTTATGAGGCACAGATTGATTTGATTAGTTCAAGAATTACTTGGAGAACCAAATTATGTGCTGGGTTCTCTTCTTTGCAATGCATTCCAAGATCCAAAGATGGGTAATGTTGCTTTTAAAGGAGTTATGCCAAGTCCAACACTACATAAAGCCTTCCCTCCTTTCCCATTCATTTGTCAGTTTTGAAATGTGAGAATGCAAGCACAGTAGGTTAAATTAAAAGTGTAGTCACTGGGGTGAGGTATTAATGCTCTTAAAATTGAAACTAAAATTAAAATCTAAAACAAGATTTCTTACATTCACCTATATCTATATATTAACTGCTTTTCCAATATGCTGGAATGCTCAGTACTCAACGAAAGAAAATAAAATGGTATGCGTTTGACAACCAGATGCTGTTCAAATTGAAAGAGCTTAATTTTAAGACTGGCAGAAGAGAAGACATACAATTTGCTTGCTATACACACAATAATTAAAAACTAAAAAAAAAAAAGGCAATGAGTATCAAATATTAAATATTTATTTCTCAGAGTATTTTTGTGCACTCTGATATTAGTAACAATAATTACCGTCTTTTATCCAAGACACACCTAGACTGAGAAATTAAATTCCCAGCATATGGGTATACACAGCAGCCTGTGCACATGCTTAATTCCCGTTATGTTAATAGAACAAGAGGAAATGCACCAATTGAAAGAAAAAACAGAAACTTAATATAATGGGAAATCTGGAAAGGCTTGTTTCTGTTGAAAACACGTGAATTAATTCCATTAAGATTTTTCAAAATAAACATGTATCCGGGGCAGAAAAGCTAAGTATGTAAATTATTTTATAGAAAATAATTCACAAAATTGACACCTGTCAATCTCCTTGTGTACTAAGAACCTCAATATGGCTTGGGACTTTGTGTGGGAGTTTTGTCAAGAATATTAGTCATCTATCTGAGACTCCATCATTGCCTGCGTTTTTAATGCCTTTAAGATTTTAAATCTGAAATGCCTTACCTTTCTGCTCTCTTTTCTATTATTTAATGTAAGTCCTCATTGAAAAGTCAACATGACCACAGGGATATGCACAGCAGTCCCTAGAGCAAACACAGATAAGAGCCATGCCTCCGGGTCACTCATGGAAAGGCTAAAGGTCCCAGAGCAGTGGTTAATGTAATTAAGGAGTCAAGAGGCCAAAGTTCAAGTGCAACTTCTGCTGTTTAACCAGTTGGATGACCTGGATCTAGATCTCAGCATTCCTAACTGTAAAGAAGCAAGGTAATGACCCCAATCCACCTAACTAACTTCACGAAATCAGAAGGCTCCAAAAGAAGATATGTGTGTGTATGAAGGTAATTGCAAACTGCAAAGCACTTTCCAACTACAAGGACCATAAGTAATAGCATTTTATGTCCTACTTTTCAAAAAGCTTTGATTCATTTATTATAATTTGTCTTTTGACATCTTTTCTAATATAAGTGTAATACACATCAATATATACAAATTAGAACAAGATAAGCAGACAGAAGAAGATGGGATATCATTTACATTCTCACCACCCCAAAATAATACCCATGAACACTGTACATATATTCATATAGCTCTCAATTTAAACCAGTGCTTCTTTGACGCAGTGCAATTTTGCCCCCCTCTCCCATGACATTTGGCATTTTCTGGAGACATTTTTGGTTGCTCACCAAAATTTCAAATAAAGTCTGTCTTTATCAATGTTCATGTAGGAGCAGGGGGTCAAAGAATGCTACTGGAATCTAGTGAGTAGAGGCCAGGGATATTGCTAAACATCCTACAATGTACAAGACAACTCTCTACGATAAAGAATTATTCGACCCAAAATGCCAATAGTGTCAAAAATGAGAAACCCTGATCTAATATACATATATGTGTATGTGTGTGCCAACACATGTAACATTAATGCCAGAATCCCATTCTAAAATGTCTTCACCAAATTGTGCTAGGAGCATGACATTCTCAGACTCTCATATTTAACCAATGTTTACTACTGTTATAAAAACATACAAGCAATGTACAAGGGAAAGTTAATACTGAAATCATAAAGTGTTTCTTCATATACATTTAATGGAGGTAGTGTTAATGATAATGACGCCATTTATCATTTACTCTCACAACTTCTTTAATTGCAAGAAGCTGGTAGGGTGACAGGGGAAAGGGAGATGGGATGGATGGCTTTTGTTTAAGCAAATTTAGGGAATCCTCTTTGTCATTCGTTTCTACAAAATATATTTCTTGACACTGCAGTGGAATCACTAATATTAGACTGACCATTGAGAACACACAAGAAACTCAGATTATTATGGAGACATTGTTAAAGTGGAAATATTCATGTGGGTAGTTTTTTGTTTTTTGTTTTTGCTTTTTATATAAATAAGTCATTATGGAGTTCAGAAAGTAAATAGGTTATATATTTTGAAACCTTTTTAATAAAAATAAATATCGCTTTTTACACAGCTAACAAATCAAACATCAGAACTTCACCAAAATAAATTTAATTAAGTTAATAGAAATGGAAAGAAGTCAAATAAGACTTTCCACAATTTTTTTGTAATCTAAAGAACATTGTACAAAAAGATACCAGTTAAATTGTATCATCATCATAATTAAAATCAAATTTACCATTTTATTTTTCACTTAGTAATATATAGCATACATCTTTACATCTCTCCCTCTCTCTCTCTCTCTATATATATATATATATATATATATATATATATATATATATATGTAACTCTAAAGAACTTTAACAGCACAAAAATATTTCATTGTATGGATGTTTATAATTGTTTATAATTTACTTAATCTCTTACTATAAATATTTATATTATTTTCAATCTTGCATTAAAGTAAACAATGCTACTCTGAACATCTTCACTGTTAAATCCTTAAGTGCATCTTGAATTATGAAGTTTAATTGGTAGAAGTTGAATTAGAAGCAAAAGTGTAGGATTCAAATAGTCAAATTGTCCACCAAAAGATTTTATCGAAAGGTAAAATTCAAGTTAATTTTTATAGCTTGCTGTTTTATCTTCTCTGACAATTTGACTCTATTCCCACAAGTAATGCTCACTGCCATTCCTGGTGAGCGTGACTATTCTTTGTGACATGCAACAGGAGATATTCCACAGCCTGTCTAAAGCTGACTAAATTAAAGTGACTTCCAGGTTTTGATTCGACTAACAGATTTCTGATCATTGAATTATCATTCAAGTAGAAGTTCACAGAGACAGAGCCATAGCAAATCTGATTCAGCCATGAGGGGAACCCTTATTAGCAATTTGTCATTCCTTCAAACTAACCTTCTAATTTCATCCAATTGTCTATGTGTCAATTCAATTTACACATGTAATTAATTATTAAAATGTTCCCAAGCCTCATTCAGCCAACTCTTCCTGATGGGTTCTCTGCAAACACTGATAAAAACATATTATTTGAAATTTCAGGTCTTTCTTTTGTTGTCCTTATTGTGAAGAATTCAGGCTTTATTTGTCTTCTGAAACCTGTTCTGTTGAACTAGAAGTGGTTGGCCAATCCAATTCCAAAGTCTGGAGGGAAAATTAAAAATAACTAAACTGCACTTTTTTGAAGTATTTACAGCAGACTATGTTTGTGCCATTTATACAAAATATTTTTAATCATATGAAAAGGATTCTCTGAATGTGAAAAGTGTTCCATGTAACGTTGACCATGATGTCATGATGCTGTAGTTCCTCTCTCTAACTACTAGGGTGCTGTTTTCTGCTCCAAAAGGGAATTGGCTAAATGGGGCCTGAGTGTGAATTTATTCTTTCCCACCTTGCTAGCAATTTTTACTTTTCCAGCTTGGCACATAGAATCTTGCAAGTCTCCCTGGAAGGTGACTCATATTTAAATATGAATGGGGCAGCTGGCTTCTGTTATCTTAAAGGGTTATATTATGTCATTGCACATTTTCAGCTGGGGTAAAAACAAACCGTGCTCTTTCCACACATCAATTCCAGTAATATATATTTGTACAAGATCACAGGGACTTATAAACTGTCTGAAATTTTTCCAGCTTTAAAAATTAAGACCAATGTACCATGTTTCTTAATAATTCAGCAGCAATAACCAAAAAGATCTCTTTTTTACCCATCATGCTGCTTATTTCTAAAGAACATGAGGATGAGGATGATGAGAATGACAAGAACAATGATAATAAGTGTTAACTTGTGTTGACATTTACCATATACCAGGCACTGTGCCAACAGCTTTCATGTAATCTTCACTAAAATCCAAAATAAGAGATACTCTTATTGTTCCCATCTTTCAGATGAGGACTCTAAGGGCTTAATAAGGAAAAGATCAAAGAGTGAAAAAAGGATAGGATCAGGGTTTGAACATATCCAGTTTTAATTTCAAAGCCTGTACTCTTAAACATTATAATATACGTTCATGAGTTTTATAATAGCACCTAATCCACATTACAGGGCTGTGGCATGGATTAAATATAATGTAAGCACTGTGACAGGAATAGTGACTGGCAGAGCAAAAAGTTAGTAAAAGTTAAGTATAGTAGTAGCATAAATAGTATTAATAATTGTGGGTATGGAGCAATAGTATTAGCGGTAATAGTATTCCCTGAAAAATGGAGCATGAGTAATCAGGAAGGGAAGTTTAGGACACGGTTTCACGTTTTCGAAGTCGATATGCTAGTTGATATTTTCCCTGTAAAGGACATGCTTCCTCATCAAAAATAGAACCACTTTTTTTTAGGTACCTAGCAATAAAAAAATTATAAAATAATAATTTTTATGAGGTAAGGACAATGTTAAAAATTTATGTGGCTTATGTAATTTAACTCTCATAACAAACTTTTGAGGTAAGTCCTATTACAGATGAGGAAATAGAGCTTCAGAGAGGTACAGTCATCTGCCCTGGATCACACAGCTGGTAAGTTATGGTGTCAGGATATTGACCTTGATTTGTTTATATACCTAATGGCCTGTCCCTTCTACTAGACTAAAAGCGCTATGAGGCAAGAGATCATATCTGTTTTGTTCATTACTGTATTCACAGCCCATAGCACAGTGTATAATCAACAATAGGGAATTTAAAAATGTGTGAAAAAAATAAATGAATAAATAGATGAATGAATCCAGACCCTAAACTTTTAATAAAAGTGTGTCTCATATAATATATATTGGCAAAACTAGAAGCTGGCCGAGATATTTTATAATAATAATAATAATAATAATAATAATAATAATAATACCACCTGCTATTTATCTAGTGCCTACTATGTGCCTAAGATTAATAAAGATAAGAATCAATTAATCCTTAATTAATTAATTAAATAATAATAATAATAATTATTATTATTATTATACGACCTGCTATTTATCTAGTGCCTACTAGTGCCTATGATTAATAAACATAAGAATCAATTACTCCTTAATTAATTAATTAATTAATTTACTCAACAAATACTTATTGAGTACCTACTATGCATCATACGTCGACACTGTTGTAAAGGGCACAAAAAATGCACTGAATAAAATAAATGGCAGTAACTGCTATTGCTATTGCTATTGCTATTGATTTTTTCAATCTTTTTGTGCAGATAGGCATAAAAATGATCCCCAAAAGTGTCTATATCCAAATCCTCAGAATCTGTGACTATGTCACCTTACCTGGCAAAAAGGACATGGCAAATGTTAAGGACCTTGAGATGGAGGATTAGCTTGGATTATCCAGGTGGTTTCAACCTATTCATATGACTCCTTAACAGAGCCTTTTCTTGCAGAGGTGACAGGCAGAGGAAGATGTGACTATGGAAGACCTGTGAGAGGAGTGCAATATGTCTGGCTTTGACAATAGAAAAAGGGGCTGTAAGCCAAGAAATGTGGAGAGCCACTAGAAGCCGAGAAATACAAGAAAACAAATGACCCCCTAGAGCAGCAGTCCCCAGTCTTTTTGGCACCAGAGACTGGTAATCCAATGAGAATCTAATGTCAGATGATCCGAAGTGTAGCTGAGGCGGTGATTCTAGGGCTGGGGAGTAGCTGCAAATACAGATGAAACTTTGCTTGCTCACTCACTACTTACCTCCTGCTGTGTGACCTAGTTCTTAATAGGCCACTGACCATTCCATAGCCCAGGTATTGGGGCCCCTGCTCTAGAGCCTCCAGGAAAGAATACAGCTCTGCCAACACCTTGATTTTAGCACAGTGAGAACTAGAAGTGTAAGATAATAAATTTAAATTGCATATTTGCAGTAATTTGTTACAACGGCAATAAGAAACCAATACACATTACAACCAAAAAAGAAGCAGTGCTCCCAGGATTCCAAATAGTAAGAATACTGATTTTTTACAAGTATTTTAAGGGTAAATATCAATTTTTATGCCTAAAAATTGGAAAGTACAAGAATGCAATGAGTAATAAAATAAATATTAGTGTTGGATACACTTGGTACCAGCTGCAAAAATACCTATTGCAGATATCACATTGCAAATCTTCCAAAATCAATATGCAGCACTGGTAGATTAAAATGAGCTCCCACATCAGTTAGGGTAGATGGTCATTTCTTATAAACAGTCAGCAGAACTCCAAACTGCTTACCAAGAAGATGTGCATCAATCACTTGATTTTCATTTTTTAACTTTAATTATTTTCACTGGTCACATTCACCTATAAATTTGTTCTTTCAAAAAATGTGCTTTCCATTCAGATCATTTCATCCACTGGGAAAGAAAAGTATAAAAAAATTGGAGTTGTGCAAAGAAGAAAAAATTAATTTTCTTGCAATGAAGGATTTTTTCATAATGAAAAATATTTTCATGAAATGGATGCTAACACAACACAACAGAAAACAAATAAAGTATTTGCATAATATTTTTCCTAAAGATTACTTGCATTTTAAAAACTACCTTCTATATATCGTCCCCAAGTGATGCTTAAAAAGCTAAATCATTTCTGAACAAGAGTTACTTTCTCCTTGCACTTCTCGTTAACATACATATGCTTTTGTAAAGTTATCTTTTGTCAATGATAAAAGATGATTTACAGTTAAAAGGAATAATTTGTTAATTTAAAGAAGAGCTTATAAAGCCCTAGATTTTCCCAAAATAACATATGTACCTGGCAGGCCCACATTTGGGCTTGACACCTGGGAAAAAATCTGTGTTTAATATTTCACAAACTGTCGTGTGTTTATTTATTTATTTATTTAATGCATTTAATACATGCCATTTTAAACAAACTTTTAAACATCCACTAATCACTTCACAATAAAAATTGAGTGCTTCATGCTTTTAGACCTTTGAGGTGTGAGGAATGCATAAATTTTTAAGGAAAGAAAAAGGAGGGCTGAGTAAAGAAAATGTTGATGGTGTGAGGATGTTGGACTGTTGGTGATCAGGTGTGTGCTGTTGAATGGGCCTCTAGTGAATTGGAAGCTTTTAAAAGAGATTGATTCTCTCGCTTAACTAGTTTTTTCAACCATGCTTTTAAAGGTATTAATTATTTGAGGAAAAGATTCCCCATTTGTTCCTAAATTGTTTCTTTGGGTGATTCTTTGCCTGAAAAAATGTCTGGGGTAAAGGTGAACATTCTGTTACCATATTTTAAAATAACATATCTAAATATTATATTTAAAATTATATAAAATACATTTAATTAGAATTATATAAATTATATAAAATATTTTAATTGTTTTATATGTAAAATTATATTTATATGTAAAATAAGACATGTATTTATACACAGCATACAAATGCCAGAACACTTTGTAGTGACCTAGGTTTTTAATTTTGGTCTTCATGGTGTGTGTGTGTGTGTGTGTGGTGTGTGTGTATGTGTAGCAGGTAACTCCTTTCATATACATCACACTGTTTATCTTGCAGAATTGTATGTTATAATCAGACACTAATTGGTATCTTCACTACATTCGATACCTGTGTCCAGTGCTACAAAGTTATTTATTCAACGATTTTTTGTTTGATCTGCTGAAGGCATTTGAATCTGTACCAAAAAGTTTTCTTTGGTTGACACTAAGTATTTTTTAATACACGGAGTGTAGTATCTCAGGGATAGACACTGCGGTAATCAAGTCATCAGAACATTCAGCGCAATTCCATACTACCTTGTGACTTAATTCTTGAGTTTTAGCAACCTGCAGCATCAGGTTCACATGAAAAAAATTTTTGCAGCCCCTTAGGCACAGCATATTCGCACTGTGCAGAAGGAACAATTTCCAGTGACAAGAGGCCATTTTGCCAATTTGCTGTCGAGAACTCAGACTAATGAGTCATAAACATGAGAATAAAGAAATATAACACTCTTGGCATTAATGAGTAGGGTAAAAATTAGTCATTTTAAGTGCTCCTTGGTAATGCCATAAAGTAACATAATAACACTTAAAGAAAAAAAAAACGCTGGCATCTTGATATTTGATCAACTTTTATTTTAACCCAGCATCTGCCAAAATCTGTAGAAATATCTTCCCTGTGCCAAGATTTCTATATCTTTTTCCACATAAACATTTGAAACAAAAAAGGAATACCTAAAGAAAGTTATATCTATTTTGTTACTCCTGTTAGATTTGTAATAATACTACGACTATTCACCATCACCCATGTATAGTTTAAAAAGCTTTGTTGCTAATGTGAAATATATAAGTAAGTGAAATACAGAAGAAAAAAATCGACATCAAAAATACATCTTTGGTTATCCCAAAATACATTTAAAACACTGAATGAATATCCAATAGTTTAAACACACAAAAGACTAAAGCCTTTCTTTCAATGTTCCCAAGAGGATAATGTCGTCAGTTTATAAACACGGATTAAAATTAAAAACTACCCCAGGTCAGAAATGAGACCACTGTATAATTAGAGAAAAAAACTATTGGTCCCTGGTGGAGATTAAGAAGAAGATGGTTTCTGAAAATGTACATAAGAGCAACAAAAATAAACAACTTTCACAGTCTAGCGGCACAATTCTGTTCCCTTGTGATGGAAACACAAAAAAGAGTCTCTAACAAGCTCCAAAAATATGTGTATGTGTATTTTAAGTAAAATTTAGCTTTTCAGACAACTACGTTTTTCGACAGGAAATAATGAACTAACATAAAAATGATATAAGGATGTGTGTAAAAGGGGCATCTAAGTGAAAGAGGTTGAAGAGCTTCATAAATTTACCAAAGATTAAATTAAAGCTGGATGTGTAAAACGTAGTGATAAAAGAAGTTGGGACGGTTTCTTCTTTAAGCAAGGATGGTTTGGGCTTTATCAGAAACCGAGCTTGCATAACTAATCAGTAGCATGACCAGCCCAGGCTCTGAAATGGGAGTCCCAGGCAGCCCCAGCCCGGCCACAGCCCCCCTCCTCAGTACATACATACTCCAAACTCATTATGTTTGATATGCCTTGTTCTTGACCTAAATGCAATAGAAATTCTTCCTTGGGGTGCATGATATACATGAAAAAGTACAACTTCTTTTTAAAATGCCATTAGAATATTTTATTGTGTGTGGACATACACTCTTGTTACTCCTAAATGCTATTCTATTGAGTACAGTTTATATTCACTGGCAAAGTGAAATCTCCAGGGAAGCCAGGGAGGGAATGCAATTTCTAGTAATAACAGCTCACAACAGTGAATACTATCCACTTATCCCCACAATTTCCAGCTATTTTGGACTCCTTTCTGAATTAACCTTTCATATCAAAAGGAGCAATTCTGCACACTAGAGACTCCGGCACAATTTCATGCATAATTTATTCACTCAGTTCAACATTAAACGCACAGTCCTTGACTTTGTCAAGGTGGATTCTGTTGGCAGACTTCACAAGCAGCAAAACAGGAGAAATGAGATCTACAACTCAACCTCTTCACCTATTCTGTCTGGTGAGAGATGGCGGGTAGGGGCGGAGGAAAGAGAAAAATAAGGCAAGATTCTAGTATCTCTGGCAAGCATATAGTATTGTCATACGGTAGTCTCTCAAAAGTATTTTTTTAAAGTCTCCCCTAGACTGAAACAAACTTGAATTCTGTCTCACCAACAAAAGTCTGGGGCAATTTGTTACCTTCCTAACAATTCCATCATTTATGGAAAAACAATACTTTTATCCTGGGTTGCTTAGTGGGCTCAGAAGAAATTCCTCGAGGCTGTTATTCCAACAGACCCACACATTAACTTGAGGTCATATTAGAAGGGCTCATTTTAGAAATTTAAATAACACAGACTTTCCAATGAGATCCCAAGTTCCAGATTTGTACTCCCAAATTGGCCTTCAAGAAAACAGACATCCATTTTCTCTCCTAAACTACTCATTTGAACCCCCAAATGAGGGATGCGTGCAACCACTTGTAAAAACGGAACCCTGATAACACCATGAAACAGTTCATCAGCCTTTTCATTGTCAGCTGAAAGCTCAGGGTAGGCAGGCAATCCATTTTCTCTCCTTCGAAAGGCTATCTCATTCAGAGCCATTCAATCCAGACACCAGAGTCCAACTACTGTCCAGGTCAACCTACAGATTACTCTATTTCCCAGTCTCATGCACTACAAATGATTTTTGTTCATCCTTTAACAGAGGACTTTTTTTTTCCTGTTAATGATTACTGTATTCGTAGTTAATGTACACCAGCAACTTCGCTAAGGGCTTCACAATTACTGAATTTATTGCATCTAACATCACCATAAGATAGTTACTAATATCCTCATGTTGCAAGGGAAGAAAGTGAGGCTAAGAGATCCTGATCACCCGATCCATACCACCTCCCTTGCAAGCCTCACTTTTCCTTGAAAGGCAAATTGTGAAACTAAAGCAATCATTAAATTTTAACACAGAAACAGATACTAATTTCCCTAAATACATTAGACGAAGTGACTTGGTCTTAAACTTTAGGACTTACGCCTTTAAATATTACCTTCCAGCAGCCACAGTTCACTATCCAACCAACATGAGTCCTAGAAGTATACAATGAGACGTCTTTGAAAATACCACAAAATGCTGGAAATTTTCATTCAGGACACCCTGGTAAATATCTTTAAATCTAAACTTTCTTAGCTGGCTGTCTATTTAGAAAAAGCCCGAAGCACGTAAATTGGAGCCTTACCAAAACTGAGCCTTACTTTTATAATTTGGCTTTAAATTTATTGCAAGGCCATGAAAATTAAATGCCTCTGGTACTGTTAAAGTAGCTCACTGAGAGTGTAGCCATCCTCCTCGGTTACCATTCAGCAGCCTTTTTATTGTCTCAAGATCATTTCTGGATTTGGACCAAATGATTGAAATCTGTGAAAACTCAGAGGCACTGTAGGTTTTCTGTTTATGACCTTTTCAGTCCCAGAGATGCTGATTCTCATCCTGATGATGACATACCAAATGAAGTTTAGAAGTGCCATTTTGCCCTGGATTCCATTTACCCACCTCCCTGAGACACCATGCAATTTGAGATGATTAGCAGGTGGTGGAAATAACACAAGGCACATCGAACACGTTGGACTCAAGATGTGATGGCAGGGGCTAAAGTCCTTGATATTCCCCCCTCGTCATCCTTGTTACCACATTCCCAAGGGCTGTGAGCACCCACAACAGTGGCCTATAATTTCAGACCCCCAGAGAAGGATCTCATGCTTCCAGAGTGACAAGCAAGTCTCGACGCTTCTAAAATCCTTTTTACCAGAAGCCAAAGAGTATCACAGGGCTTTACCTTCTGATACACACTTCCTGACATATTCTCCCTGCCTCCTGTCTCTCACCTCTGAGCATGACATCCCCGCTGAGCGTGTTATATGCTGTCACTTACAAGATAGTCCTGAATCCTTCCCATGCTCATAAGGATTTTCACGACTGACCCCAGCGTACCTCTGCAGCCTCTCCCTCTTCTTGGATCCTTCGGCCTAGCATACTCTGACCTTCCCACCATCTTTAAAGCCTCCAAGAAATATTGGTGATTTTATACCAGCTGCTTCATTCACCTGGAAGGTAACTTGCCCCTCAGCCCACATATACCCTCAACAAACTCCTCCTTACATTATTCAACTCCCAGCTCAAATGTCACATTCTGTCTTCATTTCAGATCTTCTAAAAGCAGAGCCTGAATCAAGGACTTGAGTGCAGGTGGCTTATTTGGGAAGTGAAAACAGGAAGCAGGAGGGCAAAGTGGTAAGACTGAGCAAGGGAAAAAGGAAAAGTAAATAAAGCTTCAGTATCAAGGTTGTTGCTGTAGGCAATGTTAGGACCTCTGAAAAGCACACTGAAAGCTTCTTAGAATGGTTCCTTTAAAGGTGGGGAGACTACGGCATTTAACTACTGGCTTTCATTCCTATCCCCCCTTCCACCATCAGCGGGAGGTTGCCCTCAGGGGCATTAAATACCTGGGCAGCTTTGTATGGTGCTTCCAGGTTCTGATGCTTCAGGGAAAGGCCTGGGCAAGAAAAGTTGAGCGGCACTGCCCACACCCTCAGCGCCTCAGAATAGCCACTGCCCGGGCAGCTGATAACAGAGATGGGCAGAGGGGAAGTTGTGAAAACCTCCCTAAGCATCTGCTACAGCTTCACAAAGCTTTCCACTACTCCAAAGCCAGGAGCTCTCCCAAAGCCCTCTGGGCTTAGTCCTACTGTAGCACTTATTAGGATTCATTGTCTCTTGTTTACTGCTCTCTCCCCCACACCAGGCCTTGCCTTGCTGTGAGCGCAGTTGGTCCAAACTAGAACTCCCCAAATGTTTGTTCAATAAAGCGTTTCTCAAGTCATTCCGTGATACTACATGTCTAATTCCACATATCTGAACACAGATAAAATGTTAAAATACCAACTCATTATTATAAAGTTCTGCATCCCTAGCTGTCAAATACATAACCAAATACTTTAGACTCAATTTAAATGCTACAACGAAGTTGTTTTCTTTCTGGCCTTTTTAATTTTAAAAGTAATAAGTAAAAAAGACAGTGAGCAGAAATTTCTAGGCCGAAAAAATTGAAAATGTATATATATATTTTAAGTCACTATTCAATATATCTTTATTATATTTTTAAAATATTGCTATAAACTGAATCAATAAAAAGTTACCTTTAAAATAATTTAAGCAAGTGGCTATATTTTTTTCTATTCTGAGCTTATTCAAATTAATTTGAAAGATTTTTTTTATACCCTTCTCCTCCTGTTTGCTTGATGTATCCTGACATAAATTCAATACAAATATTGGTGGTTGTTCGGACGGGCAGCCTAGAAATGTTAATTGGCTGATCACAATAACAATCTCATCCTAATTCCAGGCAGCTATCATCCCTAAAAGAATCATGTTTCCAAATTCCTATAAATTTAAAATAGAATTCCATTTGATTGAGTGTGCCAGTTTGCATTATTTTTCCATTTTATAAAGCTTATGGCTCGAAAAAATGTACATTGTGCAAAAAAAAATGTGCTATATACAACTCATAAATAATTTTTAAAGTTAAATAAAATTATTATGTAGCTGTTGGCTTTTGGTAAAGTTAAGCATGCCATTCAATAGCTATTTGTTGAGCACATACCATGTGCTGGCACTGTGCTAGTTGTATTTATTCTTAAGCACACACAGCCATTCTGCAATTTCAAACTCCAAAAATTCACAGTGTTTTAATATCTTGTTATCAAATTGTCTTGGAAAGTAAAGTTGGCTCCATTTAGCAAAGCTTACCAATACCCTACTAGTTATGCATACACCTAAAATAAGGATTTTTTTCCTTCAAAGATGTTTACCACCTGTTAAAACTGATAGTCACTACAATTTTATCCAATTTTAACCGTTTAGCTTTACACTTCAGTTCTTACCTAGTCTTTTTTTTGTCCATTAGTATTTCACTCTTCTCTGTATATGTATATAACATATACAGAACAGAACAGAAAATTTAGAATTTTAACAATTTGTGTACAATTTAGTGGCATCAAGTACATTCACAATGTTCAACAACCATCACAATTATTCCCAGAACTTTTCATCATCCCAAACAGAAACTCTGTACCCATTTAACAATAACTCTCCATTCTCCTCTCCCTCAGCCCCTAGTAACCCCCACTTCACTTCTGTCTATGAATTTGCCTATTCTAGGTACCTCATATAAATGGAATCATACAATATTTGTCTTTTCATGTCTGGCTTATTTTACATAGATAATGTTTTAAATGTTCATCTATGCTGTAGCATGTATCAGAATTCTCTTTCTTTTTACAGATGAATGATATTCTATTGTATATATGTGTATATATATATATACATATGTATACGAGATATATGTACACATATGTATACATATATATGCCACATTTTTACTTTATTCATTCAACTGTTTATGGACACGGGTTGCTTCTACCTTTTGGCCATCGGGATTAATGCTGCTATGAACATTTGTGTATAAGTACCTATTTGAGTCCCATATTTCAGTTATTTAGGTATATATTTAAGAGTGTGATTGATGAGTCATATGGTGATTCTATGTTTAACTTTTGGAGAAACTGCCAAAATGTTTTCCACAGCAGCTGTACCATTTTACTTCTCCACCAGAGATGCACGAGGGCTCTGATTTCTCCACATCTTTGGCAATAATTATTTTCTATTTTTTATAATCGTCATCCAAGTGGATATAAAGGGGTATCTCATTGCAGTTTTGATTTGCATTTTCTTAATGACTGATAATGTTGAGCATCTTTGCATGTGCTTATGGGCCATATGTAAATCTTTTTTGGAGAAATGCCTATTTAAAATATTTCCCATGTTTGTTATTCTTGTTGAGTTGTAGGAGTTTTTTATATATTCCGTATACTAATTTATTAACAGATATATAATTTGCAAATGTTTTTTCCTATTCTGTGGTTTATCTTTTCACTCTCTCAGTAATATCCTTTGATACACAAAAGTTTTTAATTTTGAGGAAATCCAATTTATCTGTTTTCTTTCATTGCAAGTGCTTCTGGTGTCATACCGAAGAAATCATTGCCAAACTAAATTTCATGACATTACATGGAATAAAGATTTTCTTCTATGTATTCTTCTAAGAGTTTCAGAGCTTAGGCTCTTAAATTTAGATATTTGGTCCATTTTGAGTTAATTCTCCATATGGTTTAAGGTAATTGTCCAATTTCATTCTTTTTCATGTGGATATGCAGTTTTCTTAGCACTGTATGTTGAAACACTGTCCTTTCTTCGTTGAATGGCTTGCATCCTTGTCAAAAATCAATTGACCATATATATGAGGAGCCCTCTTATACATTTGAATTTAGTCCCAGTGGGCCAATTGTAAAAAATAAGCACTAGAGAGCAACAAGAACTTAATTAATCTCATATTCTCTGCAAAGGTTTCTTGCATGCTGCATGAAACGAGATTTTTAGTATAGTGTTTACCAATTTTGTTTAGTCTCCTTATTTTTAAAAAGTCAGATGTTACAAATGCTATTATTACATAGCTCCAAGTCTAAATATTTCATGCCACTCATGAGCAAGAGAAAGACATTGCCTCATGTTTTCTCTTCAAGGTAAGGGTGAGTTTCATTGGATTCACCTGCTACAGTGATCATCATCTCAGGATGGCTCAACAATGATTCATTAGGAATAGCTTAACTACACTGGAAAACTGCACTGATGAACAAAACCCGTGCTAGAATTCTGTGGCTAGAATTTCCAAATGGCATTATCTTTCAAAATAAGAAGTTCTAACTTCTGTATTTAGTTGAGTCCACAACCCAGTTGAATTAAATCCAACACTAATTATTAGCTAAGGGATTCTACAGACAGGATTAGGTTCATATTAGGTCGCACAATTCTCTGGTCCCAAAAGCAAGGGTAGAAAAACAAATGAAACCGTTCCAGCTTAGCTACCTCAAACTTCATCTTAAATATGGTGCTTCTCTTTGAACGAACAAACAAACAAACAAACACACAAAAATGTAAAAATAGAAGTTGTTATGATAAGCAAAGGAAATAATTGAGGCAATAAATGACAAGACCTTCCATACATGAAAAGATTATAAACCCTGTGGCTCAACCCAGGCACATGAAAAGAGACTGAACATCACTAATGATCAGGGAAATGCGAATTAAAATCACAATGAGATGTCACTTCATACCTACTAGAAGGGCTCTTATCAAAAAGACAAGCGATAACAGTGTTGGTGAGAATGAGGAGAAAAGGAAACCCTTGTACACTGATGGTGGAATTGCAAACTGGTACAGCCATTGTGGGAAACAGTATGGAGGTTCCTCAAAATTTTAAAAATTGAACTTTCATATGATTCAACAATCCCACTTCTGGGTATGTATCTGAAAAATGTGAAAAACTATCTTGAAGATATATCTGTACTCCAATGCTCATTGCAGCATTACTCACAATAGCCAAGACATGGAAACAACTTAAGTGTCCACTGATGAACGAATTAATAAAGAAAAGTTGGTATATATGTAATAGAATATTATTCATCCATAAAAAGAAGGAAATCCTATCATTTTATGAGTGGACTTTAAAGGGATTATGCTAAGTGAAATAAGTCAGTCAGAGAAACACAAATTCTGCATGATCTCACTTGCATGTAGAATCTAAAAAAGTTGAACTCAAAGAAATGGAGAGTAGACTGGTGGTTGCCAGGGCCTGGGGATGTTGAAAGGGGGAGAGGTTGGTCAAAGTGTACGAACTTTCAGTTATAAAATGAATAAGCTCTGGAGAATCTAATGTACAGCGTAATGACTATAGTTAACAATACTGTATCATATAGTTGAAAGTTTCTAAAAGATTAATCTTGAATACTTTCATTACAAGAATAAAATGGTAATGAAGAAAGAAAAATATGGCATAGATGACAGAGGCTTTGTTTATCCCTCTTGCAACCAAATCAAAGTTGTGACAGAAATATGGAGCAAACAGCAAAGAAAGTTGCCTAGGATCTAGGCGAACAGAAGCACTACAACTGGGGAGAGAAATAATTAATCAACCTGCAATGGTAGAAGGTAGGAGGGGGCAAAGCAGTGAGACTGCCTTGTTCCAGTAGCTGAGTGGGACAGAAGCTGCAATAGCTGGCAGTTACTGATGCCTCTTAAAGGACCCGTGTCACCAAGTGTACTTCTGTGGTGACGAACGTGCTCACTCTAAGCACCAGTGTCAGGCCAGCTACACGAGGAGCACCAAGGACTTACAGGGAGACATTGAGTTGTCAGAGCGAAAACCAGAGGTGAGACTCTCTCTCAGGCAGAAGTACCGGCAGTATCTATTGTTTATCTGTTGAACCCTCTCCCCTCCCAGAGCTCGGACACAGCGCTGCCATAGTTGATATGTCATCAAACTGGATAACAGAGGTTGTTCCACCCGGAGGAGTCCCTGAAACTCTGCCTCCCTCAACTCGCAGCTCCACCCAAGCCACATCCAGTTGTGTCCTCAGCGAGTCTGGTGCTCCTTGCTGAGCAGCACCAAGACTCACACTGGTGGCAGCTAACTGCAGTTTCTGGCATGGCCTCTTGAGGCAACTGTAAGCACAGCATGGGTGGGTTGCTTGCTGAATCTTAACAGGTGGCCCCAGAGGGGCACAGACTGGGGCTAAACTCGGCCCACAGCTGAACCCCTCTCAGGACTGTGCCACTGGACACCTACTACACAAAGCCACGCTAATAAGACAGGGAGATTTAGGAGCTTTGCTTAGGACATAGAAACAGACACAGAGAGGTAGCCAAAATGGGAAGACAAAGATGCAGAAACCATATGAGAGAACAGAACAGAGATCCAGGAGTAATGGAGTCAAGCAATCTAACAGATGCAGAGTTCAAAACGCTGGTTATAAAGATGTTCAGTGAACTTAGGGGAAGTGTAGATGAATTCAGTGAGAACTTTAACAAAGAGATTTAAAAAAAAAACCCAGAAAAACAGAAATGGAAATTATAAAAGAGAACCATTCAGAAATGAAGAACACATTATCTGAGATGAAGAGTATATTCGATGGAATAAACAGAGTGGATAAAGAAGAGGATCGAACCACCAATATAGAAGACGGGGAAGCCAAGGGCACTCAAACAGAAAGGTAAGGAGAAAGAAGCCAAGACTATAATAATCATTTCAGGAGTCTATGGGACACAATTAAATGTAAAAATATCTGTGTCATAGGGATACCAGAAAGAAAAAAAAAGATGTTGAAGTGCTATTTGAAGAAATAATGATGGAAAACTCCCCTCGCCTGGTGAAGGAAATAGACATACAACCCAAGGAAGCTCAGAGAGTCCCAGGAAAGAGGATCCCAAAGAGGCACAGAGCAAGACACATCATAATTAAAATGCCAAAGGTGAAATACAACGAGAGAATCTTAAAAGCAGCAAAAGAAAAGCAGTTAGTTACCTACAGGGAGCACCCATAAGACTGGCAGCTGATTTCTCAAAAGAAACTATGCAGGACAGAAGGGCTTGGCACAAAATGTTCAACGTGATGAAACTCAGATCTACGACCAAGCAAACTTCATCCAGCAAAATTATCACTTAGAGTCAAAGGATAGGTAAAGAGCTTTGCAGGCAAAAATAAGCTAAAGGAATTTCTCACCACCAAGCCAGTATTACAGGAAATATTGGAGGGACTTCTTTAAGGAGAAAAAAACATGTATCAAAAACAGGAATAAAGAATGGTAATAACTACATTCCTATCAACAACAGTACCTCGAATGAAGAATTAAGTGCTTCAACCAAAAGATAGAGTGGCTGAATAGATAAGAAAACAAGACCCGTACGTATGCTGCCTATAAGAGACTCACTTCAGATTAAAAGGCACACAGAGACTAAAAGGAAGGGGATGGAATAAGATATTGCCTTGATGGATGTAGAGGACATTGCACCAAATGAGTTAGATAGAGAAAGAAAAATATGACATGATGTCACATACATGTGGAATCTAAAGAACAAACAATTACAACAACAAAAACAGAAACAAACTCATAGATAAGAGAATATTTTGAGGGCTACTAGATGAAGTGGGATTGGGGGTCATGATGAAAACGGGCAAAGGGTTTAAGAAGTACAAATGGATATTTACAAAATAGATACGGAGATATAAAGTGTAGCATAAGGAAAATAACACTGTTGTAATAAATATGTAAGGGGGAATACGGTACTAGATTTAGTGGGTGACCACTTTGTGAGTTATATAGATCTCTAATCACTATGCTGTACGACTGAAACTAATATATTATTGTATGCCAACTATAATTGAAAAAAGTCATTGAATTGTACAATGTAAATATGAGCAACTAATTGTCTATTACATTTTAATAAAGCTGGAAAAAATAAATAAATATCAATTTAAAAAGAATAAAATGGTAATTATTTGAGGTGATAGAGATGTTAATTAAGATTATCTTGATAATCATTTTGCAATAGACATGTATCAAATCATCACATTGTACACCTTAAATTTACACAATATAGTATCTCATTATCATATATCAATAAAGTTGGTGGGGGAGGAAAGAAGGAAGATAAAAGGAAGGAAGGAAGGAAGGAAGGAAGGAAGGAAGGAAGAGGAAGGAAGGAAGGAAGGAAGGAAGGAAGGAAGGAAGAAAGTCAGCTACCTTGTGGTTCTTTAATAGTGTGATTGGCTTGAGGCTGAGATATCAGGAAGCCAAATGTGGATGGAAGGGGTAGAAAGCAGGAAGAAAAAGACTTAGTTGTTATTTTATACTAATCTTTGCATTACTTTTATAAGATGAACAACAAACATTTTAAAATTTATTACTTTAATGCATTAATAACTGAACATATTCTTATTAAACATTTAAAATGTTTTATTAATAAAGTATTTAAAATGTAATAAACATAATAAAATATTTTTATTAAATATGCATTGCAAAACAAAACTGAAACAAAAAAATGACAAGACTTTGTGCCATAACCCTTAACTAAAGTTTCTGAAACACATCTAAAAAGTTGGTAAAATTGAGCAATATCATGATGAATTTGACATTAGACAAACACATATTTACAAGCCTGTGGAGCTTACTTAAAATCCCTGAGCCTTAGTTTCTTTATTTGCAAAATGAGGTTATTAATAGCCATTTCATGGTATTACTATAAGAAATAAATGAGATAATAATATAGAATCACTTAGTAAAATATTTAGCATATGATCAGGACTACAGAAATGTAGTTATATTCTTAATTACAGTTATCATTTTTTAGGGCAGTAGTGAGGTACATCGATATCTTCTCTGGTTATCTTTGTAGAAAGTGAAGGAAGATAATCACCCATCAGAACTGTCTGTTTAATACAGCTACTGAAGGTAGCCAGCAATATCCTTCCATGCTAGGATAATTGATAAAGAATCTAAAGTTAGAGGCCAGTTCCCAGTCTCTCAATTACACAAGCTCCAAAAAAGAAAATCTGATTAGGAAATGAATAATGTAGTAAATTGGGGGGTGAGGGGGGAGTTTATAAAATACTTGATTTGGTATCTAAAAATAAGCACTTATAAGTAGTAACTATTTTTATTATTTATTTAATTTGTCTTATTCATGTCAGTTCAAATTTATTGGCAAAAATATCAATAAAACTATACTGTTATCTCATGTCCTCTCTTACTGGCACTCACACAAGATAAATATTCCATAGAGTGTGAATCAAAATTAAGCCCATTTAAAAAGATCATTAAAATTGTATTTTTTCTCTGCAATTGAGAGAGCTGGAATAAATATGAATTCTAGAAAACAATTCTGGAAATAAGAAGTCTATCAGGTAATGAACAAAGAATGATTTCTAATATAATCCACAAGTAAACCGTAAAGAGCAAGGAATTCAAGCAAATCTTCCTATTAGAAGAAGTTAATATCACTAACCTAGAGGACCTAATCAATACATAACCATTTTAATAAACAAATAAAGCAAAACTAGTAGAAACATAATGCTGCTTTCTGGTTAAATGGGAAGTTTAGAATCCCTGTTCTAGCTCTTAACAGAGAAGTGAGAACTTTTAAGAGACATTAGACTAAAAAAAGATTCCACACTTTAAATTCCACCGTTGTTTAAATGCTAAGAGTAATGGCCCTTTACAAAACTCTAAAAATTTGATATGGGTTTTAGCTAAAAAAGAGTTTATTCATTGTGCGTATGTTTGGCTGGAAAGAAGAATGGATTAAATGTATTATCATCTGGTAAAAGTCAATTAATTGGGTAATGAAATTATTTTAAAATCCAGTCTGTGACTTGCTTACTATTTCACATTGTGATGTATAAGAAGACATAGGATTAATTTTAAATACATGAGCCTGCAATATAGTTTAACGGTTTAGCTTATAGCCTCAGGAGTCAAAAGGTCCAACGCCAGATCTACTAAGTGACTTATTGTGTCTAAGCCCAAATTGCTCACCTGTCAAATAGGCTTTAAAATTGCTCCTGCCTCAATTCATTGGGACATTGCAATGCTCAGAGCAATGTCCAATACATTTTAGTTATTATTACTATCATATCAATGAGGAAATACTCATTGTGTGAGTATTTGGACTTATTTTCTTCCCTTGGAAAAACATTAAGCATATCTTGTTTTGAATGGAAATCACATATCTCAAGATGCTTCATCATCAAGCATTAAGAAAGGATTTGGTCAAGTTTTTGCTGTCTTTAGCACAAAAAGAGTACAGCACACTGACCAAAGGAATGACTTTCACCAAAATGTTCTATTAAATGTCTCATTTTGCTTCCCAATTTCTCAAACTTAGGGTTGTTCCTTTTCCAACTAATAAATAAACTGGCAATTTCTGGGCATGGAAGTGACACAACTCTCTGGCACACACAGGAATTTGCTATCTACCACGTACCTTTTGCCAGAATAAGCGTCTTCCAGCCACAAATCCTGCCAGTTAGTCCATCCCTGTGGTTGCAATCATGTGAACAGTCTTGGGAATATATCTCCTGCTCAAAATAAAGAGCTCAAGACAAACACAGCATATTCAAAGAAGCATAAGGCACATCATTCACAAAGAGAGGTGGGAGATGTCCAAAACTAAAAAAAAAAAAAAAAAAAAAATTAACTCCCATAAGGGAAAACATTAAATGAGTTTTAACTGAAAATTTGTCCTAATACTGCCTAAGTGTCTATGGCAAAGGCCTTGAAATACTGACTATTTTAATATTACCCCCAAGTGAAAATGGTTCTGAGATGTCTTCCGTATTTTTTGCTGGGGCCTAAAAAGAAATCATTGCATTACCTTGCATTTGCTCTTAGAGTCATTAGCTTTAGACAGCACTATCATTTAAGAAATTTATCATCGTGCTGTCCTTCGCACAATGTATTAGTGCAATACATTAAAAGAGAAACTCACTCTGATGATGTATGGCCCCAAAGACGGCAACATCTGGGGACAAATGGGCCTAAGAATAGATTTGGTGTAAGAGAATAAATGCATAGATCCACCTTGGCAGTGTTTTCTGAAATAAACCAGTTTTTGTTGTTCTGAACCAATCAGCTGAACACTCATCATAATTTTTACAACTTCTCTGATTTAAAAAAAAATTATTCATGACATTAAATTGATTTTTCATAACAAAGAAGGAAGGTTTCTAAAATTAGTGTGTTGCTACATTGAGGGATAATCTAGCCCAAGCTTGGTGATAAATTTCAATCATGGCTTTCAAGAAAACTCTAATTTAGTCTACCTCTCGCTCACTTAAATTTTTCAGAAGATTCTCCGAAAGAGAGAGTGAGGAGATTAACGTCTGATGTCTTCAAGGTTATTAGAACAAAAATTGAGTCACAATTAATTAGTCTATACAAAATTTTAGCTTTCTACTTAGCTGATGATACATTTTTTCTGAAGCTCAATTCTCTCATTCTCATTCCTCAAAGTCCAGATGCTGTCCTCTCTACTACTTTGCCTAAATGGGACACAAATATTTTAGTTAACCACTAAAATAAATCATTATGAACATTCAGTTTCAAAGAAAATTTTGACAAATGAAAGTGCCTCAATGGTCCAACTCACACACAGTAGAATAATCTACAGGTCTGCAGATTTCTTTGTTGAAATGGAGTCAGAGTGCCCATTTTACAAACTTCCCACTGTGGTTTAGGACCTGGCCTTATTTTTACATTTCAAACACAGTGCCCTCCGGGAATCAGTGCTAAAAGGATGCCTCAATCCAACTTGCTGTCCTATTCCATCATCCAATAATGCTTCCTAAACTGGTTACTCAATATTCCTTATAAGAGAAAAAGAAAAAAAAGAATAAAATGTCATGCCCAGAATAAAATGTCAATCCCACAATTATGTCCTCTTGGTATACTTCTTTCAACTGTATTCACATGCCAACATGTCCAGAATCTCGGTGTAGTGAGCTCAGAAGACACCAGCTCCTTTTGCTCCATGTCTACCAACATGAATCTCAAAAGAGACCTAGGGCTCTCAGTGTCTCTCAGTCTACTATAAAACTGTCCTATTATCTGACCTTAACAAACAATTTTCCTCCCACAGGATGCTGGGGAGGAAGGAAAAAAACCTAAGTCTAGACCATTTGTCTGTGGTGATCAGGGACATGATATGTTTTCAACACTCCTGCAGTCTGTCATCTTTTAGACTCTGCCAAGGCAATAAATACCCTATGTTATTTTTTACAGATTTACTAAACCACCAGGAAATCTTAATTTCAGTGGGAAAGAAAAATGGAGGCAGAAAAAAATACAAAAAAGTCAGAGAGACTAAGAGACAGTGAGGCAGAAGGGAGGAAAAAAGGGGAAATAAATGGATAAAAGAAATAAGTTGATGAGTTTCAAATTGTTTTATATTTAATTAGCTAATAACTACCTTAAATCAGAAATCTCATTCTCAGAAGTTAAAAAATGAACATAGTCAGTGGCTGAAGAACAGCACTGAGTATCATCTTCCAAAAGACATTATTTCCTTTTATGAAATAGAGAACCTTATCAAAATAAAATGTTTAATTAAAGAACATACCATTGTGTCATCGATTAAATTTCCAAAATTCTTTTTTCCTTTTTCACTTTTGTGAATGACCAAACTTTCACTGCTTGTCATTTCCATTATACTAGTTGGCTCCCCTCTCTGTTTCCTGTTTTCTTTTCTAAGTTCTGAGAATAGGATTTCTGATGTAAGGTCACTGTTAGCTAATGAAATACAAAAACAACAGAAGTTCAGCATTAACATAAAACTACTGTACTTATTCCAAAATATCTTTTCCTCTAGACTCTTTTAAGAAAATGTGCTTTGAAACTTTACTATGCTCACCAATTCTCAAATCTTAAGGAGTTGAGCTGATTTTATTTTAAAATAACATGTTCTTCACACCTAAGTGGATCTCACCCCATGGTGGTCTCTATGGGAAGCTCAAGGCTTCTTCCAGCCTCTCTTCATCACTTTCACCAAGAGTGGGACAGGCTCATGACCAAAACCAACTTCAAGCCATCTTTTTCTCATTTCTTCCCACAATTGACTAAACAGACCTGAGATGTCAAATATTCTTGAATTTTCTGTCTCTCTCATGCCTTTTCCTCTTTTTCTCTTTGCCATCAGTGTTAAGTTCCAAGATTTTCATGAGGTAGTGGGGAAACAGATTATTCGATTTAGGCTCTCATCCCTGGAAAATAAAATAGCTATCCATTGGGACCAATCTAAATGTCAGAGTTTTACACTGAGGTTTGGAGTCAAGGTCCCAGCCAACAAAAGGACATCCTGATGCTTTTCTTTGCCTCTTCCTTGCATACATGTCTCAGGGATCTTATGGAGAACAACAGAGATTAGGGCAAAACAAAATTCAGCCAAGAGGATGCAGAGTGTAATGGCTGTGACTGGTCCTCTGGCATCAGAGGCTTTGAGCTTTCTGGCTCTGTGGCTCTGGGCAAACATCTTATTTTCTCCATATTCCATTTCGTTTGGTGGCATATGATGATCTGTTAATAAATACCAGCTAATTTTATTATTCTTGGGGTGCTGGTCTAATATCATCTATTGGCTTCTATTTCTACCAGAAAGGTGATGTCTAATTTTTATTTTGAGGCAAATGAAAGAGATGGCTTTGTAAAACAAGCAAACAAACAAATACAAAACGAAGAGCATAAATCATGAAAAATTATAGTGAACTATTGTGTCTTAACTGTGGTATATCAGTTAAAACCAGAAAAATCATTTATTTTGCTCCATTAAGCAAATATTTGTTTCATATTAAGCACCTACAATATGTCTAGACTTGTGCCACTCACTTTGGGAATACAAAGAGATATGGAAAATTGTTCTTTGAGTCAAAGAACTGAATTTTTGCTGAGGAAACAAGACAAACATAGATAGCGGGATTTTGACCTGCGGTGATTGAGACATATCTGAAACAAGTGGCAGACCACTGTGGGTGATAATAATTGGAAAGAGAAAAAGCAAAAAAAAAAAAAAAATGCTGGAACGAACCCCAGATGAGACGATCAGATTAAGACAGGCAGAAGTAAAAGTATAGGCATTCTAGAAGGAAGATTCGACGTGAGCAGAGACAGAAATGCGCGTGTGTGAGAGCTAAAAAGGGAGAACAAACCTTGCTTCAAAAGACAAGCAGATATAGCTCAATTTGTGACAGCAGACAAATGCAAGCCACTGATAGTGTCAAAGAGAAGCATGAGGAGAGGGTGCAGCAGAGTCAGATTTAAATTTTTATGTGCTATGCAAGTGCCTCCCCAATATGAATTTTGAATGACAGCTATGTTGACAAATAGCTACATAAGAAAGTTGTGGCTGCAGGAGATGTTTTAAAAGACAGAAAAATTTATAAGATTCTTAGCTTTAGAAACTAGAAGATATTTGATAGTTTCCACTGTTTAAGGAGCCAACTTCAGGAGAGAGATTATGAAATGAGTTGAGATCTATAAATTCTGACGTCATAGCAAGATGTTTTAGAATCTAGTAGAATGTCACATTAAGAGAAAGTTTGAATTCAATTTCTCTATTTTCTTAATTCAAGGCAGTCACATAAAAATATCAATCCAACTTTTTCTTCACAAGAAAGGTATGCAATCTTTCTTCCATCTCCAGAATTAAAAAAAAAAAAACTAAAACAAAAACTATTTTATAATGATAAAAATTATTCCATTTGAAAATGATGACAGTTACCATTTTGTTTCAAGGTGAAAAAGTTAAACCAAATTGAATTTAAGGGACCTTATAAACTCTTTAGTTGCATACCAAATCTAGTCAGAATCAGGAAGCCTTTAATGATATTCTTGAAAAACAACCGGGGAAGACAAAGTGAAATGGTGAGATGCTTAAGTCCAAAGGGACCTTACTTCATGTGGTCAATTATAATTGCCTTTGAAATTTACTGTGTAAGTCAAAATACTACATAGATTTTGCAATAAGAAATAAAATTAGTCACATAAATGTTCCCAGCTGCAAGACCAAAGACAAAACAAAACGAAACAAACAAAACAAACAAAACAAAAACAATAGTGCTATTAGAAATAATCAGTTGTCTCTGTTCTGTATTTGACTCACAACTCGATTCATCAATGAAATCAAATTATGTACTTTCGGGGGCAGTGGGGGACATCCTGTTGTCATTTGAATATTCTGAGATTCTATAGAGAATCAGTTTGTAGAAATTTCAGTATATTCCAGCACCAACTCAAGGACAACAGATTACTAGAGGAATAAAATCTTTAAGTTGGCAAAAACAAAAGGCCCTTCTTGTTAATATGTTGCCTTCCAGCAAGCACTACCTCACAGCAGGTGCCACAAGACCCTGTCATCTCCTATGGTGGCTAAACAGGTTTAGATCTCAAAAAGTCTTTCTTTTCCTTGATAGGGACTACTTCTTTAAAAATATTGATGAGAATTTTACAGGTTTCTTTGAAAATAATTGTTAAAAAAGAAATGGCTCCCAGGCTTTATCCATGAATGGCAATAAGCCTCAGCTGTGACCAAGTTTTTTAAGTCAAGATTTTTGCTTCCAAAAAACAGATTTGTAGAAATGCATTTTAAAACCTTATTAATTGGAGTAGGCTATAGGCCAATTACTCCAGCGGCTTGAAAACAATCCTAAATAATAAAATATATAATAATGCTGATTTTTTTCTGCCTGTTAATATCACCGCAATCTGAGCAATCCTTTGAGAAGTTGCACCAAAAATAATTTGGATGTTTTAATGACAGTTAATTACAGAAAATCAAAGGGAGGTCTTGAGAAATAAAGAAATACAATGAGGTATAGTAGACATTTATTTGGCACTTTTAAGGGAAGCTATGTTTTTCTTGACTGCTCTTTTAGCATTTTGCCACTTCTCTATTTGCCACAGATGTTTTATTTTATAAGTGGATGAATGACATCATTTTCATAGACTAAAACTTTTTAAAATAGAGTAAATTACAAAAACAATTATAAAAACAGCAAAAGTTTAACAAGGCTAAAAGGTAGGCCACATGCTATCTCCTTTCTTGAAAAGCAAACATATCGAACAGAAATAAAAGAAAATCTAATGCAAAAAAATGTACATTTTTAACTAAAAACAAAAAAAACTCATGATACTAATTATCATAGCAGGAAATGTGTTTTGGTAGCTTCTTACTGACTAAAGGACTCATGCCTACCCTTTCCTCCCCACTCCTCTCACACAAACACGTACACAGACATACAGACACACAGGGAATTCTTTCCATGAACAGGTGATGTGGTAAAAAGAGAAAGATCTCTAAAGTCATTTCCTATGAAAAATAAAATTCCCACTCTTAGCTCCCTCCTTGGAGCTAAGACATCATATGCTCCAGAATGCCCCTGCTAACAGACAAATATTACAACTAGGAGGGTAAAACATTTCACTTACCATTACCAATTCTTTCAAAACTTGGTTCTACTGTTATCTCACTCTGTGGAACTGAAAATTTTCCTTAAATGTTCTAAATCTGAATCCCTTCATTGGTGAATAAAAATGTATGTTTATACAATACATGTTTCATACAGTTGTTGGAGAGATGATATGAAATGATATCTATAAAGGGCTCGCTTTGCATCATGCTTCATGAATTATAGAAGGGAATCAACAGTAGCTGCTACTGCTATGATTATTATTTATTATAATTACTATTCCCATTAGCTAATGGGAAAGGAGTGTGACCCAAGTTGGCTCAATTGGATAGTTAGAAGGTGGAGAGAAATGCACAAAAAGGAAGTAGTAGAAAATGGACAGTTTGAAGGCTCTGGGCCCCATGCAATAGAGAGGGAGAAATCTGAGATCAACGCCACCTCCGTGACTGGTTTGTCTAAGCAAGGCCTATTAACTGACTCATTTGCAATTGCCACAGATTCCACAATTTTCAGATTGATGGACAGGTGTTAGTTCATTTGGCCTGTTATAACAAAAATACCATAGAAGCAACAGAAATCTATTTTTCACAATCCTGAAGGCTGAGAAGTTCAAGATCAAGGTGCTAGGAAATTCAATGTCTAGTGAGACTCCTCTTACTGGTTCATAGCCAGCTGCCTTCTATCTGTCTTCAAATGGTAGAATGTACAAAGGAACTCTCTGGATTCTCATTCATGACAGCTTCACTCTCCTGAGCTAAGTACTTCTCAAAGGTCTCACCTCTTATACCATCACCTTGAGAGTTAGGCAGAAGCGTATGAACTTTGGGGGGACATAAACACCAGTCTATAGCAGTGAGGTTAGTACAAGGAGACCTGTGCAAACACAGGACATTTGGATAATTTCAACTCCTTTGGCTATTTCCTACGAGATATTGAAGTTGTACTCTTTCACCTACGGTGCTGTTGAATCATACTGTTTCTGTTAAATTTCTGCTTGTCTTTTAATCTTTTAGCTCTTGATGGGGTAAAAGAATTGAGGGGATCAAAATTAATAAAAAAAAAAGGAATAAAGATAACTTTTAGATCCAAATTTATTATGTTTAGTATTTATTTCTCCAAGATTCACCCAGTGATGTGCTTAATCACATGCTCATGAGTGGTGTTCATTTTCGTGCTTGTACACTGTAGAAATGCCAGCCTTGCCTGACTGTGATGCACATGGTGCACTTTTGAACTCTACCTTTGAAGTCTTTGAATACTCTTTGCCCATAATTAAGGAGCCAAGCAACAATTTCTTGAGCTTCCAGTTTTTGGACTTGAGGCAGCATTTCTCTACAGAGTGTTTCAAATTTTAATAATTGTTATACAAGCTATCGATCAGTGTGAGAAAGACTACGCCAAACAAAATCAAACAAAATCCCTTATTGCAAGACTTCTCAGAGCCTTTAATGTGCTAATATGGAACATAAACTCTGCAGAGGGGCATTTCCTTGATCATCCAACACTTTTTTCACAGAGCATCCTTGGGATTAGTGGTCTCCTACACACTCGAGAAAATGCTTGGAGAAGTCTTAAGATGATTTTACATCTTTATTTGCTCTTTTGGTCTTAACATACTTAGTTTGATAATCCAAGTCCATATTATCTACTTAAGGGAGGGATTTAGGAACCCTGTAATCATTTTTACTAATGCTAGAATGATGTTTAGAACAGAGTTCTGGTTCTTAAAGCCACAAGTCCTTGAGAGATATTGACAGATGGACATCTCATACAAAATCACACTCAACTTTTATGAAAAAGCTTTTTTCTCAAACGCCAGTGTAGAACCAGAAATTATACAGGAGGTTAGAGGAAAGTCAGGGTGACTGGTTCTGTCCCTGGATATATTCTCCATAAGTGGCAACTTTTCAGATTCTTGGAGCAGGCCAACAAAGGTGAGTACCTCTTTCATGTGTTCATTATCATCTCTACCCTAGAGAGCAGAACCAATGCATCTTATTTGGCTGGAATGTGTGGGTTCAGAGAAAGTTAACAGTTTTGTCTAGAGTGCAGATAAATATGTCAAAGAATCGAATAAGTTTATGTGCTGAGGAGTAAGCATTTTCTCTGAAGTCTCCTCGTGGTGGACATGGGTTAATTTTGCCTGCAATCCCCTCCTCCTTCTTCAGTTATCAGAATGTGTTTTATTTTTCTTTTCAACACTTCCATATCTTGGGAGTTTGTCAAAGTAAGGGCCCACACGCTCTAACCCCATTGGAAAGCAGGTTATTTTAGCCAATTAGATTTCTTCTATCCTGTGAATAAAATCCTGTGACACAGGGCAACATGGGATACTAGGAGCAGGAAGTTCTTACTCCCCTTTGGAAATAATAGATGCCAAGGGTTATAAGCTTGGAGCAAAGATCATCATTGCCTTCAGAGCAAAGGTGGCCTCCTGCAAACAAAGCCAATACAGAAGAAAACAGATTTGAAAGATGTAAACTAAAGACCCCTGATAACAATGTTAGCCCCCTTGGATCCAGTCATGCTTCTGAAAGATAGTCCTCCAAAGTTTCATATTAGAGGAGCAGTATGTCTTTTCTGCTTAAGCTGGTTTGAGTTGGTTTTCTAAAGCTTCAATCAGAAAGCATCTAAATAATCCACTCTTATTCTTAAAAATTCATGCAAAATTTTCATTCTCCTTCATAATACATCTATGTTTGTTTTAAAAGAAAAATGTGTTAAATTATTTACCTTTAAGTAAAGTTGGCTTTCCAAGATATGTCATTTTTTTAGTGTCTTCTCACCCCCTTAGCTCATAGTTTAGAATTACGGTTTTGAGTTACATGGTTTTGGAATATAAATATAATAGTGACTTTCTTAGTCCTTTCAATCGTACTATACTGAAGGCAAAGAAAGAAAAGCTAAAAAAGAAGATGAAGAAGAATTATATCCCAGGGAGGCTTAAACAATGATTCTGGCCTCCTTTGCCTGGAGCTCCATTGACTTCAATCTGGTTGAAGTTTACTGAGAACTTAGTATGTGACACATGCTTTATATGTATGATCTTAGTTCTCAGTACAATATTTAAGGTAAATACTATTATTATCTCTAATTTATAAATGAAAGAAATTGAGATTCACTTAGATTTTAAAATGTTGTACAAGATTAAACATTAATAAAAGAGCCAGAATCCTAGACAACTAATCATCATCATAATAACATTTACTATGTTCCAGGCACTGTTCAAGTATTTTACATAAATAACTCGTCATCCTTTACTCAAAAGTGGGGAGACCAAGGTTAACTGATTTACCTAAAGTCTTATAGAAAGTATGTTTCAAAACCAAATAGTTTTGTCCAGAGCCTGCATACTTGGCCAATGTACTATCTTCTTTACTTGGCCATTTAAGGAAGATGAAAAGGAACAACAGTGATTTTTTCCAAGGTAGAATAAGTCCCAGGACTCTTATGCCATCTTCTGTGTTGCACTGCCTCAGACTGAGGTTATACCACTGACTCTTGATTCTCCTGTCTTATCGGCCAGACTACCCAGGTTCCAGCTTACTTCAGCTATCCTTCCTACTGACTATTGAGAGCTAACTATTAAGGATCCTTCTCTAAAATTTTTACATGCATTGAGTATTGAGATAAAAAATACCAGTAGGAGGGGAAAAAGTCGTGACAGAAAGCCAGAGCAAACGGCAGGCAAAGTCACCTGGGATCTAGATGAACAGAAGCACTGCAACTATGGAGAGAAATAAGAAATCAGCCTGCAATGGTAGAAGGGAAGAGGAGGCGAAGATGCGAGGTTACCCAGTCCCTAGCAGCTGAATGAGACAGAGGCTATGGCAGCTGCAGCTGCAGCTGTAGATGCCTCTTAAAGGGGCCATGTCCCTGAGTGTACTTTGCTTTATCCACAAAGTTATCACTTAGAGTGATGGATCTGCTCTCTGAGCATCAGAACCAGGTAGCTAAACAGGGGGCACCAGGGACTTACAGGGAGACACTGAGTTGTCGGAGCAAAAGCCGGAGGTGAGGCTTTCTCTCAGGCAGAAGGGTCAGTGCCCTCTCCTCTTCCAGTGTGGAGACTCAGTGTTGCCTTAGCTGAGATGTCATCAAACTGGATAACGGAGGTTGTTCCGCCCAGAGGAGTCCCTGAAACGCTGCCTCCCTCAACTCGCAGCCACATCCAGTTGTGTCCTCAGCGAGTCTGGTGCTCCTTGCTGAGCAGCACCAAGACTCACACTGGTGGCAGCTGACTACAGTTTCTGGCATGGCCTCTTGAGGCAACTGTAAGCATGGCATGGGTGGGTTGCTTGCTGAATCTTAACAGGTGGCCCCGGAAGGGCACAGACTGGGGCTAAACTCGGCCCACAGCTGAACCCCTCTCAGGACTGTGCCACTGGACACCTACTACACAAAGCCACGCTAATAAGACAGGGAGATTTAGGAGCTTTGCTTAGGACATAGAAACAGACACAGAGAGGTAGCCAAAATGGGAAGACAAAGATGCAGAAACCATATGAGAGAACAGAACAGAGATCCAGGAGTAATGGAGTCAAGCAATCTAACAGATGCAGAGTTCAAAACGCTGGTTATAAAGATGTTCAGTGAACTTAGGGGAAGTGTAGATGAATTCAGTGAGAACTTTAACAAAGAGATTTAAAAAAAAAACCCAGAAAAACAGAAATGGAAATTATAAAAGAGAACCATTCAGAAATGAAGAACACATTATCTGAGATGAAGAGTATATTCGATGGAATAAACAGAGTGGATAAAGAAGAGGATCGAACCACCAATATAGAAGACGGGGAAGCCAAGGGCACTCAAACAGAAAGGTAAGGAGAAAGAAGCCAAGACTATAATAATCATTTCAGGAGTCTATGGGACACAATTAAATGTAAAAATATCTGTGTCATAGGGATACCAGAAAGAAAAAAAAAGATGTTGAAGTGCTATTTGAAGAAATAATGATGGAAAACTCCCCTCGCCTGGTGAAGGAAATAGACATACAACCCAAGGAAGCTCAGAGAGTCCCAGGAAAGAGGATCCCAAAGAGGCACAGAGCAAGACACATCATAATTAAAATGCCAAAGGTGAAATACAACGAGAGAATCTTAAAAGCAGCAAAAGAAAAGCAGTTAGTTACCTACAGGGAGCACCCATAAGACTGGCAGCTGATTTCTCAAAAGAAACTATGCAGGACAGAAGGGCTTGGCACAAAATGTTCAACGTGATGAAACTCAGATCTACGACCAAGCAAACTTCATCCAGAAAAGTTATCACTTAGAGTCAAAGGACAGGTAAAGAGCTTCGCAGGCAAAAATAAGCTAAAGGAATTTCTCACCGCCAAGCCAGTATTACAGGAAATATTGGAGAGACTTCTTTAAGAAGAAAAAACATGTATCAAAAACAGGAATAAAGAATGGTAATAACTATATTCCTATCAACAGTACCTTGAATGAAGAATTAAGTGCTGCAACCAAAAGATAGAGTGGCTGAATGGATAAGAAAACAAGATCCCTATGTATACTGCCTACAAAGACTCACTTCAGATTAAAAGGCACACAGAGACTAAAAGGAAGGGGATGGAATAAGATATTGCCTTGATGGATGTAGAGGATATTGCACTGAATAAGTTAGATAGAGAAAGAAAAATATGACACAATGTCACGTACATGTGGAATCTAAAGAACAAACAATTACAACAACAAAAACAGAAATAAACTCATAGATACAGAGAATATTTTGAGGGCTACTAGATGGAGTGGGATTGGGGGTCATGATGAAAACGGGCAAAGGGTTTAAGAAGTACAACTGGATAGTTACAAAACAGATACGGAGATATAAAGTGTAGCATAAGGAAAATAACACTGTTGTAATAAATATGTAAGGAGGAAGAGGATACTAGATTTAGTGGGTGATCACTTTGTGAGTTATATAGATCTCTAATCACTATGCTGTATAACTGAAACTAATATATTATTATATGCCCACTATAATTGAAAAAAGTCATTGAATTGTACAATGTAAATATGAGCAACTAATTGTCTATTACATGTCAATAAATCTGGGGAAAAGATGAAAAATAAGACCTTAGGCTCTAAGGATAGAATTGTCCCTTATTGTAGAATTTTAATGTTGAGAAAAAAACATCATTTGATTTTGTCCTCAAACTCTGTATAAAGGTGGCTTCTCTACTGGATACCTCTTTCTTCAGTGCTCCCCTGCACTTATTTAGATATAAATTGAGAGGGAATTTTGAATTACAGGATGAGAAGTTTTCTTCTTCATTAACAATATTAGCAGATATGTCCCATAAGTATCATGTTTAACTTTTAGCCATTGTCATCTCCATTCAAAATAAAGTATCCTAAATGAAAAACAAAAACAAAAACAAAAACAAAAAAGCAGAACTTCTATGAAACCAAAGAAATCATAACTTCCCATTGAAATTTAAAAGAAGCAGAAAACTTACCACACAAAACCCACCTTTTTTTGCATCGCACTCAAAGTTACACCTTCTAAACTGTGGTCTGATTTGGAGGCCTATCAAGGCTCTTCTTGTGAGTAGAGTAGAAAAGGGCAAGTAGGTTTATTAGCTTCCTATTGTTGCTGCAACAGATTACCACAAATTTAGTGGCTTAAAACAACACACTTTATCATGTTATTTTCTGGAGGCCAGACATCTAAAATGTATGAGTAAGACTGTGTTCCTTCTGAAGACTCTAGGGGACAATCTGTTTCCTTGCTTTTCCAGCTTAGAGGCTGCCTGCTTTCCCTGGCTTGTGGCCTCTTCCTCCATCTTCAAAGCCAGTGCTTTAATATCTTCGGATCTCTCTTTAACTCTGACTCTTCTGCCTCTCTCTTTTACTTATAGGGACCAAGGACCCTTGTAATTACATTGGGCCTACCTGTATAATCCAGGGTACGATCTCAAGATTCTTAACTTAATCACATTTGCAAAGTGCTTTTTGCCTTGTAAGATAATATATCCACAAGTTCCAGAGAGTAGGACATGGACATCTTTGAGGAGCCATTATTTTACCTACTATAGTAGGCAAAGGAGGTTTTATCTTCCCAAGAGACCAACAGATACTGCTTTTAGAAAATAATTTTAAGCTTATGATTGCAATGTTGAGTCACATCTTTCTACTCCAGCTCAGAATCTTGGGGCAGAAACAGCAGGACCCCCTGCTCTGTCTGGGAGGGGTCTCAGGCAACGGAGTGGAGACAGTTAACACAATTATCCCTGTCTCTTCTGGGCCAAAGTTCATATTGCTTTTTAACCCAGAGCACTGCCATTTGTCTTGCCAGGATGCAGTCTCCTGAGGGAATTAATTTCATCTGCTACTTCCAGAATAAGTTTACAGAGGTCTCTCTTGAACAACTGTGTTTTAAAATATAATATGAATAATGATTATTTCCATGTTTAGGTCTGAGGTGACTGTGGTTTCCATGCTTCATAATAGCAAGTGATTTATTTGTTTTATAGCTTGCTTTCTTGGCTTCCCTCCCAGGTCATGTTTGAATGGGCATTATCGGATTTTCCCAATCTTTGTTTTCTTTGCTATTAGAGAAATGGGAACCAAAATACCCACGGTGTTCTTTCCAGACACTTCTTAACCAATTGACTTCATTCTATAATAAAGAAAAATTAAATCTATGTTCATTTTAGTCTTGCATGCTATTCTGAGATCTCTTCTCTCCCTCAAATTTCAGATTAAATGAAAGCGTTCATGAGCCAAAATAGACTTTTGTTAAGATTACAGGCAAATTACATATATTTTGAATGTCTAATAGGAAAAAAAAAAAAAAAGCTTCTTTTACCTGTATATTGGGGCTGAGAAGAAAAAGGTCCTTAAATTTTAAAATGTCATCGGTCAGACCCTAACTATAAGTACTTTCAAAGGTTTGGCCAAATCCTTAGTTTTTAAAGGACCTAGAATGGAGTTTAGAGGTAGAGTGAGTTGTGAGGGAGAAGTGAGTTGTTCTTCATGAGAAATTGGGAGACTTTTTCAAAAATCTCTTTATATAGACAACACATAAACAAATGAAATTAATGCTGTTCCAATAAATTTTGCAAAAAGAGATAATGAGCTCAATTTAGCCCATAGTTTGCTAACCCTTGGTTTAGTTCTTTAAGTCAATAAGCTCACCCCTACTCTTGACATGCTTTTCCTTTTTGCTTGAGCTAAATTAAGTTTCTGTACTGTGTTAAACTGTATTTTAGTAAAATTGGTTTTCTGTGTATTTTATTGTATGCATTCAGAAACATTAATCTGAGGAGTCTTCACCATACTGCCAGAGGATCTGAAGTACAAAAAAGATCAAGAACTCTAGAGTAACACCTTAAAGTGTAAAAGCCAGTCCTCTATATTATACTAATTATTCCTGAGAAATTGTATGTGATGAAATTGTGACTAGATTTTTAAAACGAAGGTGGAGATGTTTAACAGAGACCAAAAGACATGAGAATGATATCAATGAGAATAGCATCTATCCCCTCCTTGGTGCTATGGTGAGAGCACCAAAAGACACTAGAACAGGATGGCTCCAAGCTGACCCCCAGTAGAATTTCTTATGCTATGATTTTTTTTTCCCTTAAGATACAGCAAGGGAGCAGGACATCATTTGGACTTTGTTAAGCAGTGTGTCCCAGGTTTGAATCCCACTTCCATCTCTTAGTAGCTGTGCATCCTTGGACTATTTACTTCATCTTTGTGAGTTTCAGTTTCTTTCTCAAAAGTCATAGAGCTCATCAGAATAACAGAAGAGAAAACCTAGTGAAGGAAGGGCAGGCATTTGATAGACAACCTTCTCTTACTCCGACATTTGCTATGGTTATTAGTTTCCTTTGGATGATCATTTAAAACAAAAGGTGGAAGTATTCTGTAGATGTAGAAGAGAATAGATACTTATTAAGCATTTCAGGTTTTTATTAAGCAAGCATGAATCTGTAATTCATGCTTGGTCTTTTTTTTTTTTTTTTTTTTTTTGCTTACTGACACTAATCTGTTTTTATCTTAGTCCTTAGTCCTTTAATCATGAGTTTCATGATTAGCACAGGCAAGGTTTTAGGGATTTAAATACTTTGTTTGATGTCTGCTTTTAGGAATGTTTGATTATTTATTAAAATCGATAAAATCAGTTTTGTCAACTAGTTATTAAAACTATAATTCTTTTATTAGCTAATAACAGGGGAGCTGAAGCAAATGAAATTCTAAAACGTTACATGAATTCTTGATTATAAAGCAAGCCTCTATAGGGGTGGCCTACATACTTTGCATTAACTGCAGCCTGTTTAGAACAAGTCTGTTCTATCTTTAGTCAATAAGGAAAGGACCAAGTGGGTAAGCATATGTGCTACTCATGTTCTAATTTATGCTTTAAAATAAATACAAGTTTGAAAGAAGCAATGTGTTCTGGTCTTCAGTAAAGAAACACGAAATACTTGCTAAAGGAGAGTGGTGAATAGTGTCCAAAGATGGCTTCCATCAATTCCTTCCCTCCCCAGACATGATGTCACTCCACCCATCAAGAGGTAGATTTCATCCCCCTGCTTCCCTGCCCCCGGATCTGGGCCTGCCTTTTGATCTGCTTTGACAAGTGGAAAATGGTGGTGAGCTCTACCAGGATTCTCAATGCAAATATGTGAAAGATAGTAAATCATTATTGTTGTAAGCCATTAAGTTTTAAGGGGCTCTGCATTCCCAAAATACATAAGGAAGGATAAGGGAATGAATGCAACTTTTCATGTAAGTGCTCAAAATAAATATCTGGTTGAAAGAGTGAGCTTTTGTTGACCTAGGATTATCTCTTCCCTTCAAAGCAATTTCAGAAGAGCTCCTCTTGTGAAGCATTGCAGGAAAAAGAGAAAAATGCCCAAAGTGTCACACTGTAAAGGAAAAGATTAGTCTAGGAGTTTGTCATGTGAAATCAGAGTGATTGTCAAGAACGGTTTAGAAATCTTGGTGGCATTACTAATGCAATTGTTCATATAAAGAGTCAATTTATTAGCCATAGGCAGTTCTTTGGTCCCTCTGTCTGTGTTTGCACAGACACATCCGTGCAATAAGCAGATAAGTTACCAGAAACATATATTTCACCTTAACCTCAATTATATGAATAATATAACTTCCCCTCATCTCCTGAAAAAAGATGTTCTTAACTTTGTACGATTAAGTACCGAAGAGAAGAAAGAGAATAGGTAGCAAATATACAAAATATATGGAAATTAAAGCAGTATAATACTATTATCACTCATCAAACTGGAAAATCAAAATATAATAATTCCTAATAAAGGCAAAATAAAGACATTTTTATTCTTAAAGAAGTTATCACCAGTATATCTACTAAAGAATAATTAAAGAGGGTTCTTTTAGTAGAAGAAAGGTTATTCCAGATGAGAAAATAGAGATGCAAAAAACAAGCAACAAAAATGATAAACATTTGGATATGTCAAAATGGATATTAAATGTACAAGACAATGACACTAATGTTATATTTGCTTTTGCAATATATAGAAGTAAAGTACACAACATCATATTAATTAGTAAGGAATAAATATCATTAAAGTGGCTAGCACTAAATCCTCAGATTATCCACAAAGAGGTTAAAATTACTAATACTTGACTTCGAGAAATCAAAGATAGGTGTAATAACCATATAAATAACAAAAGAATATGAGTAAAACTTTCAAACTCATAGGGAAAAAATATGAGACAATTAAGAAGCCTTTAATTTAATTCATCCAAAATAATACCAAAAAACATAAAAGAAAAAACAGTCTGAACAGATAGAAGACATTCTGTAATATAGTAATAATTACATTAAATATAAAAGTACTAAGTGTTCCATTTAAATGACAAAGACTATTCATCCAGATTAAAATAAAACAAAACAAAACAAAATCTACAGCAAGCTCTTTACAAGGAACAAGTATAAAAGCAAAAGATTTTAAAGAGAAGAAAATTTAAGCCATGCAAACTAACAAAAGGAAGCTGTGAAATAACATGAAATAGATTTTAAGACCAAAATACTACTAGAGTTGACGAGGGACAATTTAAATAATAAATACTTAACTCATCAACAATTTTAAATTTGCATGTACAACTGAGCCTCAAAATATCTGAAGTAAAAATAGGCAGAAATATAAGAAGAAACAGATAAATCCAAAATCATAGTAGAAAAATTTAACATACCTTTCTCTGTTACTAACAGATCAAGTAAACATAATCAGCAAGGATGTAGAAGATTGGAATAGCACAACTAGCAAATCAAATTTAAAGCAAGACAAAGCAGGCAAGACATTTAAAAGTAAAAAAGACCTTCTTCAAAGGAACACAGAAATATAACCACAATTGATTAAATAGTGGTCCATTAAACAAGTTCAAGCAAATTTCAAAAGGTTGAAACCAATAAAGACCACTAGTAAGTAAATTAGAAATCAAAAATGAAAAGTTAAGTAGAAAACCTCATATATTTGGGATTTAAGAAGAATATTTAGTGACCTTTGCTTCTAGCTATGATTAAATTATTTATTGATCACAATCCTCTTCAAAAACACCTGTAAAAGCTGGATAAAAAAATAATGTGAGTGAATGCAATTCTACCACTGTGAGTAAGAGAATCGTGAGTGATTTGGTGATTGGCTTTTCTTTGTGTTTATATTTATTTTCCCAGTTTTCCAAATTTAGTAAGAATTACTTTTTCTAAATTCAACAAGAATTACCTTTTTCACTTAGCGACCATAAACAGTTATTACGAATAAAATGTTATTAATTTTTTCCATTATTTATATCTCAATCTACAGTTACAATAGCACAATTATTCTCTTGTGAGGGCCTTCAACACTATTAGATGTTATTAAAATATACATATCCTCTAACCCGCCATTTTCACTTCCAGAAATTTATCACCCAAAACATATTTACACATCTTTCCAAAGATGTATATACAAGAATATAGTGTGTGTCTAGATGTATATGCTGAAGTATTTGTTGACAAATCACTAGAAACAACTTAAATGACCACTACTAGGGGACAGTTAAATAAGCTGTGCTACATGGGTATAATGGAATGCCATTCGGGTACTAACGAAGAATGAAGTAGGTCTGTATATGCTGATATACTGTATGTCTTTGGTTATCTTTAGTTATAAGCAGCAGAAACCAGTTCTGGAGAACTCAAGCACAGAATGAAATGAAGCAACACAATTTGGTCCACAGACTGGCCAGGTGTCTAGAGGGCAGAAGAAGAATTGGCAGCTCCAGACCGCTCAGCATCAGATATCACCCCATCATCTGGTCTAGATGTTGGCAGTGCCCTTCAAATGTTGCTTCAATCCTTGAGTCACTCTGGTTGAGGAAGAAAGAGCTTGGGTCATATATCTAACTCTTGATTACTGGAGGACAAGAGACATGATTTGCACCCCCACAAGGAGTATTCAAAATGAGAAAGAGGTGATTACCCAAAATAAAATCAGGGTGCTACTTGTAAGGAAGAAAGAATGTTGTGCAGTTAAAAAATAACCCTCCGCAAACTGTGACAGAAATAAAACAAAACACAAAAGCATATGTATAGTAAATCACCATTTCTGTTTTAAAAAATGAGAGAATACATATTACATGTATACATATAGAACATATTCTTAAAAACACCAGACACTGGAAAGAATTTAAAATCTGTGTTCCCCTTTAAACCTTCAGTTCCATGAGGGCAAGAACTGTGTCTGTCCCAGTCATTTTTGTATTTCCAATGGCTAACGCACAGAAGACGCACAATAAATAATTGTAGAGTGAATAAAATAACATAATTCTAAGGAGGAGAACAGGAGAACTAGAGAGAGAAAGAGAGATTTTTTATCAAGTATTGTCGTTCTTTTGCAATTAGTAAAGGGGGTAAAGAGAATTAGTAATTACAAGTATATATATATATATATATATATGTATATGAATACATATATATATATATAATTTTTTTTTTTAATTTGAAAACTCCTTATCTTAGAACGTTTGGGAATTGTTGTCATAAATGATCTGCCTCCCCTACCTCCCCTAAACCATCTGATTGTGTACGTGCCCAGGAAAGTCAAGCAGAAAAGGCCTCATTGTCCAATGGAACAAACCAGCTTCAGCAGGGGAAGCTCCCCTCCTTCCACCCCTTCCTGCTTGCACACACTGCAACTCAGCTACTCAGGCGCCTCAGGAATAATGACTCTGGAAAGATAAATAGTCAAGGGGTATTTGGTCATCACACTGGGGCTCCAACTCTTTAGATGTCTGCACTGATAGCAAAAACATTGCTGAATGTCTAAATAATTTGAATGATATTAGTAGGGAGATCCTGAAAAGAGGAAAACAACAATGGCCTGATGACAGCAAGCTGACAATGGAACAGAATTTTGTGGGCAGAGATGATTGTAAAAGCAAACAATGGTGATATTGTCCTTCTGGTGTTACTGTGTAATGCTGTAATTTATGGATGAAGTGGAATTTCAAACAAAATAAACAGATTTGAATTTGTTAACTAATATAGTAAGTACAGAACATTCTGTGATGTGAAAAGAGAAATGGGAATGTTTCATATACCCCTGCTATTTGCTTAAAAAAAAAATGTTTTCTATTTGGCATAAAATCTTGCTTTTCATTGTTTTTGCTAGCTTTTTGAGAATATCCTTTTTCATTTAATTCTGAAAACAGATATAAAATGTGGGTGAAAAAAGAAGACTGTTAATATAGATATCACTATACATTTATGTTGTAGTTCTTGGAGTTAAAAAAGAAAAAGAAAAAGAAAAAGAAAATAAAAGACAATTTATTTCACCAGCTAGAGAAAACTCTCCGTGAAAGGGTCAACTAATTTATTCTTTTCTTTGAAAATGTAATGCCTCTCTAATCACAGATATTAAGGTGATGTGATGGCAAAAATAATAATAACTACTTCTTTATCACAAGAAGTTTTTGAGGTTATGAAGAAACAATTTGGTTTCAGTTACACATATAAAAGAGGAACCGCTTCTCTTTAAACTATAAAAAAGCAAGTCTGCATCTCAGTATTATTAACGATAAGTTATTACTATTTATGAAATTCTTGAATTAACCTTAGTATACTGTACAGAGGACAAATTATATATCTCATAGCTCAATGCTGGGAATAGTGCCTGTATGTTGTAGGTAATCAGTAAAACTTTGTTGAATGAGTAAATATTTGATTCTTCTATGGGCAAGTTGAGGATATATCTGTCAAAGACAAAACTAAGTCTGAGACAAAATTAACAAAGACTATTCATAAACTTACAAGAGAACACATTGGCTGTTACTTTAATGTTAGCAGAGGTTCAGGGTGTTAGAAAGGAGAGTGTGATTTGTAGAGTGAAAAAGGAAAGCTTAAGACAGCCTCTGACTGGCAAGGGTTCTATTAAGGTGAGAGTTTTCGAAGTCAGGATAACTTTATACAGGTACATTTGGCAGTCTTTGGTTGGCTGCTGAGGGGCAAGCAAGCAATTTGGGGACATTGTTGAAATGAATGTTAGGGGCAGAGGGGTTTCTGTGGCCAGCCATTTCCTGGAACACATGGTATTCGATGGGGGGGTGCTTTTTTCATGGTCAAACTGTCATGATGGTTCTTTATGAGAAGCTTCCTACAAACTGGGTCCTATTTCTCTTTCAAAAATAGAAACAACAAATTTCTGTCTCTAAATTGTCCCCCAAAAAACCTCATAAGAAAAACTACAAATAAACAAATAAAATAATACTTTAAATTCAAAATAAAAAATACTATTATCCCCAAATCCTAAATGCAATAAAAATAAAGGTGTGATACAACTTCGACTGTTCATAAGAATTCATTTGATTCAAGTAAACTTGCATTTTTACATTCAAACCTTATTTAATAATAGATATGGTTCCTCAAAACAAAGATAAACAAGATCAATATTTTAATGAAACTTAGGTGATATCTGAAGATTCGAGAGCATGCTTTCTATAGGTGTTATGTTTACTGTGTAAAATAGCCACCTTAGGGAAAAAAAAAAAAGCTTCTAAAGTTATTGAAAAGTTAACTGCAAGGATTCACAACCTTTCTAATGGCTTTACCTTTATTTATTAATTTATGTAACTGCCGTTGCAGGACAGTATTAGTGACCATGGGAAATTTTAAGAAATTAAATAGACCTTTGGCTTTATGCCCAGAAAAAAAATGTCAGCTCTGTGGAGAAAATCAGGCAAAAGATAAAAAAGATTCCATTACATCTATAATACAATCTTCTTATGGCTTTAGTACAAGTTTCTTCTCTGCTAACAGAAGTCTCTGCAGAAGGTTTAAACAATCTCAACAATTTCATTATGTGAGCATAGCTATATCCAATAATGTAAAAGGGCCTAGAGAGCCTTCCCATATGCTCAATTCCATTCTCTCTCCTTCTAGGGGAAGTCAAAGAACTTGGCTGGCTGGAAACTGATTCTACTCTGATTGCCTGGAGCACAAATCTTGCTTTGTTGATATCAATGCAGCTCTCTTGAGGACACACAAAGAAGAGAAGAAGCCATTAGAATTTCTCGTGACCCTGCTCTGAGCCAAATCCAGCTTTGCTTAAATGAATGAAAATGCTTGTTACATGGCCCAAGAAGCTACTTTGTCCATTTGAAAATTAATTAGACCGTAGCTAGATGAACAACTGTAAGACGCTTTCACAATGTTCTTAGATGGATGACCCTGGCTGAGTTCCCAATTTTAACAAGTTTACCCTTAAGCAAAAACATGGCCTTTTAGCTAAGCTATGACCTACAATCATAATGCTTTCCTGAGTTGAAATCAGCTGCTGGACACAACCCCAGCAGAAAAAGAAGTTAGGAAAAGAGTACATAGTTAAGACTTTTACATGTAATTGTAATAGATGTTCTTGCAGAAAATTTTTTTGTCTCAAGGAACCAATTCCACAGCTGGACTTGAAGAAAATGTTAAAATCTTACGTAAGTCATGATCCACGCTAGATTAAGACTCATGAGGGTACAGATTCTGTTGTTTCGTATAGTACTTTAAGTATAGTGGGACCAGAATGTTGTAGATTGACTGGAAACAAAACACAGACCCACATATAAATCTGTTTTTCAGAGTGTTAGGCTGATTGTGCTCCATGTTGGCTATAGGTAAGAGAGAACCTTTGAGTGTGTGAGATTCCGAGCCACTCCACTCACAAAAGAGATTAATAGCTTCTTTAAAAGGTAACCTGTGTATCATTACATGTAGAAGTGTTAGGCTGATTGTGCTCCATGTTGGCTATAGGTAAGCATCAGTATATTAGGTACGACGGTGTAACTGATGCTTAACTATTTGTAATGTGGAGTTGAAGACAGAGATAATAGGAATTGGACATATTGTGTGGAAAATACAATTCCAGAGACTATCAAAAGTAGAGAAATTTTAGAAAGCTTGCCGAATCCATGTCTTTATTGACAAATAGTCTCACAAGTTGACTCTGTCCCCATGATAATTGACTGGGGCAAAGATAGACATCTGTCTCATGGAGCCTGTTTATTGCCTGATGTTCACCAATTACATTCTTTTCTGTCTCTGTAGGTTTCTCTCAATCTCTTCTGCACATGGTCTCTTTTTCTGGGGTAGACAATGGAGGGTCTTTAGGTATAACTATGACTAAATAGAGGAGCCAGTCTGTCTGCCTGGAGAGTAGTTCAGGTGTTGAGAGAAGAACAGAGACAAGAGCTCATGTCAGCTTTGGTTTCTTAATACGTAATAAGATTATAAAAGCTTAAGAAGAAAAGCAAATGGAGCAGAACACCATGAACCCTTAAGATTTCTTTCCTCTTGCCCACCCCCTACCAGGAATTTATATGGTTTACATGCAAAGACGTCAAAAAGTACATAAAAGTACTTTTTGAGTTTTCCTAATATACATAATTGTTTTTAACTTTTCCTGCCCTCCCTAACTCCAGATTTTTTCTCTGTCCTTACTAGTTAGTTGCCCATCATCATCCCTTGTCATCCAAAGCAAGTTAGGTAGGTCTGGGCTCTGGAAAACCTAACATGGTCAGAAGTCCTTTAGTGGTGCAGTTCCATGGATGTTGGAGAATGGGTGACTCTGGAAAAGAAGGACAGAGGGCAAGGACTTCTGTTGATCTATATAAATCTGGTTTGACAGGTAATCCCTTGAAGTGAGTTAGAGAAGCCACATTATTTCTTCCTGTGGAGTCGTTTCACTTCTCCAGATTGAAACATTTCCCAAGTTGCAGGACAGGACTGGCCAGTTTCAGGTCGTTTCGATGAACTTCCCTTTACTCTGGCTCGCTTACGTCAGATTCCGTCTCCATGCTTTTTACCAATAGCTTGAGTGTTTCCACTCTCTGCTCAAACAACTAAAACTTTCACGGAACATCCAACAAGAATCCAAAACTGTAGATGATATCAAGTTCCTATCTTCTGTATTTTCTCTTCATTTAAAGGAGAACCGACAGCAGAAATCATTTTCACAGGGTGGATTGACCAGCAAAGGACTACGAGGAGGTAACATAGAGACTCCCAAGCTGGCTAAGAGGTTCTAGAATAAGCATAAAATATAAACAGAAAGATGTATCTGATAAATATGATAAATAAGACTCATCATAGGCAAATGAAAGTGTTGAATAAAAAAACACAAATCAATAATAATAATAGCAATTTGTGAATGAGTAAATGAATGAACGAATGAATGAATGAATGAATGAATAAGGTTCATATTCAGAAGTCTTTTGGGAAGTTGAGGGGGGAGGGGCCGTAACAGAACAAGAGTTTTGTACTCTGTGCATATTCTTCAAAACTGGTACATTCACAACAACTTTAAAGAAATGCCATTAATTTAAAAGTTAAAAATGATGAAAAGGCAACTTTTGAAGCAGAGTGAAATACACAATTGAAACTTCAGAGGTCAGACCTTAAGTCAGGCAGAAAGGTGGTAGAGGATTGTTTTGGATACGGATGCACTTACTTACCAATGGTGCAAATCCTGTCTCCCTCCCCCTCCTCCAGCCTTGCACACACCCACATTTCCCCAAGTTTAGAATCTGGCTGCAGCCCTGCAACATCTAATGGGTTTGGGGCTGAATGGAATCTAAACCTCCTGACTCCTATCTCAGTTTTCTATCACCCCTTGTGACCTTAAATGCCCCCAAGAGGATTCCATAAATGGACAAGGATCCAAATGAAAGAAATAGATTGAACTTAGGAAGAAAAGTGAGAGTGTCCTTTAAATGCCAATAGGCATTGCCTTTGGCATAACAAAGGAGTTAAAACATAATTAAGATCTGAAGGCTGATTATGGGAATGTGTATGATTATTTTTATTATTTTTCCTCTTTCTATCTTTGTGATAGGATGTGATCAACCTCTTCCATGCTCCGTTGCTTAGTAGCAGACAGTCGGAGTTTTAATTATCTACTAAAATAAGCTAAAGAACAGAAAACTGCTTTATGTCTAATACATATATATCAAGAAAGGCATGTGACAGCATCTAAATTGCTTTAGTGCCTGATAAAGAGTGCCTCCGGTAGGGTTGTCATCAAAAGATCACGAATGGAGTAGGAAAGTATTAATAAAGCTGCTACTCTATTTATATGTCCTCCATTGTTTGTGATTCCTTGTTAGAAGCTGGAAATGAATTTTTATCTACCACTAATTTCATCAGGTTTTTTTCAAGTCAGAAAAAATAAAATGAAAAAAACTTTTGTCAATTCTACTGCCAACCCTAGTCCTCCAAATAGAATTTTTTTCACTCCCCCAGATCTGCAATTCTCAAAATATTATATTTCACAATGAAAAATTAAAGAATTAGTTCATTCATTCTTTCAACATCTAACAGAGCCATGTTCCAGCAGCACACCCCAGAGGCGTTCTCTGCCCTCATAGAGATTAGATTTTAAGGGGGAGGAAGAGATAATAAATAAGTAAAACAATGAAAATATTATCACAAACCATAATAAGGGTTGTAAAAGAAATAGAGTGTATTCCTTAGGATTAGGTTTAGCTGCGAGCGAAAGACTCAAAATCACTTGGTTTTAACCAAGGCTGTGATTCAGCCAGTATGTACTGGGGTAGCTACAACAATTTTTTAATATTGGCATCTATTTTGTTTAATCTGTGCTCTATTCTCTTTGGTTTGGTTTAGTTAGGTTAATATGCTGGACAAGTTGTTATATATGTTGATTGTAGCTTAAAATTTTTATTTCTCTCTTCTCTCACATTAAAGAAGGCTCTTCAGAATGGGTAAGGAAGATTCATGAATTCATCAAGGACTCAGATTCATTGTCCTCCATTGTCAACACATGACACATGGTTTCTATCTCATGGTCCAAGATGACTACTTGGGTTCCAGCCATTACACCTTCATGAAAGACTAAGATGACAAGAGAGCCAAACCTTCTTAGTAGCATAAATTAAGGCTAATTCAGTGTTTATCTCAATAGCCAGAATGTAGTCCTTGATTACAAGAGAAGCTAGAATATGTAGCCTTCATTGTAGGTGGTCATATGCCTACCTAGAAATCAAGCAGCGATTCTATTACTAAGAAAAAATGGAGAACAGAGAGAGCCAGGTAGTAGATATTGCCACTCAGGGTGATGTGATAGAGTGTAACTGATTCAGAGGGGCCTGCTTTGAATAGAGTAGTCATAGGCCTTCTCAAGAAGTAACAACTGGGCTTAGGCCTAAAGGATACAAGTGAGCTTGCCATATGAACTGGAGGACAAGGATTCCAGGAAGAAAGAATTTCCTTTTATTTCAAAATAGATTGACTTCTGCTCACAGAATAATTTTGACCTCATTTTATAAGTAATATTATTCAACTATTAAGTTTTCCTGGGTGATAATCTGTTTTCTTCCCTAATTCTTAATTCTCCAAATCTCAAAGCATGTTACATTATGGCAAGTTTTGATTTACTGAAAAAGCCAACTACAGCCACCCTGTAATTTTGTACCTGGTAGGAAGATGGTTGAGAACATATTTAGTAGCAAACTACTATTTGATATATTATTTAGGGGTGTGTCTATTGGAAGAGTGAGGGAGGTAGCCAAGCCAAATAAAGTGTGCATCTAGTATATCTTAGAAACCACAATGAGTGGTGTAAATAACATACTAGATCCAGACAAAACTACTTACAAATTAGGGTATTAAATCACAGCTCACATTACAATAACATGATTTGGTTTGGTGTTCACTGGAATAGAAGCATTCGTATGGAACTAATGTGATGTTTTGTGTGAATGTCACATTAGTTATGCATTTGTTACGTGATTTTTGTGGGTGCCAGAATGTAATTCATTGGAATAAACAGAAGAGCCTAGTGGCATTAAAGCCTAAAGCTCTAAAGGGGAATTTGCCTTCATTAAGTCTTCCCATACCATAATTAAGGTGCCATTATATCCAGTGCTTTTCTTAATGAATATTTTACACTGACATCAAACAAAAGAAGAAATCAGTAATACTATTTATTTCTGCAGATTTTATGTGAACAAGATCATTATGAAGTAAGTGGTTTTGTCTAAATATATTATGCAATGGCAACATGCCCTACTACAGAATACAGAGATGCTGTGTGTGGATGGATATGTGTGTGTACATGTATTTAAGATCATTCTCTTGAATGGCTGATCGAACCACAGAGGAGGGGAATTGCCCCCGAGATCATTATGTGTTTAGAGGAAGAAGCTCTAAGGCTATACTTTTTCTGAACAGACCAGATTCCTCACACAGTTGCATGTATCTAGCAATGAACGTTAAGATCTAGTCTATGGGACCAAGAAATTATGTCTGTCCTAAAAGTGTTAGCAGGTGAGCTTCATTTTCAAGAGCAAAGATTATGTCCTTTTTACTTCTGTAGCCCCAACACTTAAAATGATGGTTGGCATACAGCAGTTGCTCAGAAAGGTTTAAATGAATGAATGGCGACTCTTATTCATAACAATTTCCACTTACTTGAGAGCGCTCTATATTCCCATTAATGTATTTGACAGAAACCCAATACATAATAAAATTCTAAGATGAGAGAAATTAGGATTTCAGTGCTATTTAGTGTTTTATTGTATATATCCATCTCTGTCCAGAAACCTCTCTCACTGTGACACATTAAATACATGTAGTGAACATGGATTGTAGTATATACATTTTGGTGTACAAAAAAATAGAACTTGTTTTATTTATCTAAAACTGGAAAGGTTCTTCATAGCAAAAGAAACCATTAACAAAACAAAAAAGGCAACCAAAGGGATAGGGGAAGATATTTGCAAAGGATACTTTTGAAAAAGGACTAATCTCAACAAGGAAAAATCAAACAATCCAATTAAAAAATGGGCAGAGGACCTGATTAGATACTTTTCCTAGGAAAACATACAGATGGCCAACAGATATATGAAAAAATGTTCAACTTCACTAGTTATAAGGGAAATGCAAATCAAAGTTACAATATCTCACAGCTGTGAGAATAACCAGAGAGGCTATGGAGAAAAGGGACCCCTTGTATATTGCTGGTGGTATTGTAAACTGGTGCAGCCACTATGAAAAAGAGTATGGAGGTTCCTCAAAAAATTAAGAATAGAGCTACCATAGGACCCAGCAATCCCTCTTCTGGGTATCTACCTGAAAAATTTGAAAACACTTATTTGTAAAAGTATATGTACCCCCTATATTCATTTTAGCATTATTTACAATAGCCAAGACATGGAAACAACCTAAGTATCCTTTGACAGATGATTGGATAAAGAAGAGGTGATATATAGATATATAGATATATTGATAGATAGATAGATAGATAGATAGACAGATATATCTATATATATATCTTTTATATATATATAATATATCTTTATATATTATATATGTATATTTTATATATAAACTAGATATACCACATCTTTATATACATATACATATATATAGTTTTAATTTCTAATTTGAGACTACTACCTCCTTAATAGGAGGTGAAAGGTTAATCTTTATTATTTGGGGATTTCCTTCTTTTTCCACGGGGTTTTGTCTAAGCTTCATGGGAGTCTACAGAAAAGAGACATTAGGGGAAGCAAAGCACCACGTCCTCTAAGTCATTCTCAGTCAGTCTCCCTCGGCGATGGGCCCATGTGAATTACTGATGAGTCTTTTCTCATCCTCTTTTGCATGGCTGTTTCCTTTAATTCCAGGACTTTCTGGTGGGTGATTATGCTGCCCAAGGTCCCATCCCACCTAAACACTCCAATAGTCATTTTTTCCTCTAGTGCTGCCCCTCCAGGAACTTACCTGGGAAAAGCCTCACATCCTCTCTGCTCCTCTGATTCCATAAAACTACCTAGATTTTTGCCATCTCCCCAGGCTTTGGCCTAAGTAACTGTGCATGAAGTCTATCTCTCTGGTATCTATCTATATCTCTGCTCTCATTATTCTCCCTTTGACTGTCTCTTCTCCCCTAACTGGAGGATTTTTCTGGAGTCTGTTAGGGAAACTTTGTATCCAAATATTTGCCCTATGCTATGCATCTTTTCTGTTTTCCTATGAAGAGCCTCCTCTTTTTCCACTTTCCGAAGAAATATTACTTTTCTGAGTCTATGAGCACAGAATAATTGAGCTTTATGAAGCTTTGGCTAGACTATGGAGGAACTTTTAATACTAGGGAAAAATTTGGTTAGTACTATAAAAGTATTATTCTACCCAATGAGTTTTCTATAGGCAGATGGAGCTGGAGCAAAGAAAGGAGGTGCGAGGCAGGGTTTGGGGAGTGGGCAGTAACAGGGAATGCTGTCTGGGCTGTGGAAGGAGCAAGTGGAGGTTAACAGAGAAATGCTCTAGGGTCTAGAACCTAGGAGCCAGGATTAGTCAAAGGAACAAAGCAAGACCAGGGACCAGCAACCAGAATCTGGATAACAAATACTGTAGATGTAACAGAGCCAAATTTATAGGAGGAAAGTTAAAAAAAAAAAAAACAACAACAACAACAACCTTTGACACTTCTCCCAACCAGAGTGGAGTCTATGTCTCCTCCTCTGGAGTCAGACAGGACTTGTGACTGTTTGGATCAGGAGAATAGTGGAAGTAACACTTTTTGACTTCCAAGCCCAGGTCATTGAAAGCTACGTGGCCTTTGTTTTTTTTAAATTAGCTCTTGGGTTGCTCTTTGTCAGAAACTAGCTACCATGCTGAGAGCAACTAAAGCCACATGGAAAGGCCACGTGTGGGCACTTTGGTCAACAGTCCCAGCTGAGCCAAATTTTTGAGTCATTGCAGCCCAGGCGCCAGACTGGTGAGTGAAAGAGCCTTCAAACGACTCTATAGCCTCAGCTATGAGTCACCACCACCAGCTGCTGGAGACTTCTTATCCAGCTGAGGCCTTAGATAGCATGGAGCAGAGAAAACACAAGCCATCTCAGCTATGTCCTGTCCAAATTTCTGACTCACAGAATTCATGAGTATAATAAAACATCTTATTTTATGCCACAGTCTTGGGCTGGTTTGTTACTCAGCATTAGATAAGTGAAACAGTCGAGAAACAAAAACAAGGAAAACACCAGGAAAGCGAAGGGCTGGAGCTGCCCATTGCTAGATTGGAAGGCCAGTCCAGGAAAAGAAGGTTATAAAGCTATACGTGGAGGACAATGAATTCAAACTCAGTCGGCTTCCGACACCACATGTTCTTGACCACATTATGGAGCTTGGTATGGCCCCAAACTTGTGTGGATCTTGCAGAAAAATCTGCAAACCTAGAGGTCCTATTATTTTTTGATAAAAGAAAAAGAGCTATTGGCCTTTTCCCTCAAGAAACTGTATCTGAATGATAACCAAAAAAAAAAAAAAAAATGAAGTTTGAAAAGTGAAGTCTCACACCATTTCAAACACTATCTATGACCAAATGCAGTTAGGCTTTATAGCCACTAAGATATGTTGGCTAATGATAGAGTTACTTTTTTATGGAGAAAAGACAACTATTGTTTGAAAGAAAACACTGTGGCATAAACACAACTGAAGAGAAAATAACAGCCATTAACTGTTGCCAAGTGTGGAAATAAGTGTTTCTTATATTTTTTTCTCATTAATCTTCACAGAGGCCTCTGAGGTGGTCATTTTTACCTCCATTTTTCCAAATGAGGAAACTGAAACTCAGAAAACTTAAATTATTTGCCCAAGAAGTTATCACATATTCCATGGCCTGAAAAAATGATAAGAAAAATGCCACGGTAGCCCTCCTTTTCTGCAGTGAATCATAGCACAGACAACAGCATTTGTACTAATGTCTCGAATTTGAACAGTATTTGTAATTGAACAAATTATTGCTCCTCATATAATTTTCAATTGTGTGCAGTATGCATATGTGCTACACTCTACTTTTAGCAGTTTCTCATCTCAAACTAGATATGATTAAAGAAAGAGTTCAGCTGACAACAGAAGAAATAAGTATTGAATGACGTTATCTAGTCTTTTATAATAATCCTAATAAACATATAATCTGCCTGCAGGTTTTACTAACCAAAGTAAGACACACTCTCAAGGTCTTTTTTTTCTTCCTACTATTACAAAAGAACAAGTACATCTTTTAAGTTTGTTTAGGAAATATACAAAATCCTTGGATAGCTTTTAAATTCTAATCCAACTATTCTCAACCAAGCTACAAAGGGAATTTAATTTGGTTTTGCACAGGCAGAAAAAAAAAAAAACTCCTTAATTTAGACTATTTGAGTAGTAAGGCCAATAGAAGATAGTGATAATCCTAAAATTATGTCATCAAAGAAAAGGACAAAGAAGAGGAATAGGAAAAGAGGAGAAAGAAAGGAAGACATTTCTTACTTTTAATTGTAAAGAGTATAGTATACCATGAGCATAGCTAAGCTGTAACAATGAAAGAACTCAACAGACAGACCCTAAATAAGTTTCTTCCTTTCTTTCCATAGCAGTTTAGAGATAAGAGGCCCAAGGCTGGTAGGGCATCTCTCTCTGGGTCTCACCGGCTGTTTCAGCGCTTACTCTTTCCTAGCCAGTAAGAAGTAAGAAATGCAGGGCTGCTCACATCCTATCATCCAGAATGTAATGACATGGTCCCACCTAGTTGCAAGGGGCTCTGGAAAAAAAGGATCCCAGCAATGTGACTATGTGCTGAGCTAAAATTCAGAGCATTCTATTACTGAAAGGAAGAATACATATCAGGGGACAATTACCTGTCTATGCCATAGTCAACGTGTTGGGGAACTGTGGCCCAAATCTGGCCTACCTCTTGTTCTTGAACAACCCGTGAGCTATGAGTGGTTTTCACAGTGAATGTTTACAATTAATTTGATGCTAGAGAACAACTTTGAACCCCAATTAAGCAAAATGTTATTCCCTCCCAAAAAACAATTCCATTCTTCTCATGAGTAAATCTGTTACGAAAATGGTACTCAATTATTATTATACTTTGAATCTCATTACTGAATAAACTTGTTATACAAGTAATGATATATCCTTGATTTTGCCTCTTGGCCTATAGAGCCTACAGTATTTACTATCTGGTCCTTTACAGAAAAGGACCTTGCTGCCCCTTGTCATGGTCTGAGCTGCATTAAACTAGTGGAATTCCTGTAAAGTGTAGAAAGAAGACTGACTTATAAGTAGCATAGCAAATGGAACCCCATGACCCAAGAAGTCTGGCCTGTGTTTCTAATCAGTAAAACTTCTTTAACCAAGTCACAAATCCAGCAACAGCAACTTCTATTAGCCAAAGACCAGTAAAAAAACAAGAAAGTAGGTGAGAAAAAAGTTCTGCACAGCCAAAATCACAGTACTCTTTATGCACTGCACATACAAAAGGATGTCCAGACCACCACACAGGGCACATTTTCTTTGTACAAGACACAGCTCTGTTAACTGTTAATAACCTAACTGGATTAGCATAAAATTATATTCATTATACTCTGTTTCAAGAGGCAGAGAATAATATACTTGAGAGAGCCTATCATCAAAATAGCGAACAGAAAGTTTTGGCCATTTAAAGATATAAAACTTTTATTCTCCCAAGAACTCATGTAAATAAGATGTGATGCTGAGGTTGTAAACAGTTATTTCTAGTCCTAGCAAAACAGATTTTTAACCTAGTACTAATTTCCAATTTTATTTATTTTTTTATTTTATTTTTTTTTAAGTAAGACTGTATTCTTATTAACAATATTGTGGCAAAACCTTGCCTACTGATCACAAATAAGATTTTTTAATGTAAGTGACAAGAGACCAGCTAAAATTGACTCAAGCAAAGAGGGAAGAGGAAGAGGAGGAGGGAGAGGAAGAAAGGGAGTCTATGTTTAATGCAGCTTTTTGGGGTGGCTTACAACCAATTAATAACCGAACTTTGGAGATATAACCCTGTCTTAGGATTTGCCTGCATTAAAAAAGAAATCATTGACAAGATTGTGTAAATTCTGAATACTATACAATGCTTCCTAACTTCTGTCCACCAAAAACCAGTGAGCAGGATCTACAGTTGTAAACCAATTGTATTATAGCCAAGATCCCCACCCTACTTCCCAAACATCAGGCAGCTGTATTTAAGTGTGGGAGACATGCAATGCAAAGGACAGTTTTTTTTGGGTTTTGTTACCATTCATAGAAAAAGTACACTAAATGTGAGCATAACAGAAGTGAAAACATAAATTATTTTTTGAATTCAGGAATAATATTTTAATGGCAATATATTTCCTTAACCAGAACTTTATATTTTCATTGAAAATGAAAATCTAAGCTAATTTGTTTATTAAAGAATAATTTAATGACAATGGTTTACCTATAAACAAATGTAAACATATTTACTTTAGGAAAACAAGAAATTATCAACTCTGTATAATTTCTTCAAACTCTTCAGAATTTCTCAAACTATGATTTTTGGAACCATTAACAGATGTATGTCTCTCATACACACACACACACACACACACACACACACACACACACACACACACACACTCGTGGATCAATATGATTCACATTAGTATATTTTAGAATGTGAGAAATCTTGCAGTAAAGATACTTCAAATTTGTTTAAGCCAGCATTTCCCAAAATTAACTTCCTCAAAATTAACTACAGTGTTTCACCTCCTACCCCCACTTCCAAACCCCCATTCCCCAAATCAACTTTTGGGAGTTTGTGGAACTAGTCACATAAAGCAAAGTTTGGGAAACACTAGTTTAGTGGTTTCTATCTACACAGATTTTGCTGTCTGCATAATATGTAAGGAATCTTGAGTGACAATTGCACCCATTTGGATACAACTTCAACTGACTCCATAATTAGAAATTTAAAATGCAAATTTTTCAAAAGCAAACTGCCTTTACCATTTAGAAAAATGTTGCTAAGATTTATTTGGATTTGGGTACAGTCATATTACTTTCCAGTGTATCTGGTACAGGTAATAGGCTCCAAAGGCCTATAAATATTTAACACAAATCTGAAGAGCCATGTCTAAATTTTATATATAAACCTGCCTAACAATTTTAATATGACAAAGGTACTCTGAACTTTTTAAATTTTTTGCAAAAGATGTATATTACGGATTCACGGTCATGGGGGTGAGGACATGAAGCCATTGCTATTGAGCTTCAAATGTGGCAGCAAAGAATTGAGATCATCACCACCTCTCTCTAAATATAATGAAAATCTAACTTTACAACACTCCTCTTAAACGAGCTTTCCTCATGCTACTTGGCTATGCATTAAATCTTGGCATACACACACAAAAAATAAAAACAGTAGTTCTAAAGGTTCATTTATGTTGGCTGGATTATGAAGATTAACTCCTCAGATGCAGTTCTAAAGAAGTCATCGAATGTAAGTATAATTGAAAATAAAAACCTGAAAAACATTTAAATATTGATAGGAAAGTGAACAGATAGGATATAGTCAAGACACCATTCTTTAGATACATAATATCAGTATATGACATAAAGGAATAAAAAATTAATTCTCTAGGGAATATAATAGAGATTTCAGAGTCAGCGAGGCATTTTTTCTGGAAATAATATAGCATACTAATTCTCATGACAGAGGCACGCATGCAGAGTGTACAGATTTAATACATTTAAATATTGGGTCACTTGTGCTGAAGACTTTTAAAATGTGATAAGTTGGGTTTATTATTAATTTTCTAAAGTATTCTAACCCTGGGTCCTAAAGACAGCCAGATTCTCTTCTCTAAAGTAGCCTGTGCCTTCTGTTGCCTTGCTAATTCACACAAATATTAGCCCTATGCTAAAATGCAGTGTTTCTCAAAATGTGCATGCTGCTGTTGAAACATACAATGATTTCAGGTGGTCCAGGGAGTATATTCTATTTTAATAATGAAGATAATTATGATAATAATCCAAAACCGGCTACCAGGTACTGTGTGCTGCCAAGCAAAAATTCTAGTATATTAATTTAAATGGACTTCACAAGACCACCATATAGTAGCTACTATTATTATCTCTAATAAATAGAAAAGAAATAGAGGCTCAGAGAGGCTAAGTAACTTGCTCAAAATCACAGTTGGAAAAGGGAAGAGATTAGATTCAAATTCAAGAAGTCTAGCTGAGTCCATGCTTGTGTTCAGGGAATAATGCTATAACATATAAGTATGTGGGGTATTTTGGGGGATGGGGTGGAGCTAGAGATTAAGAATCTTTATAAAATGTGAAGTGAATGTTAATAGGCAAATGACAGGTCAGAAATTTGGGTAAATGTCCTGCTGCTGATCTCCTGGAGATGAATAGCTCCAACTATCAACTTAACAACTTGCAATGTTCTCCAGAAAATTCTCTTGTTCAAATAGAAATCTTTCTACTTTTAAATGTTTTTAAGACATCACATAATCACATTTCTATGGGAAATATAATTCGACTCCGAAAAAGAAAGGGCTTGATTATTGTATATTAAAATTTAAGAAAAAATCAAACTTAAGAGAAAGCTGACAATCAGATCGGAAATATTATAGGAAGCTTCTTGCTCATTTTCTCCAGAGGTTAAAGGAGAATATATTTTTTTTTTAAGAGGGCAGAAGTTTAAGGTTTAGCAAGGGAATAAAGACATGTTTTGTCTGACATTTCCCAAGTCAAATCCAGCATTTATCAAATGATTCTTAAGTGCTGTATTTAAAAAAAAAAAAAAAAAAAAGACAGGACCTGGAAACCTGAGTATATTAAGCTTTCATTATTATAAATTTGTATTTTAAAAACTCAGTATCTTTTTTGTAAATATGCACAGGTTTCTCTGATAATTTATCTTTTTGTAAAACCACCTCTCACTGAAGCATTTTAAATAAAACTCCTATATCTAAAATGAATTCTTGGCATTTGGGAGTTTAAAATCTCCCTAAATTCAGAAGGGAAAAAAGACGGCATAATTATAGTTCATCTGAGTGCAAAGTCATAGAGTAATAAAAAGTACTTAAAACCAAAGAGTAACATCTTAGAATGGCATTTAAAACAAAACAAAACAAAAAAACCCAAACTTACTGGCATTTAAATTTTTTTCATGCAAATTGTTATTCATTAAATCAGAAGAAAATGTGTGCTATCATTTTTGATAAGGCAAACAATATTCAAAATTGGCATTAACTAAACACAACTGGCCACTATGTGAAAAACCAAATGCTTTAATGAGGCTATCAAGAACAACAGTTCAATTATATCATTGGATACATTAATATCGATCCATAATTTACAGTGCTATGGATCATACAGAAATTATTGCTGCATCCAACAGCAGATGACTACATTACAGTACCAAGCGTCCGCAAGAGACAGTTGTTTGTCTTTTTGTTTTCCCAAGAAATAGGGTTTCTTAATACACTGTTATCAACATCAACTTTTCCCCAGTGCATTTAAAAAATATCAATAAGTGCATTCCTTTGTGCTTTTATTTTGTACCTTTTAACTTCCTATGTATTTTATTTGTTCTTATTGCTTTATTATTTAAAAACAACTAGAAAAACTTTGTCATCCTATGTATGACCAGGTTGGTTGTATGGTTTTTGGCAAAGTCAGAAGGTTTGGTATTTCCATTACCTTACCCAGAGGCAGGTGGAGGGTTTGGCATTTTAGTCACTCCACATGGAGGCCCAACCCGGGTCACAATTCTGCACCCAGGGATGGAGGGAGTGGTGTGGATCATTCTCTCATCATAAACGGGGAGCTCAAACCACCACCTCTTGGCTTAATTAGTCCCTAAAATGAATCCACACTCTATTTGGCAAAAAAGAAAGAAATAAAACCACGCCCGAAGTTGCAGCGTTCTCCTGGGCTTACTCACCTGCCACTCCCAGAAATTGTCTCTTAAGAAGGGGAAAGGGGAAGCAGGCGATGATGAGCTCAGGAGATGCGAGATCCAGGACAGTGGTACAAGATGCCATGCTTTCTCTCAACAAAGCTTTCTATAAGGGTTAACCCTGGCCATGTTCCGTGGGCCACGGGCTGGTCAACCTTGCTCTATTTTTAAAAATCTTTCAAATCAGCTAAAGAAAACTAGCATCATACCATTGCAATCTTTGAATTTTGCACCCAGGTCCTCTCTCCCTATATAAATATGAAGAGAAAAATAGACAATGCTATGATTGTATCAATGAACACTATGGTACAATTAGCTGTTCATGCAGATTTGCATCACTATTCTAGGAAAAGAGCTATACAATTAAGGAGGTTGAAAGAATGGGAACTAATTTTCCCTACCCCCTTACATAATAAAGCTATAAAACTGATAGCATCATCAACATTTCCAAGGATTCTCAATGCCCAGCGTGCTTGGGAACTATGCAGCTGATTATTTTCACGTAAGCCAACCATCCATATATCTGACAATCACTCCTCTCTGAATCCTCCAACACCCATCACCAATTCACATTTGACATTTAAACTCTTTTTTTTAACCCTCCTGAATAAGGTTTCCTGATGAAAGAAGTTGGCACTCTGTCACTAAAATATATTTAATATTAAAAATATCTGAAGGAAAATTGGAAGCTCTTATATTGTCTACATAGGCACCGTGCTACATGTTCCTCTTGATTACAGCTACCATCTCGAAACTTTCTCCTGCATTACAGTTCAGTCAGTGCTCATCCAAAAAAGACTACTGCTATATTTAAGGCACTTCATTCTGAATGGATATGCTTTATGCTACTTGCTATTCAATTGTAGGCTGCTACTGAGAAATTCCATTCAACAGCCTGGCTCTTAACACCATATGTCATCTGTATAAAACATCTAGGCCTGATAGAATACATGTAACACTACTATTATTGCATAGGACTACACAAGTAGATAATGCACTGAAACTAACTTTACAACATTGCTGCTTGTTAAAACATTGCTATCAAGTAACAGTGATTTGCCGATACAGTATTTCTCTCTTTAAAAAAATTCAGCAAGTTTGCCGAAATAAACCTCAATTCAAATGACCATAATGAGCGTATTAACGCTATGGTTATAAGTCTCCCAGAATATTGCTATTTTTTTATCACTAAAAATAAATATGTAAGTTTATTTTCCCTAGAAAGCAGGTTTTAACCTATTAATACTACATCTTAAGTGTGTGGAAAACAGTTCCGAGTGAGACTGTAATATACAAAATATTCGCAAAGCTCTCTTTAAACACAAGACCTTGCATAAAAGTTTTCTTTCATGTGTGTACAAAGAATGCAGAAAACCACCAGTGAGTTGTAAAAATACTGAAAACTTGCCATTTTAAGATGCATATTCTTACAAATTAATACAAACATACTGAAAAAAATTAGGACAATAATCTGTACAAATCAAATGAATAGTAAAACATAATTTAAAAATAAAAATAGTAAAGCCAATTAGAAATGTGCCCAGTTTGGTTTCCTTATCAAAAGCAAAACTGAAGGAAAAAAGAGTAAAACTTTCAGTGCTCCTCAATATTTTACTTTGAAAGAACATAAATTTTCATTTCAAACTAAAATATATCTTATGAAAAACTGAATCATACTCATTGATGAGGAAACTTATAACAGCACAGAGTGAACAATGAGATCCCACGTTTCAGAACCTTGGTCTGTCTCCCTCCAATTTCAGTTGCTCCTAAGTAAGGTATCAATTATATTTTCTAACCAGACAATTGTCATAAAAATGGCTGTATTTTTTTTTCTTTTATGGAACATAGTATTTCTTTAAATAGTGTGCAGTATAAAGACTAAATACTGCTAGAAGGGTACTGTATCTTTAAGGCAGTACCAACGAACACATTTACAAAATGGAAAAAGTTAGTGTGGATTTCTTCTTTTCTTTTCTCTCTGTCTCTCTGACTTTCTCTCTTTTTATTTTATTTTATTTTTTGGTTGCTTTACATTCTTTCCATTAAACTTTACATTTAATTTCCAAGGAAGTCGCAGGCATAAAAATCTCAAACCATGTTTCCCCTGAATAAGAATGGACAGAAATTTCTCTGATGCAAAATCCTCTTGCTCAGAAAGCTAACGTCCAGGGTGAATTCAGTTCACAGATACTGTACACTTATTGTACAATACTTTAGAGGCATTTGTAGTTGTAAAATAGAATATACAAGTCTGTTTCACAAAATTCTAAAAATAAAATATATCCTGGGCTATTGATAAAGCATGAAAAAAAATTCATATTAAAGGAAAATTATCAAGAAAACCCCTTCAGGTCAATTATTAAATCTACTAATCAAGAAAGAAGCAGTTTGTGAGAATGCAGAGCAGGGAGGCTTTGCTAACAGGCATGCTCAGTTTCTTCCATGCTCATACTGCTCCTTCGGCTGCTTGTTTTGGAAGCTCCAGGGGACACTGAGGAAAGAAGTGGATCAGTTATGCCAACAGGAGAAAGAGTATCATCCATCAGGATGTCTTCCAGTTTAGATCCCATTTTCGTGGGGACACTATAGGCTTGGCCGCTCTCAGTCCCGGTTCCGAGGTTGTTGTTAAAGGTGATGGTGCCGTCTGTGAGATCGAGGGTTGTTGTACAAGTTAGATCTGCGTGATGCTGAAGGAGGTCTTGGCTGCAGTTCTCAAGAGAAGGTTCTTGCTTGATGATCCGATTCACCAAATCTGGAGAACAGAGACCCGTGGATGGAATAAGGGAAAGTCCATGTGCTCGAGCCTGCATTTCAAGTTCCTACAATAAAAGTGAAAATCAGACACTTAAATAGGTGGAACGCAGAAGATGTCAGGGCAGTGAAACTACTATATATGACACTATACTGATGGATACCGGTCATTTTATATTTCTCCAAACTTGTAGGATGTACCACACCAAGAGTGAATCCTAATGAAAGTAGGGACTTTGGATGATAATGATATAGGTTCATTGACTGTAACGAATGTACCACTCTGGTGGGGATGTTGATAGTGCGGGAGGCAGGGTGTAGGGCGGGGGTAGAAAGCCTTGTACCTTCTGTTTAATTTTGCTGTAAAACTAAGACTGTTCTGAAAAATATTTAAAACTTAGACACTTAGAGGGAAATTGATAAATATTAAAATAACATTTTTTTGCTCTTTTAAATTAATGCCATATTTCTTAGAGTATAAGTACCATCGGTAGTAAAATGAAATGATTTTATGGTGGTATATGGATTTTATTATGCATTAAATGTAAAGACACTCTCTCACAGATGTTAATGTTCACAATGAAGATAAGTTTAAATATATAAAAATAAAATTTCAATATGTAAGCTGATTAAAGGAAAATATTCAGTAAATAATATTATTCCATGGTCCCTAACCTGTGTGCTGAGATATCAAGGGATATAATGAACCCAGAGGGCACTGGGGATATTTTAAAATTTCAAGAAAAATGGTGATACTATTGTGGGAACTGTCATAATCAAGATAGTTTACAGCTTCATCACTAGATTGTGCTGTATTCTCTTCTATTGCATCATAGTATCACAAAGCTGGATGTTGGGTGGTGGTTGTGATAACAAGCAAGTACTAAATGAAAATTAATGTGTAATGAATAACAAGGGTCCAATCTGATCCCAACACTCAAGAAGTTATGCGGTGCCCAACAGGAACATATGTCCCATTAGTAAGTAATGTGGTAAGTAAATACTTAAAAATAACATTAAAAATGCAATTTTTCTTTCGAATTACATGTTTTATATCTTCAAATGGCGACTAAGTTGTTAGGACCCAAGAGAAATGGTAGGTATTTCCTTTGGTCTAGAGGTGCATTGTGTGTTGGAAAAGTAACTAAGATACCAAGGGCACTGTAAACTCAGAAAGTTTGGGTAGTAATGGCAAAAGTGGTGAAGGTCTACACAAGCAACTGAAACTTGAGAAGCATCACTTAGCCCATCTCACCACGAGGAACAGAAACCTTTTTTAATTGCATAAAAAAGTTCTTATCTGTAAGATGACTAATTCCTTCCTACCTTTTCTTCACATTTCATATGTTGAAATCCTAACCTCCAAAACCTCAGGATGTGATTGTATTTGGAGACAGTGTCTTTAAAGAGGTAATTAAGTTAAAATGAGATCATTATGGTAGGTCTTAACACAATATCCAATAGGACTGGTGTCCCTATAAGGAGATTAGGACGCAGAGATGCACACAGGTAAGACCATGTGAAAACACAGGGACACAGTGGCCACCTACAACCCAAGAAGAGTGGTGTCTGGAGAAACCAACCCTGCCTACACCTTGATATTGGATTTCCAGCCTTCAGATAACCGAGGAAATAAATTCCTGTTGTTTAAGCCACCCGGTGTGTGGTGTTTGCTATGGCAGCCTGTTGCCTAATTGAATTTGTGGAAGAGACTCCTTCAGTACTTCAAACGTCTTCCAAGCAGGTATTTCCCTTTCTCTTCCTGAGTATCCCTGAACCCATGTAAAATGAAGCCTAGAGACCCTGACTGACTCTCTAATGAGCGTTCTACTTTCACATGCCAATGCCATCCTATCTATATTTGTGATACAATAATATGATAATAACATAATATAAATTTGAAGCAAGTCACCTTGGCTCATCAGAGAGAGAAAAGTACTCTCCAACATGATATGGCCTTCCAACCTTTGCCCACAAGCTAGAGATATATGTTTCAGAAATGTCATATTCAATCTATATTTAAGGTTGTTTGATCTGCAAGATCTTTCTTTGGATGCAATAGAAGTAAGAGATGGGAGCCTGAGATGTCACACAAGTATCTGTATGTTCCTTTCCACCATCTCCAGAAACATAAATCTCTCTAGGCATCATTTTAAAGCCCAGGGCTGTTTAATAAAATGGTAGTTCCAATGATATTAAGGCTTCAGGCTTGCTCTTCTGTGAAAATGTCTGCATGTATCACTTAGAGTGAAAATGAAAAGAAGCTGTTAGGTCCAAATTGAAAACATGCACTCTTTGTAAATCTACACCAACATGCTAGCAAGAGCAACCCCCCCCCACACACATATTTTTTTATAATAAAAAATATTTTTAAAAGCTGCATTAAGAGAGGCAAACATCTTACTCTAATCTTTTGTTATTTAATTAAAAATATTTATCAGCTGACTAAAACATTGCTTAGATTTCTAAATAATGTGATACACCTCATTTGGAGAACTCAGGCTCACGGCATTACAGAACCTTCTAAATTAATAATGTTTTCTATGATATGCAAAAGTTCTAAAGACTGCCTCACAACATCACTGGAAGAAACTAAGATATCATCACCATGGAATTTCTAATTCGCATATTTCACAATATTCATATTTCACATAAACAGACATATTTGGAACCTTATAACCTACAGTTTTAAGCAATTATTATGTTTTATTAATATCTGTATAAGGAAATAACGTATTTGTGCAAGCTGCTTTTATAAATGGGTATACTAAGTTTGAGAGATTGAAGACCTACTACTACTTCCTGAAAGGAGGGTACATGGAAAAAACAACGAAGGCCAAGAAAGGGAGAAAGAGGGGGAGGAGGATTTTCAAATTACAGTTGACCTCTACTTCACTACTGAGATTCTAAAATGTACGCCCTAGAAAAGAACTGTCTTTGCCTTCCTGCCCCACGGCTGAAGACCACTGCAGTGAAATGCGAGATGTGACATCTAGAATTGTCAGCTCTGTTGTAGGGCATTAAAAAGATCAGAGGCCATTATTATTAATGAATTACTCTGTTAAATACATCCACTGTCCGGGTTTAACACCACTAGATGAAACTTAATTCTCCATTGTGATGGTATCTGGAGATGGGGCTTTGGGAGAAGCTTAGGTCATGAGGGTGGAGCCCTCATGAATGGTATTGGTGCCCTTTTAAAAAACAGCCCAGAAAACTCCGTGCCTATTCCACCATGCGAGGTAACGGTAAGAAGATGGTTATTACTGAATCAAGAAACAGGCCCTCATCACCCACCAAATCTGCTGGCACCTTAATCTTAGACTTCCCGGCCTCCAGAACTGTGAGAAACATATGTTTGTTCTGTAAGCCACCAATCTATGGTATTTTTGTTATAGCAGCACAAACGGACTAAGATAGTCATGTTTCTTTAAGTCACTGTAAACACTGAATTAGTGAACAATGAACCACTGCTCCTAGGGGAAATACAGGATTAGGTTCCTGTGAGCCTCTGGTCACATTTTTATCACATAACCTTGTTTCATGTGTGTTTCTGTTTAAAGACATCTTATTTAATATATAATGTTGATTTATTAACATTGAACTCACAGCCAAAAGCACAACTCATGTCTGAATGACAGTTATTTCCATAACACATATCACAGCCTTCTTGTGCTTAAGAACACTAGACAACACAAAATCACCCACAAAGAACACAAAAATGTGAAAAACATGGCACTAAATAGATGCAAAAAGGACACTTGTTGATAGTATGAGCTGAAACAAGAAGGCAGAGCATCGCCTTGTTCAACCTTAACTGAGAACAAGTGCGTCAAGCAACTCAAATTTGCTGCTCTGCACGTGTCCAAGAATGACCAAGAAAGTGCCACAAATATTGATCCGGGGTTACAAATAAATTTGTATGAGTAGGCAAATTCAGATAGGGAATTCACAAATAATTAGTATCAACTGTATTAGAATCATGTAAGTCAACTCCCTCAGGGCTCATTATATCCTTTCTTTTCCCATCTTAAAGTCAGTAACACGCAGTAAACTTTACACAGCCCATGCCACGTACCTGTATTCTGAGCAACAAATGCCGGTTGGCATGCTCCAGTTTCTTCTGTCGGTTTTCAAGTTCTTTTGCGCGTTGTTGTTCTCGTTGCAACTTTCGGATATAGTCCACAGATGCTTTCAAAATGGTTCCTTTGTTCCAGCGCATGTCTCTGTGATGAAAATGGAAGGAAACACACTTTTGTATGATTTGAGGCTCAATGAAAATTCAAGACTCAGAGCATGCAGCTTCTAAAGATGTGATTACAATTATAAGTTGAAAATAGCTATCTTTCAGTGAGTTCTTGCCACGTGCTGGACACTGTCCACCCTCTTCTTATATGGGACATTGTGCATGAGTTGAAACAGAGACTATTCAACTTGCCCTATATCACAGAGCTACTATAAGGACTTAAATTTAGGTCTGTAGATTGTGAAGTCAGGACTTAAATTTAGGTCTGTAGATGGCAAAGTCAATATTCTTAACACTATATTAAATAAGTATAGCTTCCTAGGACTATAAAATTAACTCAGACAGACAAGGTAAGCTGTGGTAAAAAAAAAATTCTGCGAGTTCTCACTACTTGATTGTATTTGGCATAAAAGTGTCATCCTCGGATTTTATCATGAATTTTCATGGGCAGGTTATCTAACTTCTGTCTTCATTTCTTCATCTATAAAATGCTGATACTACATTTATAAGAGCAGCCTCATACGTGTGTTATTGGAATCAAAGGAGGCGCTTTATATAAATATGCAGTGAAAAGTTTAGAATACAACTCAAATAATGGAGTGACACTTAAGGGCTCAATATAATAGCTACTTTTAAATATTAAAAATATTTAAATACCTGGCATTTACTATGTACCAGGTACTTTTAAAAGTATTTTAAAGCTCATTTAATCATAACAACCTCAGTGGGTAGGTACTAATATCCCCATTTTACAGACTGGGAAACTGAGGCACAGAGAGGTTAAGTAATTTGCCCGAGGTCATGCAGCCAGGAAGCCTAGATAATCTGGCTCCAGACTCCATGCCCTAAACCACCATTTCATTCTTCCTCTTATGTGACTGAGTCCTCAAAACAACTAGACTAGGTATAAATATTCTGACCCTCCTCCTTTTTCTTAAGAGATGAGAAAAATGAAACATAAGAACTTAAGTGTCTTCCCCACGGCCAGACATTTAGTAAGGGACTCTTTTGGAATTCAAACCCAGGGAGCCTGAGGTCAGTGCCTCTGTTTTTAATCACCATACCGCTAATGTATTTATATATGAGAAAATTTAAAATGCCATTAAAATGTAGGTAAAAGTGAGCCAAAAAATTTAGAGCACTCCAGAAAAATAATTAAGAATGTAATTATAATTACATAATATTTCTATGGCCCTTTAAATTCATCTGAGCCCTTTAACAGATAATATTCATGATGATAATGACAGTGATAATGATGAAAACAAAAACAATTTAATGTATGCAAAATCTTAATCTATAGCTAGTAAAAGCCATAATCTATAGCTAGTAAAAGCAGATCGGAAGTATCAGGTGGGACGTGTGAATGGAAGGCCATTAACACAAGCCACCAAGTAATTGATCCTCATATGGGTTAGACGCAGAACAAAACAGAAGTTCTCCTGTGGGAGGCAAAGTTACAGCCTTGGGAGAGTTACTGGGGGTTGATCCCTGGGGTCTGAACACTAAAGATGGCAACCCAGGAGGTGTCCTCAGATATTCAGACTGAGCACTGAGCCAACTTGCTTATTGTTCAGGGCTAAGATCAAAGAAACAGAAACTTTAGAAGCCAGAGAGAAACGTAACTATAATGAAAGGTGTCTTAACGCAAACAGTAAGGTTAGAAACCAGTTACTGAATTATGTACACAGCTACTCAGTTTTTAAGAAGTGACATTTCAACAAATTATCTTGTGTTTTGCTTCCTTAGGAGACCCAACCAATTAATTATGCTTCTGGGCTTTAAAAAAAAAAAAAAATATTTTTTTTAAACTTGCAGTGAGAAAGACCTTTTTTTTTTTTTCACACAGAAGGACATATAGACTTATAATATATAAATCAATAAAAGCAGATTTGCTCTAGAGAAGGAGGAAATGTGGGGCTGAGGCACTGATTGGCTGGATTGTATCTCTACAGCAGCCCCAAAGTCTGTTTTAGAAACCTGGTACGGGAAAACCCCCATCATAGATTATAGCTCATTTTATATTAAAACAATGCCGGCAATTAAAGATCATTATCAGTTCAGATTATAAACACATAAGTATGCTGATACAATGGTGAAAGAAGATATGCAAATAGAAGCGTTCACTCCAGCCCCATAATTTCATAATATGTTCCTAAAGAGATTCACATGCTACAGTTTAAAAGAATATGCTAAAAAGTGAAAGCTGATAAAGGACAGGAAAACGGGAATTCAATTTCAACTATCATGCAAGACTGACTAAAGGAAATGAAGGTCACAGCCCCTAAGTAGGATAAATTTGTGCTGCAGAACTGAGAATTTGAATGTTTGGAGTTTCAAAATGGCTTTCCTTGAAAAACCTGGGAAAGCAAAATGTTGATGATGGAAATTGTGCATGAACATTCATCAGGGCCACCTTACGATGGGCAATGGTTTTATTTTATTTTGTCACAAATTCCCTGACAATAATGTGAACAGCAAATTTAATAAGCCTTGCATGAATAATGCTTGATTTCATCTTTACATTTTATTAGGTAGCTAAAAGGTCATATTCACAGGCTAATTTCATAGAAGGCCTGTGGGAGCCATTAAAGTATATAGATCCTCTACTCCTTCCTTCAAATGGGCCAATTTCTAATGGATAAAAATTGTGTATTTTTTGTCCTATTTGCTGATGTTGCTAGCAGGAAAATTATCTTTAAAACTGTAATCTCTGAAAGGGGGGAGAGGAGAGAGACTGAAAGCTGAAATCTCAATTAGCTGACTCGTACTTAGAAGAAGATTAAAAATTATTTTTTTTAGAAGGGTAAAACATACAAAGAACATGCAAGCTTTCAAAAACAAAACAAAACAAAACAAAACAAAACAAAACAAAACAAAACAATTGACCGATATTATTAAACTTGAAGTCTCCAACGTCAGCTCTTAGTACCTGGAGATATTGTACGAGTTGAAGAACAATCAACAAATCTTGCTTTAACAGCTACTAAAATCTCTGTCCTGTATAAACTGTTAAAATAATTTTATTTTTTAGCAACTTGGTGTTTATTTGCCAAGGATTCTGAGATTTCAGAAAGCTACCTCCTCACACCTAAAGCTAATAAACATGTCCAATCATCCTTCTGTACAATTCACTTTATTTCTCTTGAAATTTTAGTTTGATGAGACTAACCAAAAGACAGGTGTAAGAAGGGTTTAGGAAAGAAACCAAAGACAGTGAGAGAACTTCTTTACACCAGTTTTTATAACTGCACCCTTTTTGCAACACACGAAAAAACATTAAGGTACGAAAAAATATATGATGCAGATTAACACGCAATTATACTCACGGATCATTTGACTTGGGAATCAAAGTACCTAGTTCTTTAATGCGGTCATTTATGTTAAATCTTCTTCTTCGTTCAACTTCAAGAAAAGAGCACAGAGGAACTATTAGTAACAGCACATTCACGTTACTGTATCTCATTAAAGGCATGTGTGTATTAACTTCACAGGTCAGAACCATGTAAACCTGAACCTACACTTCTCTGTTTTTACCATGGTTTTGATACTGAGATTAAAACACTTTTAAAAATGAGCTACCTTTTATTATTAACAAAGCTCTGAGATATCCATTTTCTCATTGAATCCTCTAACAACTCTGAAATTGGAGTTACTATCCTGTTACAAATGGCAAAACTGCGTTAGACATATTTGGACTTGAAGACACCCAGTAATACATGGGAAAGGCCCAAACTCAACCCTGATCCTCCAGACCAGGGGTGGCAAGCTTTCTGCAAAGGGCCAAATGGTGAGTACTTCTGGCTTTGCAGGCTAAATGGCAAAAACTGAGGCCATTATGTAGGTACTTACATAATAGGAGAAAAAACAGATTTCTACAAATTATTTATTGACAAAAGTCAACATGTGATAATATTAACCAGGTACATTTTTTTTTTTTTTTTGCAGAGCCAGTCTACTACTAACAAGAAGTATTAGTTGCAAAAATTTGGATTTTATATAATTTTCACATATTCCAAAATATTATTCTTGTTTTGATTTTTTGAAACCTTTTAAAAGTGTAAAAAACATTCTTAGCCCACTGGCCATACAAACACCCCTGCCTGCTCTAGCCTGGTGCTGCCCAATAGAAACAGAATGCAGGTTACATATGTAATTTAAAATTTTCCAGTAGCCACATTAAAAAGTAAAAAGAGGTGAAATTAACTTTAATATTTTATTAAATCCAATAATCTACAATATTATAATTTCAACATGTAACCAATTCAATATTTACATTCTCCTTTCTCTATTAAGTGTTTGAAATCCAGTGTGTATTTTACATGTGCAGTACATCACAATTTGGATAGGCCACATTGCAAGTGCTTGATAGGCAGATGTGACGAGTGGGTACAGTACTGGGTAACACAGCCCTAGAAGTTAAGTCCAGCATCTTTAACTATACCATGCATCCTAACAGCATTCCCGTCTTATAAATCCAGTGGTATGTTCAACTAAATTATCACCTTCTTAGGGGAGGGTGAAGTAGTAAAGCATGAGTTAGTAAATGTTTCTAATTTGCTTGTAGTCTGGCAAATAAATTCCAAATAACTTAAGGTCTAGTACATTGAATTAAAGATGTTAATATTTTACCTTAAACATATCATAACCTAATGCACTTTTATTAGGTTATTTTGTATAACCTAATACATATTTATATTTGACCCACATAGACAGATAATATTATTCACTACTTTCTCAATATATGTTGCATTTTTTAAGCAGAGTGATTAATTCTATGATTAAATCAATTATATATTACTGTCTTATCAAGAGACTTTTATAAAACAGAAATAGTAAGTGATAATCAATGGTTCTGAAGAAGATATTTTTGGACCTCTGATCCTCTAGAAACCTCCAAGCATGAGGTTTTCTTACTTTTTCCAAATTGAAACATATAAAGTGAAATAAAAATCCCCTATGATCCAGATATGACCACTGTTAATATCCTTAGTGATTATTTTTATATATCCTTAGTGATTATTTTTACACTCTAAAGATAAACATGTGGCACCCAAGACATAGTTTTTGGGACTCCTGATCCACATTCACTTCCTGGTGATCTCATTAAGTCTCATGGTTTCAAACATCACATACACACTGATACTTATATCTCATACTTACACATCCAGCCCAGACAACTACCCGGAACTCCAGACTCATACATCTGACTACTACGTGCCTCCATACGGAGGTCTAATGGGTGGCCCAACACTCCACACATGAGCTCCTGGTCTTCCCCATTCAAATGGCTATACCCACAGGCCTCCCCACCTCACTTAATATAATTCCATCCTTACAGCTAGCTGTTTAGGCGTGAACCTTGGAATCAATTCTGTACTTCTGTTATTCTCATATCCCACATGTAATCCATCATCAAAATCTGTTGGTTCTGCTTTTAAAATATTTCCAGAATCTGTCCATTTCCAACCTCCACTACTACCTGATAGAAGCCACCCTTTCTTGCCTGCATTATTGTGATTCTATTAACTGGTATTTGTGTTTCAGCCATGCCCACTGCTCCCTATCCACTTTAGTCTATCTAGAATACACCAGCCAGAGGGGTCCTGTTAAAATATAATTCGGAGCATGCCATTCCTTTGCTGAAAACCCTGCAATCACTTCCCATCTCACCTAGACAAAAGTCAAGTCCTCAAGGTATCCTACAAGCATCTGCTGGGCTCTTATCCCTCTGACCTCATTTTCTATTCCTCTCCTATCCTGACCATATCTTCGATTGTGACTCATCTGTGCTCCTCCTTTAACTCCATGAGCTTCTTGCTATTCTCAACTAAACCAGATACACTCCCCACTTTAGGACTTTATACTGCTATTACTCTGCCTGGAATACTCTTCCCCCAAACATTTGAATGCCTCTGCTCTCAACTCTCTCAGATAGTGACTCAAATTGACCTAAGAACCTTCCCTGACCACCTTATTTAAATCTGAATCACCAACCCAAAGCCCATCCTCACACTCTACCCTCATGGCTACACTTTGTCTCCTCATAAAACTTTCACCATCTGATATCCACATAATTCATTCATTCACCCATTCATTCATAGAACTTTCTAATATCTAATGCCTGCATATTTTATGTATGTATGTAATATTTATCTTTGTTCATTGACGCAGTCCAAGCACCCATATGAGCCTGGCACATAACAGGCCCTTAGTAACTTATGTATTAAATAAAGAATGATACAGTTACAGTAGAATACTAAAAATGATTCTGCATCTATCTTTTCTTATCAGCATATTGTTGATATCTCTCACTGTGAACATTTAGATATATCACATTTTATTTTTAATTCATTGCCTTCCCTCCCCAATTATTTTTTTAATTTAAAAGTGATATAAACATGTAAAAAATTGAAAAATATATAAAAGTGTATAAAGGTAAAGAAAAAGCCACCTCTTTACACAATCAATCAAACACCTATATGTGCCTAAGGAAATAGTTAATGATGTCCGCCTCCTACACACACATCCATATAAACACACACACACACACACACACACACACACACACACACACACACACACGTACATCCCTATATGGTATGTTCTTTTTACATAATGGGATAGTATACATATTATCCTACTATTTGCTCTTGTCACTCGGTAACATATTGTAGAAATCGTCTAAGTTAGGTGAAACGGACTAACTCCATTCTTAAAAACCACTGAGTATACCTTATGTGGATGTACCACAATTTATTTACAAATCCTCTACTGATGAATATTAAGAGTATTTCCAAGTTCTCCTTTTTCAATGGTATAATAAACATTTTTGCCAGTACATTTTATTCCTATTATAATACTTACCCTATGCTGAAAGGGAATCACCTTAATGTATTTGTTTGTTCATCTACTCTGTCTGCCCCTGACTCAAATGTAAGCTCCCAGAGATGGGAAATCTGTCTGCCTGGTTCACTTCTGCAGAAAAATGCCTCACACATAAGGGGGGCTCAATAAAAAGTTATGAGTGAATAAGTGGATGCGTTCTTTTGTGCATTTTGGCAAACACACTTACAAGATAAATTCCTAGAAGAGGAAGGGCTGTGCCAACAGGCAATTTCACTTTGAGTATTAATTTCTAATGGTTAGTGAGATCTTTAGGATAGTTTTACAGCCCTCAGCATTTGAGTTAATCGTGTTTACACTTTAATGACAACCATGAGTTTGAGAGATTAGGTGCCCAAGTAAAGGTGAATATTGTTTTGACAAGATTTGGATAATGCCTAATTATCTTATTTCTAAGGTATTTTAGGAGAACTATCTAAGAGTAAAATTACTTAGAAGCTAGAGGAAACTTTAGAAATATTAATCCAAATCTTTTGGGTGAGAGATTAAGAAAGCATCTCACAACTGAAATGGAAACTGAGAAGGGTAGTGTCTATTAAAAGAAAAAAAATCACCCCCTCTAGGACCCAGCAATTCTACTTCCCAGTACCTAACTTGGAGAAACAAACTCCCTGTGCACAGAGGCATACACGCAAATGTTCACTGTGGCATTGTTTATAAAACTGGAAACAACATAAATACTTAGCAGTAGGTGGATTGCTAAACATCACACAGCCAAACTGTGGAATACTATGCAACAGTTTTTAAAAAGTAGATCCAGATTATTAACAGCAAAAGGCCTTCCGGACATACTGCTAAGTAAAAAAGCTAATAGCAACAAACATGGACAATATACTGTTTGTGTTAAATCATATACAAAACAAGGATTTTTATTCTCTGTGTGCATGTGTATGTGTGTGTATTCTTAAATACATGAAAAGAGGTTGGGAAGATGGACAGCAGACTGAAAAATAAAAAAGATTACTCTTATGATCAGAGGAGAACTCTGGCCTTACTCTGTCATTTTAAACACTGGCCTTAATCTAGCATTTTTATAAGGACAAAGTTTATACATAAGTTATATTCTTAAAAATCAGTTTAGAAAAAAGAGGACAGGAGGTCATGAGATGAGAAAGTCACACAAATGCAAACTATATCCCACCTCTAAGCCCAATCACTTTTTTAACTGTGTTATAGTTTACAAAACAAAAATCTTAAGTTTTTATGGGAATAGCCTAAAGATTTGATCAAGAGTAAATTAAATACATAAAAATAATTTTAAATGTTGAAAGATCTTTTTTTTAAATCATAGATAAAGTCAGAAATTTGGGAGGCTATCTCATCCATTGATTAATTCCTCCCCAGATATTTCATTTTTTTTCTTTCAAATCTCACTGGACAAGGTGATCCCAAAATCTCCCTTTGTTAATAAGTTCCAGTGTGAGCAACACTTATAATTGGGTAGTTGGGGATCAAGTCTCCCTCTCACATACACACATACGTGGAGAAAAAAAAAAACATTACTATAAATAAGGAAAATAAATAGTCTTCAGGATACTGAAAAAAAAAATTCGATTTGATCTGAGATAAAATATGGGAAACAATATATATCTTGGTTTCTCTGAAAAAAATTTTGTTCCATTAAAGGTACTTTTAACAGCTATAGAAATCAATTTCCCTCTAAAATTTCTGAAAAAAAATTTTAATATAAAGGGGAACATCACCTCCAATATCAAGTGTCATAGACATAAAACCAACTTACTCAAGTTGTGATTGTCCTTTTTTTGCCTCTCTTTAGCCAACGCTCTTGCTTCAGACTCTGTGGGAAAAATACACGCTGTGCACGTGAATGAAGTAATTAGAAACTGGAAATGTTCAAGGCACACAATAATGTAAATGACAAAACATCTCATTTTCTAAACATATGGACACTTATCTGACTTGTCTGTAAATAAAACTAGGGTTTTTAAAGTTATGACTTTTAAAAAGCTTGCATTTTTTCAATAGCAATATATATCAAATAAATGCAAAAACTTGGCTGCTACAAAATGGTAAAAGACCAGTAACAAGTATGTCTGACACACTGTAAACATACAGGTATGAACAACAACAACAAAAAACTAGAAAATATGGAAATTTGTTGTTGATATTGTATTAACAGGAGTCAAACTTTCTTTTCAGGCAACAGAACTTTTCGGTCTTTCTTTGATGCCTTTGTAACACACTAACATGAAAACTTACAGACAGTGAAGTATATATATCTATATATATTAATTACATGTGTACTATTATATATATTTTACATATACATAATTCATAGGCTGAATTATTTCAATTGGTAAGGCCAATCCAAATCATTTTCTACCTTTTCTTCACATAGAAGCGTTACAGGCTTTTATTTACATATTCTCCAATTTAATATCTTAATATTTATGTTTGTTTCTTTTTGTTTTTTGTTTTCAGCTTGCCATTCCCACCCCATGGTTCTTTGCTTATCACACTCAACTCACCAATTGTGGACCAGCTCTGGTCAGCGTTACCCAGGGAACCTCTTTGCCATTTAGTGGGCTGTAACCACAGCCTCCCCAGTGAGGTTAGACTCTTGGTCCTGGGAAGGAAGGTTCTCTCCCAAGTTTAGGTACTCCCCTGCAGCCTCAGGGCACTCTTTAGTATTTAACCACTCTTAGTAGCTAATTGCCTGTATGGGGTTAATGAATCTTTATTTTAAACCTTCCCTGTTCAAATCACTGTGTGGTTTCTACTTCCTAACTGGACCCTAATACAGGTCGGGAAACTGGACTTAATAAAGACAATCCGTCCCCTCCACCCCTTTAGGTCAGATCTCTAACTCTTAAGCCTATTCTCTTTTGGTAGCGCCATGCTGCCCCTTGAGCTATCAGTGGAGAGAACCCCAAATTCCTGTCCATTTTCTCCTTTTCCTGTCATTTTACCCTTGTCCTGGTTGATTGGTCATTTTCTAAGAGACCAGTGACTCTAGAAATGTATTGTCCATTATACCTGCTTTAAAAAAAATAAATTTATACTCCCTTTACTCATTTTTCCCACTCCCCACACCTTGCCTCTGTTGTTTTCGAAGAAACAATCATACACATAATTCAAAACTCCACTTTGCACTCAAGGAGTAAGAATTTTATTCACGTCACTCTAACTATATTTTATCATTATTTAACATAGATCTCATTTAGCAGTATTTTCTAAGAGGTCATGGTACTTCAGGGTATCTACTTGTTTGTTGGCTTTTGATGGCTTTTGATATTAATTATTTACCTTAACCAAAATCAGTAATTTTTTTGTCTTTGTCCTGCAACAATTTTCTGAAAAAAAAATTTTTTTAAAGACATCCTTGAAAGGATAGGAATTTTTTGTACCATATCTACATTCTATATTCTCAGTCTGTTCACAATCCTGCAGGATGCAAGGACCAGATAATAAAATGGGGGATAAGGTGAGGACCATAAAATTCAGCATGGTAGAATGCCAGCTCTAATATAGTTTCATCATGTTTTAATGGCCAAATGCTTTCCCTAAAACATTAAACGAAATGGCAAAATAGGTAATTTCATACTTGCCTCAAGAACAAACAACACTGCTCTATTTTATAATTTATTTTTTACTCTGTAGAATAAACCTTTTGCACCTGATATAGCAAAAATAACAGCAGGCATCTAAAGATATAAGAGCTATATTCTTACCCTATCCCAATGGTGGACTTAAATGTCTGTCAAAGGAAAATTCAGACTAGGATTCTCAGACTCAAAGCCTCTAGGGGCTTGGCAAGTAACATAAACACCAGACTGGGTGGAGACGTTTTACAACTTAAAGTGTTGTCTGCTGCCCCAACCCCAAAGTGGACAGCAGTCACAGATATAATGATGGGTATAGCATACAGTTATTGTGCCATGGAGTAATGGCAGCCCTGATTCCCAGTATCGCGAATACTGAAAATCAGGTTTTTCAAGTATAAATCCTCCATCATGAAATATTTCCCAATGTTTTAAACACTGCCTAGACTTAAGAAAAAGTAGGCTTGTGAGTTGGAAATAGTCTGGAGGTCACTATTTTGACAACTTTATTAGAAAATTAACAGAAAATATCTAGTAAGTGGCACCTTTGCTAGGTATTTACCTGTAAGCTCCCTTTTTATGTTGGGAAGGTTGGCTGGACAAGAGTTGCTGATGGTGAGGCCTGGGGGCGGCAGTCCTTGATTGCCATAAAGGTCAATCAAGTTTCCAGAGACAGGTAACTAGGGAGAGAAAAACAATGGAAATGAATTGTTGAACAATTCCTAAGTTATTCAGCTAAAACTCATATCCTATTCCAGACTTTATTTAAAATAAATTGTTTGATGTAAAATCATTCTTTAAAATCAGAAAACATGAGATGTTTATCTTTCCATTCATTCAGTTATATAGTCTCCTTAGCTAGTTGCCTTTGCAAGAGGAAAGGATGCAGAATCTCACACCCATGAATGACTTTACTACCTAGTTTATAGGTTTATTCTGAGCATAGAGACAGTGGATAACATGGCAAACTCACTTTCTAGCATATCTAGTAGCATACAGCAGATGTTCAGTAAATGCTGGCTATTATTGTAAAATAGGGTTCTATATGGCATGACTTCTTCACCAAATCGAGTTTTTCATCAAAGCCAGTTTTCTTCCTTTCCTCTCTCTTACTCTCTTTCTTTTATAAGGAAGAGCAATGAAAAGTGTTTTCTTATTGAAAAAGAAATGCTTTCCTATTGTTAAAGAAAAGCTATTTCCTTGAAACTGAAATCTTCCACAAAGCCACAAGAGGGAGCTCACTGACTTTAATAAAACAAAAATTTACACTTAGAAAAAAAAGGGGAAAAAAAGTATTTAGTTTAGTCAAACTAGCTTAGGAGTGTTCTTCTGTAGTTCTGAATTGAATATTTTAAAGTCATGAAATTATTTTTTCCTAGCATTGACTTCCTTTTGTTGTATATGCATTTCCTTGTAACTAGTTCATGGCAAGAGTTTGATGTGCCCATTTTTGTAGACATAACAGGTCCTAGACGTTTCTTCTCACTCCCTGAAATAAAGTTCTAAATATTAACTACTAAGACATAGTTAAGTGACCTCTTCTGCCTCAGAAACTTCTCATTTTCAGTTTAATTCAACTCCTATAATTATACCATGTAAGACTGTATATCATTTAGCCCTTCTCCTCCTTGATTACACATTCTGAATTGTACTCTACATGTGAGAAAAGTAAATTAGGATAGCATTTAAATGTAATCAAAATATTTAGTGACTGAGAGGTATTGAGTAAAATTGTACTGCAATATTCTACTTTTCATTCTATCAAGTAGTCCCTAACATACAGATGAAAATATCTCACAAAATAAAGGTAGAATTAAATGTGTTTCTTCTCACTGGTAGCCATCAGCTATCTATTTCTATCATGACTTCTAAATAAATACAAACTAAACCCTTAGCTAAAGATATGAGAGAGGGCTGTACACAGAACAAGATTCTTTCTGACAGGTTAATGTGACACTCGTTCTGATATGACTAGGTTGGGGCAGGAGGACAGACAGACCAATAGAGCACATCTCTCCCTTTTCCACTCAGTCTTCTGTTCCTTTTTGAAGGCAGGATTAATATCATGTATATAAAATGTAATACAAGTTTCCTACTACACAGATGCATATAAACAATGCACTGTGATAATTTAAAATTCCTCTGAACCACATTTCAAGGCCTTCTAGCTAAGAAATTGATTTAAAAAAAAAAAAAAGGAGTCTTGGATTATTAGCTTATTACTAAATGTTTTATTTGAAACAGGTCACCTTCTTAGGATCAACCTTGCCCAGTGTGTATTCAGTTTTATTCTTGTCCAGCTTAACAGAGCAGAGTGAAAAATGTTGAAATGTCTCAATACAGCACTATAAAAAGTCAGAGGGTCAAAATTTTAAAGCTGCTATGACATCTCATAACCCCTGTAGATTCCAAAGATTTATTCTCCTATTTTTTAAAGTTTCACATTTTGGGAGAACTATTGGATATTAATAAACCAAGAATGTGACTTCAAAATTCAATACAACAAGCTAAAAAAATTATTCCCATAGCTCTAGAAATAGAAATAATATATATCATATTTTCAAATGCAAATTGCAAGCAAATTGTTTTATTATGCAATTGTTTTATTATGATGATTTGTTAGAGAAAAATAACAGGCAATTGATAAGTATAGCCAGCTTTAAAAAAACCCTCTAAGTCATCAATGGATCTACATTGAACAGACATCTAATTATAAGCTTCTCCAGGACAGGAACATATTTTCTAACTATATTCTAAAGGGAAATGATATGTATGCATTTACTTAATAAATGTAGAATCACAGAAAGAGATACACACACACATACATACAGAGAGACAGACAGACAGGGAGAGAGGAGGAAGAGAGGGAAGAAGAGAGGGAGGAAGAGAGGGAGGAAGAGAGGGAGGGAGAGAAAGAATAAGAGCATGTTAAAAACTGGAAATAAGACAGAGACAGACACAGGGTTGGGGTGGAAACAGGAAGAGAGAGTCACACATAGGCAAAGGGGAGAGAGATGAAAAAACAGATGAACAGACAGATGAGGCAGGGTAGGGGAGACAGTGAGCAGACTGGGGAAGACCCAGAGAGAAATGGATTGAGAGGGGGTTAAAAACTTAAGAGAAGATGGCTGTGATTGGTATGAATTGACGGTGCCCACCAAGAAGGAAGAGGACTTAAAATCTCTGTAACAGGATGCCTTATCTTGTCCACTAAGGTCAGACATCATTACTTTCAGGCAAAAAAAAAAAGCAGCTTATAACCCTCTATCTAGTCCTATAAAAAATTTTCCGCTTAGGCTGCTTTCCAATATTTGCCAATTAAGAGTTGTCAGCATAGAGCCTGCCAGACTAATTTGCTGGAGAAAACTGAATTTTGTGGGTACCTACTCTGTGCCAGGCATAGAACTAGACAAGAACTTTATATAAGTTATATTACTGGTTTTACAGAAAGAAAAGCTACTGTTTTAGCTATCTGAACAGAGGTTTTTGGTAAGATGTTCATGTCCCATGTTTATAGCAGTATTTGGGGTCAGCATCGAACTGCTGATGATGTTAATCAATTAGAAACTGCAGTTTTCAATTAATTTCCAACTGGACCTGAGCAATTAAAAATCTCGTTGCTCCCTAGCCAAGTGTGGATACTCAAATTTATAAATTAATAGTGCAGCGATTTACAAAGTGGGTTTAGGAGTCAGATGCCTGAGTAAAAGCCTGCCTCTGTCACTGACCTGCTGTGTGCCTTGAACCTGTCTGAGGTGTGGTGTCCCCCTTTGAAAAGTGGCAATCATATCTCTCAGCTCATGGGTTTTGTAAGAATTAAACAAGATAAAATAGGGAAAACAGTACCCTGCACTTAAGCTATCAATAAGTTGTTGTTTAGTAATATAATTTTCTAGAAAAGTTCTGTATTCCCAGTCTATAGGTTGGACAGTCAAGCTAATTTTCACTCTGCTCCACAAAACCACCTGCTGTGTTAATTACCAAGTATCACGTCAACTATTAAACCAATTTTACCAGACTGCAATGCAAACCTAAACACAGGAATCAAGAGATCTGCAGGGCTAAAGTGATCACTCAGTATCCTAAATCAGTGCTTCTAAACTAAGGGTGATTTTGTCCCTCCAGAAGACATTTATCAATGTCTGGAGACATTTTTGGTTATCACAACTGGGAGGCAGAGAGGGTGCTACTGGCATCTAGTGGGTGGAGGCCATGGATGCAGCTAAACATCCTACAATGGACAGGACAGCTGCGCACAGCAAAGAATTATCCATCTCGAATGTTAACAGTGCCAAGGCCAAGAGACCCTGCCCTAAATGGTTGCTTATATTCTTCGTATTAATAGCTGTTATTTGTCAAAGCCACTAAAAGGAAAGTTGATTAAAATGATATGGCTTTCTAAAAAATTGGAAATTAAAAATTAGTCTCCTAGCCATGCATATTGAAGAAAGAATTCTGTGGTTATTGGTTAGAAAAATTCCCCCATAAACACAGTAAACAGGTGAAAATAATACCTATGGAGTTAAGGAAGAAGAAGAGGCATCTTCTGTTAACATGGACATGCTGTATCTTTGCTGGGTTTTTATCCAGCACGCTAACCTGATGGACAAGATTTCACTTCCAGCACACAAGTTACACAATGAACAGATGAAAGCCACAGTCTAATCCAGATAAATAGAGAAGGCAGACACATTTGGGTGTGTGCCCCAAACTTGCTCTGAATTGAGTTTTTCAGTGTTATGCTACACCAAAATGAATATTTTTCCAAGTAAATCATCATTGTAAAATGTTATTATGTTTTTTTCTTTGGATAGTCCCCTTCTTTGAATATCAATTGGGTACTGTTAGCACAAGTAAACTGGGACTTTTATTCTTTGTTTGTGATGCTACAAGAGGGCCCTTGTGTTCTCAGAATAGTTATTTCTAGACTCTGATTCCCTTAGGATAGTTTCCTTTCTAAGTGTTCCTTCCACTTTTTTTTAAAGTTAACTTGAAACAAAGCATTTCAAAGAGTCAAATAAAAAGGAAAAATGCCTAACATGAGAAACATTGTTTAAACTTTACTGCAGAAAAATTTTTATTAAGCATTAGTAAGATGTAATAGCTTTGTTATTTAATTTTGACAGCCAAAACACAAATATATCATAATAAGAGCTAGTAATTAACATTTAGTGAGAGCATATCAGAGCCAGGACTGTTCTAAATGCTTTTTTGTAGATTAACGCTTATAATTCTCACATGGTTTCTATTGTTTAGATGCTATTCTCCCCATTTGCCAGACTAGGAAAGTGAGGCAGAAAGGTCAAGTAACTCACTCAAGAGTATGTGTTGAATTCAGATGTGTGGCTCAGAGTCTGTGTCCCTAACCTCTATGTTATGCTATCTTCCCCCAGTAGCAAAATGCTAAAATAGTTTTCTCATAGGAAGGCTCTAATGGGGCCACTTTTAGCCTTTTCCAAGGTAGTAATAAAGAAATGGACATGGGGACAAAGTCTGTGACTTCTGAGGGTGACTACAGGTTACTACTCCTCTCTTGGCTGGGAATTAATTAAACTCTGCACAGAGGATCTTTCCTATTTGGGAACTCCCTTGAGAGAGCCTCCCTGCTCCTGATTTATCCTTCTCCATTCAAGGTCTCTGTGGTCTCCCATTTCCAGACTGGTGAGCCCTACGAGAACTGGAAGCATAACTTACTCATCTGTAACCACGGCACCTTGCCCAGTGCTGGTCACACATTAGGCATTTAATAAATGCTAAACCAATCTTAAATTTAGTTCAGGAGCAATTAGATAATAAAGGAATGAGATTGACTGAAGAGACATATGTATTCAGTCTAAAGGAGAAAAGCAAATGGGGTCATGACAGCAATCTTCAGAAGGGTCGTCATGGGGAAAAGTTCTCCATAAGGCACACTGGGAACCATGTCTGGAATTCATAGAGACTCGCTGTGGGGAATACCTGGACTATTAAGTATGATGTTATTCTATCATAGAGTTGGACACGTAGGTACTCAATAAATAGCCCTGAATAAAATACTATCACAATTATTTGTCATTATAATAAATTACACTTAATAATTTAGATATTGTTGAGGTAGGGACAATTATCAGTCCCATTTTGTGGATAAGGAAATTTAGGACTTCAAGAAGCCAAGTAACATGCAATGTCACACCATAAATGTCAGACTTAGGATTTGAACCCAGGTCTGGTCACAAATCTCCAACTCCTAACTATTGTGCTTTACTGCTTCTCTTGTGAGTTAGTGTATATCCTTCATTGGAGGCTTTTGAGAAGCTGAATATCTGATTTCTTTCTTTCTTTTTTTTTTTGGTAAGGGATACAGAGGATATACAAGAGGAATGTAATGCAATGAGTGAGTTCTAGGTTGGTTTTGATGACTTTAAAGGTCTCCACTATTGGAGAAAAACAAAAGCAATGAGTTTTTTTAATCATATCAATTCTACAGTTCTCCTGAGTATGCCCACTAGACACCACTGGCAAAGTGACCACATTCATCAGCAAAGTTCTTCTGGGATGCCTGGGCCACTGCTAATTAACACTGCTAGGGCACTGAAAACATTATAAGTATACCCATGTCTTTGGGTATATTTATAAATTCCCTAGGGCAAACTCCCCCAAGTGTTTTGCTCATGTTTGTCCCAGGATTTTGACTGTGGACAAGTATAGTCTGCCTCACAAGAGGCACAAAATTGGAAACAGCAAGGTTCCACAGAAGCAAACCAAGGGCTCGAAGAGGGTAGGGAGAGTTTGACATGGAAATATTTGTCAGGATGGTAGAACATTAATTCTTTCAAAACCAGGAGATGAATTTAAATGAATAGGAAGATGACAAAAAACAAAAGATTCTAGAAGAGGCTTTGAAGTTTTAAGAGGAGTCTTCACTCCTCCAGACTTCAAGTAAGTGAACTTAAAGAACTGGATCAAGGTGGAAAACAAAAGAAAATGCTAACTATAAAAATTTAGTTTACTAATAATTTAGATGTAAAGAATTAAGGATTATCATGTTCCCTGGCCAAGAGAATTATTATAGAAATTTAGTCTTTAAAAAAAAATTATTGTGGTTAAAAAAAGCCATATATATATAACATAAAATTTACCATCATAACCATTTTTAAGTGTATAGTTCAATAAAGTTAAGCATATTCACATTATTGTGAAACAGATCTCCGAAACTTTTTCATCTTACAAATCTGAAACTCTATACTCATTAAACAATGACTTCCCTTCACTTCTTTGGAAGTTAGTCTTCTAAATACTACTATTAAAGATTATGATAGTTTCATGACATTGCTCTCATGGAATACAGAAAAGGATTGACTATGCATTAAAAGACCTATTGAGGAGTCTTGACACATCCAAACCATGCAATCTTGTGCAAGACTAACTAACCTTTCCTAATCTACTAAGACTGAGGGCAAAGATACCACCCCAACTTGACTCACAGAATTACTGCAAGGACTAAATAAAATCTTCAGTAAGACTTCGGCAAAACAGTACCATAAGACACAAATATAAGGGATGAAATAAACAATACAGGCAAGGCTCCAAATTATAGAGAGAAGTAGCATAGAAGAGCAAATGTTTCTATTGGTCTACTAACTAAAATTGGAATAAATTTTGCTGTTGAAGAAGAGTAACTTGACTGTCCCTCTATTACCTGTGACTAATAAGGTACTGCCTTTAAAAAATGCATTAGTTTTTCAGGCTAACTAGATTACTGTTGTATACAGTATCATCCATAGTGTTTCCCTTGGTAGCAGTGTACTACAAGCTGGCATTGGATGTCAGGGGGAATTGGAAAGCCTAACGTCCTACTGAAAGTAAACTTGAACTACAGGGAGTACAGAGCTTTATAATCTCATGAGAAATACTTAATTCCTGATGTCTAAGTCACTTATTTGTGATCCTGAAATAATTACCTGTTTTATTATTAATAAATTTCTCAATGAATCACTTGCAAAGATAAAGTTCAGGAAAAGGGAGAGAACACTAGAAGTAGCTCAAAATTTTCTTTAAAAAAAAGTCATTAATACCGTATTTGCCATTTGCAAGGCAGGATCCATCAAGCTCAGGATTTCTTCATTATAACTTCATTCTAGGCTAATGATGTCATCGATAACATCATCCATCTGCAGGAAAAAGGTCAATTGAAGAGAGATATAAGCAAAAACTGTTCAAAGCAACCCAAGAAGAGATCTTGGGTTTCTTCTTACCCAAAGCAATAATGCTCTTTAGTTAGATTCTAAGAAGTAACTGTGCTCTTCCTCCCAAAATATGAAAATTATCAAAGGCCGTTAGTTAATACTAACAGATNTTAGATGTAAAGAATTAAGGATTATCATGTTCCCTGGCCAAGAGAATTATTATAGAAATTTAGTCTTTAAAAAAAAAATTATTGTGGTTAAAAAAAACCATATATATATATATATATATATATCATAAAATTATGATATATAATTTTATGATATATATATATCATAAAATTATGATAAATTTATGATATATATATATATATCATAAAATTTACCATCATAACCATTTTTAAGTGTATAGTTCAATAAAGTTAAGTATATTCACATTATTGTGAAACAGATCTCCGAAACTTTTTCATCTTACAAATCTGAAACTCTATACTCATTAAACAATGACTTCCCTTCACCTCTTTGGAAGTTAGTCTTCTAAATACTACTTATTAAAGATTATGATAGTTTCATGACATTGCTCTCATGGAATACAGAAAAGGATTGACTATGCATTCAAAGACCTATTGAGGAGTCTTGACACATCCAAACCATGCAATCTTGTGCAAGACTAACTAACCTTTCCTAATCTACTAAGACTGAGGGCAAAGATACCACCCCAACTTGACTCACAGAATTACTGCAAGGACTAAATAAAATCTTCAGTAAGACTTCGGCAAAACAGTACCATAAGACACAAATATAAGGGATGAAATAAACAATACAGGCAAGGCTCCAAATTATAGAGAGAAGTAGCATAGAAGAGCAAATGTTTCTATTGGTCTACTAACTAAAATTGGAATAAATTTTGCTGTTGAAGAAGAGTAACTTGACTGTCCCTCTATTACCTGTGACTAATAAGGTACTGCCTTTAAAAAATGCATTAGTTTTTCAGGCTAACTAGATTACTGTTGTATACAGTATCATCCATAGTGTTTCCCTTGGTAGCAGTGTACTACAAGCTGGCATTGGATGTCAGGGGGAATTGGAAAGCCTAACGTCCTACTGAAAGTAAACTTGAACTACAGGGAGTACAGAGCTTTATAATCTCATGAGAAATACTTAATTCCTGATGTCTAAGTCACTTATTTGTGATCCTGAAATAATTACCTGTTTTATTATTAATAAATTTCTCAATGAATCACTTGCAAAGATAAAGTTCAGGAAAAGGGAGAGAACACTAGAAGTAGCTCAAAATTTTCTTTAAAAAAAAGTCATTAATACCGTATTTGCCATTTGCAAGGCAGGATCCATCAAGCTCAGGATTTCTTCATTATAACTTGATTCTAGGCTAATGATGTCATCGATAACATCATCCATCTGCAGGAAAAAGGTCAATTGAAGAGAGATATAAGCAAAAACTGTTCAAAGCAACCCAAGAAAAGATCTTGGGTTTCTTCTTACCCAAAGCAATAATGCTCTTTAGTTAGATTCTAAGAAGTAACTGTGCTCTTCCTCCCAAAATATGAAAATTATCAAAGGCCGTTAGTTAATACTAACAGATAAGGATGGCATTTGCAACCAGCATCTAGTAAGTGATTCACAGGTGTCAGACACCGTGCTCAGGGCTTTTTGTGGGCTCAGTTATTTACCCCGGACATTAACCCAAACAGAGTAGGTACTATTATATCTATTTTCCAGGTGAGATAAACGAGAAGCAACTAGCTCAAAGTCACACATCAAAGAAGATTTAGAGCCACAATTTGAACCGTGTTCTCAACTGCTATGGTAAACTGGCTGCTCTCCATAGGAAAGATGAACCAGGAAACCTCATCTTGAATAATAGCTGACATACCCTTTTTTCTCTAAAGACTATATCCCATACCCTTCCTAGACCCTCCTTGGAGTAGGAAAACACACATGGTAATTCAGCCCTTTGCTCCCATGGGGGCATGTGGGGGCACTGTGGTTCTCAGGCCACTGGCTGGCCCTGCACTGATCTTACAGTGACTTATAAAGTAAGTTTCTCCTGTAGAGCTGCCGGTGTGCTTGGTACTCCCCAAGGACTACACCAGGACGAGGTTATCATTACGTTCGTGGAGCTGACATTCCCACTAGATCAATTTTATTCCTAAAGTACCAAAGCATTAGTTATGATCACAAACAACAGTGATTACATGTGCATTGCAGCAGTTGCAAAGTATGTGAAACCATTTGTTCGTAAACACCTTACGTATCTAAACTATTGCTGTGTGTGCGTGTACGTATGTATAACACACACTTAGATCTAGAGTGCTTCATAAGCACACAATGAAATCTCAGAACTCAGAGACATGCTCCTTTGTGTATTTTTTTTTTTTTTTTGCCACTTCCAATTAAAGAGGACAGGTTCTAACACCATGGGGCTTGTTGGAACCCTCATTCTCGCACTTTCTGTATTGGAAGCAAAGCCCAATCTTTAAAAGCTTCAGTAGGCCAATCTGTAACATAAGGTTAATAATACTCATTGCCTTATTGCATTCTTGTGAGATTTCAGGATAAATCATATGAGTGCTCATGGTGCAGGAATACAGTAAACATTCAAAAAATGAGCATTATGTGGTCCCTGAGAAGAATAACTATAGGTCAGCTTTGAATAATTGCCAGTACATGGTTTATTAAGTTCCATTTCAACATACACTAGTTTTATTTGCCTTGTTTTTAAAAGATAATTTTCTAATTGAGCTAGTAAACAGACTAATGGGCCAAGGGGCTCATGAACAACCTTTCTTTGTATATTTTTAATTTTATTTTTAGTGAAATAAAATTACTGGGTTAGTGTTATAAAATTTTTAAAATAATTTTTTTCTCTTATAAAAAAGTAATGCAAGTTGATAACATAAAATACAGAAAAGCAAAAAAAAAGGATTTTTATGGCTTATTATTTCTCTTATACATCTAACTCACATTTTTAAATATACATAAGTATATTAATAAATAAATGTAGCATAATTTATATATCCTTTAAATAGGATGTCATATAAGAACCTCTAAGTACTTGGGGATATAGCCACGAAATATTAGTAAATTAATAAAGTTTCAGAATGTATGTTCCATGAGATTCCATCTTATAAAATAATATATAGATTATACACATATTTTGGTTTTACAAATAGTCTATCAAAGTTGCTACCCTACACATTTGCATAACATACACTGACGATGGCATCTAAATGAAGTACAGCTTTTTAATTTTGTTTACTAAAATTTATGTATTTTAAATACTATTTAATGACTTAAAGCAACTTAATGAAAAATGCATTTTAAATTTAATTTCCCTAGGATTATTTAATCATGAGACACTATGAAGACAATGGCTCTGTCATAGCTTTCTATCTTAAAAAAAAAATCGATGAGTGGGGAACCCTTAATTCATCAGGAAGGTAGATTAGCCACAAACATAGATTCTCATTACAAAGTTTACATCCTTGGGCACCGAGTCATTCAGTACCTGCATGCATGATGCTCGTGAGTGCGTGTTCATTGTTGGGCATTCGCTCTCCGCCCTGTTTTGTTCTTCAAATTTATAAAATCCCTGCAAAAACACAAGCAAAATCAGCCCATGACTTAGATTTGGAAATGACTTTTTAATGACATGTTCACAGGAGGCTGATGGTGCAGCAACAAGATGAACTAAGCTTTCAAACAAAGTGGAATCTGACTGAGAAACGAAATAATGAAGGAAGAACTTCCATCAAATCAGCTTGATAGATGACAAATATGGACAGAGAAAAGACGGTTGCTTTGGGCATAGGTGAAAAGACTTTATCCCTTTAGAAATTAAAATTAACCAAACTTCAGAAAAGTCACCTCTGAAATCATATAAACATTTCAGAGTACAGTAAAACTCCATTAAAATGAGGCTCATCATCTCATAATTTAGAAATAACAGGCATTTAATCACAACTCTCCTCTCAGGTATATCTATGCATCAAATTTTGATGCAACAATTAGCTTGAGGTGTGTTTGAGTCTTGTCTCCAATCCAGCCTTTACAAAAGCAGATTTAACAGGCAGCAGCAATTTTATTATAAAACTGAACTTATCTAACAATTAAACCTTTGTTTTTCTGTTAAATTCTCATGTGCTCTACTATTCAAATCCATCCATGCACATTCTGTACTTTTTTCTACAACTCAGAGAGAAATAAAAATAATATTCCAGACATTCGCAACAAGCGGAACTTCTAAATCGCCTGTCCCACACCTTTTCTATTTTTGCTTTTCCTTTTCCACCTTCCCTTCTCCTCTCTCTGAATTTTCACTGCTTTGTAAATGGAAAGGCATTGAAGAGAAGAGAACACTCAGCTAATGCAGCAGAAACAGGATGGGAGAGAAAGTGTCCTCGCCTCCACGTTCCACTCAGTGGGCCAGGTCTCCCGTTGTGTGCTATAACCCAATTACCCAGTGATGCTGAGAAGAGGCTGGAGGGTGACAGCCATGCTGGAGAATGTAAGACACAGGCCAGTGAATGTGGCCACACGGACAGACTAGAGTCCATAGTCAAGTGCGGGAATAATATCCAACAGACAGTCATTTAGTGTAAGAAAACAGGAGAGGGGAGGAGACATGAATTACCTCTTTTTCACAGTTGGAGTTAAGTGTAAGCATAGCCATGGGGCTGTTGGGTGCGCTGCTCCCCGGCACTGGTGGCATGACATGATCGCCAGGCTGGTTTGGACATGGCAAGCTCAGGACTTGGTTGGCATGTTTATTTGCTAAAGTGGTAGAAAGGTACTGCTTTACCTGCTGCCTTTGGGCTTGCTGTATGTGGTACTTGGTGGGGTTTTCGAGGTGGGTCTGCACCTGAACATAGCCACGGAGGGAAGAGAAGACAGCGCTGTTATTTGTGAGTTTCGGACAGCTCATTTAAGGCACAAACATGAGACTTGCCAGTCCACCAACAGAATTAATGATTAAGCCCCTGTTATGTACCAGGTACTGTGCTAATGGATTTTGATATTACTGAAGTTTAAAGTCTAACTTTTAGGATTTGGGGTAATACTTTTGTCCTGTTTTATTTCCCTGCTAATTAGTGGTACATCTCTTTTAAGCCTTCTGCCCTTCTTCTAATAACTAAAAATTTACAACTATCTGTAGGGCAAAAATTTCCGCAATGCACCTGGAAGGGTTTATTAAGATCAAAAACCGTAATCTAGAAGGAACATAACTCAATTTATTTCACTTCCCTCGGCAAACAGAACAGCTTTTTGTTTAAAAAATAGAACTTAAGAAACAACTGTAAAACGGTTGTAGAAAATAAACAGAAACATTCTAATGATTCTACCAACTAGTTGTGGATTAATTCCTCCCACTTTTATTTGGACATGATTATTCAACATTTTAATTAAGATCTTGAATGCAACATAAAAAGCAATTCTACATTAAGCAGTTTCTTTCAAAAGCATAAGACTTGAATGTATGTGTTTTTAAATGTGTGATTATGAAGCTACCAGGATATTTTTTCCTCCTTTCTTATTTCTTATAAACATTAATACAGAATTAGAAATGCTTTTTTAAAATCAATGATACTCAACTTAAAGTCACTTTTCCTTGATAATCACAATTTATTCTTACGAGCTATGTATAGAAGCTGCTGGAGAAAGCACAGCAACGCACTAGGGGAAAAAATCCTACTAATATTTACTTTGTTCAAAGCTACATTGAATTATTTCTTATGGCATCAAACAAACAGCATTAAACTAATAAAACTGTTCTTATTGAAAATAGTGTGTCTATTACAATAACATGAAAAGGTGAATTACTCAATTTATTGCATTATATTTCAGAGACTGAATAAGAATAAGAATAAAGCTCACCTGATAGTGATTATATTCTAGCATTTCCAGCATAATAACGTTTTAGGTGGCCCCAATCCAACGAGAAACGGTAGACTAGTCACTCCCTCTACTTTCTGTAATTCCGATTTGTAGACTGACTGGCACAGAGAAGGCACTATAAACAAGGTATCCCGAGACACCACCGGAAACTTTATCACAGCAGCTCTGCTTATAATAACCTAAGCTAATTAGTTATGCATGTAAAAAAAACCATTCGTACAAGGGGCTTTTTTTTTTTTTTTTTCTTTTGGAAACCCTACAAATTTGGTCTTAAATATTGATATCAATTTCCCCCCTGGCTTGATGTCATGCTTTTTTTCATAAATATAAAAGAACCTTTTAAAGTGATGAGCTATCAAAGTCGAACTCACTGTCAGATCAAGGCCGATTCACTATTCATCTTTAGTTCCAGTAGTATTAATAGACAATGGCATTTCTCTTTCAGCAATAGGTTAAGAGCTAATGCCCCCTTTGGAGAAGAAATTGCCTAAAAGCTGCTGTTACACATGAGATTTTTCTAACAGCCAAATAACTCTGCCACTTACAACTACAGGAAGACTGTCTTTTAGTATGGAGGAGTCTCTGTGCTAAACTTCCAAGTTCATCAGCCTCATCTTGCATCCTGGTCTCAATGTACAGCTTATTCTTAGCTGGATAGATATGCAACTTTCCTATTGATCTCGTATCTGGAAGAAGAGTATCTATCCTAAATAAAGCAGAAAAAATGCACACACACATACACACTCACACTGGATGTATATTTAAGTGGATATATGTTTAAGTGGAATAAATGTCTCCTCAATTTAACCCTCAAATTAGAAAGCATGAAAACTTTTACCAAAAATCTTTTAATATTGTTCTTGGGACTAGAGAAGAACAAGAGTTATCATATACACAACTGATGCACTTATATATTTACTCATTTTTCATTCCATTATTTACTGTTATGCACTAAACACGGTGCAAAGAAAGCACAGAATATACATTATGAACACATAGATATGATTTCCAGCTTTATGACACTTATAGTCTGGAGGCAAAGGAAGAAAAAAGGCAAACAAATACACATTTAAAAATGATGATAATGGTTAATATTCACTGTTGAAATGGGAGATATTTTATCCAAAAAATGTGAAACTTAATAATTCTTTCCAAATGCTCAGGATACTGAAGTCCTTTAGGTTGACAGTCTCAAATTGTTTCAAATGACTGATCTAACATGCACACAGAGGTTCACAGAGGCATTTTAAGTTTCATAAAGGGTCCAGACACGATAATAATGAGGACAACAGACATTACTAAAATAAACATAAAATGAGGGCAATGAGTGTAAAGTGCTCATTTCACTATTACACTTAAAAAAGAAAAGCCTGCACATTTAAAAATAAATGTTAATTCACTGGCAGAACCTTATTCTTTAATGAATCAGAATTTTATGCTTTAGTAAGAAAAAGAAGCCACTTGTTCTCTATTTAGCACTGCCAGTGAGGTCTTTACTACATCCAGGTTGGGGTAATCAGAGTGGAATGTATTTTAACTTTTGACTGTCAGGGTCTTTTTAGTTTTCAATTAAGCTGAGAACAGATTGCCTCAGAACATTTACAGCTGTTTCTGATCCAAACATCTGAAACAGGTAACATAAATGAGGTTCATGAGCTATAATGTAATAGGGATTAGTGAGGTCTGTGGCAAACTAGAGGATGCATATTTCATCTAAAAGAAACAGCTGATAAAGTTGCAGCTGATTGTGGCGATATGAGAATATCAGTCCAATATGGCTAGATCTTCCACTTTTTCAATTTAGCTATCAATCTGAAGTTCTTTTTTAAGCGAAATCTCCCAGATTAAAAAATGACACCGAATTGTTTAATTTTTCACATTGTATAAAACAAATTAAACACATCTATAGGCTGGACTCAGACCACAGGCCACTAGAATGTGGTCTCTGCTTTACACTGTTCAAGAAGATAATCCTATCTACATTCCCTGAGAGGTGGCCTAGGTTCTGAGAAGGTTAGTTCCTCTTCTGAGAAGCGTCAAAATCCAGGAACTTCCCCGTGCTTCTCTGAGAGACAGCATGTCTGACAACACAGTCAACAGTCTAGTTAAGCACTCGAAAACTGGGTTCGAATTCTGGCTTTGCAACTTACTATTTATGTGACCTTCTGCAAGTCATTAACTTTTCAGGCCTTTAATTCTTCGTGTGCTCAATGGAGGTAATAATAGAACCTGTCTCATAGAGGTGTTTTCAGCATTAAATTACATCACGCCTCTGACTTAGCAATGTATCTGAAACAGCAGTTCTCAAACTTTTTTGTCTTAGCACCCTTTTAAAATCTTCAAATTTATTGTGTTTATGTGGGTTATACCTATCAATATTTAGCATATTAGCAAGTAAAACTGAGAAATTTTTAAAACACAAGATTACACACTAGCATAAATCCCACTGGCCATCAGAATAATGACATTTTAACAGGTCCTATAGCATTTGTACAACACTTCTGCATACTCATGAAATGAGCATGAAGAAAGGAAACTAACATCTTGGTACTATTATGAAAAAGAGTTTCAACCTGGTAAAACCACTACAAGGATCTTGAAACGCCCCTGCTCTTTGATCGCAGTTTGAGAACTGCTGATCTAGAACACAGTACTCTAGCAGTCTCACCACTCCACCCTAGCCATGTCATTCACCACCTGGATGAGGGAAACGAGATCCAGAGAGGCTGTCGTTCATCACAACCTCTGTGTGTCTTGCTTCCCCCATCCCGAAGGTGCTGGAGGATGACACTTAACCCTACCCTAAATTCCTCAGAGCATTACTGAGGCTCTATAGTCCCTTGACTATTTTAAAAGCCATTCAAATAGAATTTCTGTCCTCAACAATCCTAAACCATAGATTTTTAGTTAGTGACTTCCTCTTCATTAATTTTTAAACTGCCTACATACAAGCATACAAATTAAAACATATGTGGCATTAACATCTGCAAGATTTCCTGACAATTTTTGCATGTTTTTGACCTTTAAACATACTCAAGTTAAGGAATTCAGATAGCAAAAGTTGGGTATTGCTCAGCACTTGAAGCATAGACCACAAAATAAAGGTAGAATACTTTACACTCTATTCAAATATCGTATTTTATTGATAAAAATTTCATTTCACATAAAGGATGATCATGATCTGGTTAGAGTGCAAAAACCCAAAGGCTTTGAAATTTTTCTTCCTTATTACTGTGTTGTTACATCTCCTTGACTCTGCAATGACTCCTGGGGACTCTGAATGAGACATGTCCACAATGTGCTGTCCTCAACAGCCTTGCTCAGCTTCTGCAGACTCATGCCTATGGCTTCTTTTATAGAATTAATTCATCTCATATTCTGTCTTCCTCTTTTCCTGCTGCCTTCTGTATTTTCCAGCCTTATTTTCTTTTCCAAAAAAACCCCTGTCTTCTCATGATGTGCCCCAAGTAGGGAAGTTTTAGTTTTATCATTTTTGCCTCCAGTGATGTTTTGCCCTTTTCCCTTTCTTCATTCAGATTTGAATTGACAGCAAGAGAATTGGAATGGAACACCTTCTAACTGTCACACTTTAGCTTTGCCACTTCTCAGGTAACACTGACAGGTTGTTTTCCATCAGTTTCATTCTAAAGATCCTAGAACACATCAGTGTAAGATGGTGCCTGTAGATACTATCATCTTGGCTGACAAAATAATTCACTAGAGGGAAAAAAGTTCCCATCTGATGTCCACTGTTCTACTCATCCTACTATCTGTAAACCAGAATATAAACAAAACTGAATAAAAATTCCCATGATCCTTTTAGTTTATAATTTATTTTTTAACAAGTCAACAAAGTTTTAGATTTCTCATTTTATGTATTCTTCTGCTCAGTAAATTAAAAAATATTAAAAGGATTATAATTCAATCAATTGCTATCCACTACCACCCTCACTTTCATACTGTTTTTTAAATTAGTTTATAGAGAAGGTCAATTATGCAATCACCATACCTGAAAGAATACTAAAACAGAGACGGCTAGCTTCCTTAAGTTACTTGGACAAAGTCTTGTCGAGGTCACATCTCGTAAGTGCTAAGGTTCTTTTTAGTCCCACAATATAACGTCACCACGAAAGAAAACTCAAGCACAGAACACTTATTCTCACTCTGACTTGTTTTCTGTACAATCTGTACGAAGGCATCCTTAACAAACAATAAGCACACCAATAAGGATATGAATCCTGACCTGACCTAAGAGAGAAGAACCAAATCAGATACAAACAAAAAGCAAATTAAAGAGTACTTAAAGGAAAGTTAGAAGTGACTAAGGTTGATAAGCCCAAGATCTTTTGCCTTATTACAGGGGGCCTGCCCAACAGCCCAATAAGGCCCACTCCCAATTTTTTAAGGCCTGTAAACTAATAATAAATTTTACATTTTTAAATGGTTGGTAAAGATCAAAAGAATGATATTTCATGATACATGAAAATTATATGAAATCTAAATTTGTGTCAACAATATTGGAACACAGCCACACCCACTCATTTACATATTGTCAATGGCCACTTTCACACTACAAAGGTAGAGGTGGATAGTTGCAACAGAGCCCCCAATGGCCCTCGAAGCCTGAAATATCCATTATCAGGATTTCTACAGAAAGTGCAAACCTCTGCTCTGTAAGAAAGTTTGACCTAACCAGAATTCAGTTTTCCTATTACATAGAAGTTTTAGCAAGGTTTGAAGGAAAGAATGAGGTGATTTTTCTAAAAAGAAATAGTATATGTGTATATAGTTTCGTGTAGTTGTTTTTTCAAATATTGTCTAAATTGGACAAGCAGCCAAGAAAGAACCCAGGGTATACTTAATTGTCCCTATTTTAAAGATAAAAACACCAGAAACTTTGTAAAGAAAATTAAGACTTGCCAGAGTTAGAAATCAGACCCAGATTTTCATGATTCTGTCCTCAGAAATAAAGTAGGCCAATACCTTGTAGAGCTGATCAATATTGATCTAGGGCTTGAAATGAATAAAGTAGTAAAAATAAAATTGTAAATCCTGAGGTGTGTTCACATACCCTATGAATTTATGTCCCATTTTTATTGGTCTGTATACTTCTACACTGCTTTCTATCATATTCCTTTGTAGGATCATGAGGCTTCTGAATGAAGAGAAATGAATTATAAATGTGTATGAAAGGAAAGGATAGCAAATGCATTTTTCTAAAATTTTGATGGTGTAGTAGAATAAACTACACTAGCCCTACCAAAAATTCCAAGTCTTTTACCCTTAGCTAAATGACTTATAAAACAGTGTGTTTATAATCTGCAAGTTGGGGATGATTTGTGTTTAGGACAAGCAACATTTAGTAGCCTCAGGAAAAAAGGTATTATCATAAGAAAACTCCTCGTATATATATAATTTTTCTCTCTGACTAATATAAGCCAAAGGTCTAATTATAAAAAGAACATCAAATTTTTATCTCCACCAAGTAGAAATATGAAAGATTAAGAGAGGTAGCCATCTGCCTGCAGAGTATTTATAATCTTGGAATAAAAATGCCACCTTCAGAATAAAATTTCTATGAGAGAAACAGCAAGATTAATAAATTTAATCTATTACTCACTTTGGGAGAAAACCATGCATTTACAAGTCCTGCACTCTGAGAATCATATCAGTCATTGTGCATGGTTATGTCATGTTAAACAGTAAGGTTCTGTAAATTATAGAAAACAATTAGCATTCATTCATTCAAAATTGTTCACCATGGACCAGCAGCTGTGCATTTTATATTCACTCCTAGCTTAGGTCAATTAAAAATAAAACTAACTGGTACAGCCACTATGGAAAACAGTCTAGAGGTTCCTCAAAAAATTAAAAATGGATATATCTTTTGACCCAGCAAGTGCACTTCTGGGTATTTATCCAAAGAAAATCAAAACAATAATTCCTAAAGATCTGTGCACCCTTATGTCCATGGCAGCACAATTTACAGTAGCCAAAATATGGAAGCAACCTATATGCCCATCAACAGACGATTGGATAAAGAAGTTATGGTTCATATATACAATGGAATATTACTCAGCCATAAAAAATATGAAATTGTACCATTTGCAAAGACGTGGCTGGACCTAAAGGTTATTGTGCTATGAGTGAAATAAGCCAGACAGTGAAAGATAAATATCATATAATTTCACTTATATGCAGAATCTAAGGAACAAAAAGAACAAACTAATCAAAAACAGACCCACAAATACAGAAGACAATCTGGTGACAGCCAGAAGGGAAGGAGGTGGGGGGACTGGGAGAAAACGGTGAAGGGTTAAAGAAGTATAAATTAGTAGTTGACAGATGGTCACGGCGCTGGGGAGCACGGCTTAGGGAATGCAGTCAGCAGCAATGTAATGGCTATGTGTAGAGCCTGAGGAGAGGAGTAATCAGGGGGATCATTTCATAAACTATATAAATGTCTAACCAATGTAACATATACTTGAAACTAATAATAAAACTTAAAAAAATAAAAATATGAAATCACTTGGATAACCATAGAAAATACTCTTGAAAGCCTCTTCAGAGGTTTTTAAAATCATATGAAGATAACTGATTGAATACAGAAGCAACTGTAGAAGACATCTGATTTTGACAGTTTTAACCTCTTGAGTTGTTGATATCTAAGCGTATGCCCAAAGCTCTCTTGCCATATACAATAAAAAACTAAATACAGGATTAGGTGCAAACCTTAATGTGTATATAAATCACCTGGGATCTTGTTAAATGCAGTGTGACACCGTAGGTCTGGGGTGGGAACAAAGACCTCGCATTTCTAATAAGCACCCACGGGGTGCTCCATGGACCACGCCACATGTTGAGTGCAATGCTTGAATACTTTCTCACTTGGATTTCTGCTCCCGTGAAAAGAATTATATGTTCACCATTCATTCAACAAATACTGCTTGAGTACCAACCAGATGTCAAGCAACTACTCTTAATATTCTATAAGCTGTTCAAGGCTGGCCTCACTGAGAAGGTGAGATTTAAGCAGATCTGAAGTTGGGGAAGAGATGAGCCAGGCAGATTAGTGGGAAGAGAAGCCCAGCAAGCACAAATGTCCCAGGTGTGGACAAGCTTCTCATGTTCAGGGAACAGAAAAAAAGTCTCCTAACACAACTTCTTTATTTGGCTTCTAATTTACCACACTTGCCTGGTTTTCCTCTAATGTCTTTCATCTTTTCAAGTTTCCTTTGCTAGTTCTCCCGCTTCTCTCCTTCTTAAATGTCACAGTGCCTCAAGGCTCAGAGCTTGATTTTCCCTATCTGCACGCACAGCCCTGGTGATCTAAGCCGGTCTCAGGGATTTAAATGCTCAGTCCAGATGTCTCTGAACTCTAGATTCATCTTACCCGCCTACTCCACAGCACTATTTGGAGGACTGCAGACATCTCAAACTTAATATGTTCATCATCTCCTCCAAATCAGCTCCTCCCATGGGCTACTCCATCTCAGTAGATTAGGTTGAAATGTATGAAATTGCTTTTTCTTCTGGTAGGTAAAAAAGAAAATGGTCTTTACATGGTTTTACCTAGTTGCTCATTCCAGAAACCTTGGTCATCTTTGCCACCTTTCTTTCCTTCACATCCTATGTCCAATCCATTAAAATGTATTGGCTTCTTCTTCAGAATATATCCAGAATGTAAATAATTTTCACCATCTCTATTATTACCTCTTGACCCATGCCATCATCATTTCTCATTTGGATTACTGAAAGTCTCGGCTCTTCTATCTGCTTTTGTCTTTGCCTGCTTGCAGTCTATTTTCAATATACTGACTAGAGTCATCCTTGTAAAACATGTCAGATCATGTCACTCCTCTGCAATAAGATACCCTGTAATGGCTCCCTGTTTACCTCTGAGAAAAAAAAAAACAAAGTACTTACAATGGCCTACAATTCTCTAAACCAGTGCTACCTGTAGAGCTTGTTAGAAATGAACATCCTTGGGCCCAACTCCAGAGATTCTGACTCAGAATCTCTGAGTGAGAGGACGAAAAATCTGTTTTATCAAGTCTGACAAAGTTTGCAGACCCATGCCCACTTTGCCTACTTCCCACCCACCCTGGGGTATGACCTCTCTGATCTTATCTCCTACACCTATCCTAAGAACTTACTCAAAATCTCAACCCACGCCCTGCCAGTGCTCCTGATCCTTATACCCTGCTCTACTTTGTCCAGACATGGCCTTGCACATAGTAGAAACTCAGCAAATATTTGTGAATCAATGAATAAATGGAATCAGTGTGGCTGAAGTACATGAATGATGGGAGAACAGAAGCTAAGAACAAGGGGTCTGATTGTGCAGACCACTGTAGGGGTTGGAGGCTAGGACTCTCACAGCCTCTGGAAATGTCCTGAGGAAATGGTGATGTGACATTCTCTCTCTTCCTGACTAATTGAAAAAGCACTGGAGGAACTAAATCTCGAGGTCAGGCAGTGATTCACAGCCTGACTCCCTACTCGGAGAGATAAAGTTTGCTTTTCTCTTAGGGTTTGCACAAAGATGGCCACTTCTTATAGCTCTCATCTATGAGGCTTAGGGCCCTGAGGATCTAGAACACATGGCCAGGAGCCTGCAGATTTGCCTCGATCTCTGAGGTGCAGACCTCTTGATGAGTCACAGTTAAAGCAGAGGTCCCCAAGCAGGTGGCTCTTGGGAATAGTCCACAGGTATGGCTTATTGGCCTACCCAATATTTAATAAAAAACTGGAAGTTTTCACATGAAAATTTGAATTTCTGGTTTCTCTAAAAGAATTGGAAGATCTAGCAACACTGAACTGCAGTCTAGTGGGCCTCGATGAACAGAGCTGAGAGACGGCTTCCCTCTTCTGATGGCCACTTGCTCTTCACCTCGCCAGTGACAACTGGTACACTTTACTGATTATCTGCCTGACTTGAAGGCATTTAAATTAGCAAATCTTGTTTTATCCTTTCATAGTCCACATTCCTGGACATAGTTCCAAATCTGATGGAATGGTGGTGGTATATGTGTGCTTAGAAAGAGCCTCATTAAACGAACAATGTCATATGATGTGGGTGAGAAAATAAAATAAACTGATGTAAACTTTTAAAAGGTACATACACGTTTATCAGCAATTACATTTTCAAGAACTTTTTAAAGAAAATCATCACATAAACAAGTGAAGATTTAAGCACAAGGATGTCAATCAAAGCATTATCTATAATAGGAATGGTCAAATTACTATTACTACCTAAGGCCCTCCACTTTGTTTGGCAAATAAAGTTTTATGGGGGACAAGCCATGCTCATTCATTGACATATAGTCTTTGACTGCTTTCAAGCTATACCAGTGCTAGAGCAGAGTTGAATAATAGACCTATGTCCCCAAAAGCCTAAAATATTTACTCTCTGGTCCTTTACAGAAAGTGTGCCAACTATTAATTCTAACAACAAAAAGTGGAAACAAAGATCTAATGATAGATTGGATTAAATTCCTTACGAGGTAGCCATATAAATTCAGGGTTCCCTAACCTCAGCACTATTGAACCTGAGGCCAGATACTTCTTTGCAGTGGGACTGCCCTGTGTATTGTAGGGTATTTAGCAGTACCCTTGGCCTCTACTCAGTAGATCCCAGTAACACCTTCCCCCCAGCACCAGTTATTGACAACCAAAAATGTCTCTGGACCTTTCGAATGTCCTGTAAGGGACAAAACTGCTTCCAGTTGAGAACAACAGTATATAGGTGGATACAATGCAGTCATTAAAATACAAATTTTATAAAATGACTTTTAATGAGGGAGAAAGTTCACAACTAAGGAGAACACAAAGCAGGTTAGAAACACTACATATATTTTGATCCTAAACTGGCTTTAAAATGTTGTTTATATGAATGCATAGACAAAGTAGACCAATTACAAATTATTTAGCAAAGACTTAATAATGACTATCCTGGAATAATAAAATTATAGATTATCGCTACTTTATTGATTCTTTTCTATATTTCCTATAATATACATGACACAAATTTATAATTTAAAAAAATATATACATTCCATAAAAATTAAATTCTGTGGATCCGGACAAATAAAAATATATTCAGGCATCATTCCTCTATTATAAATTTTGCAAACAACAAATAAACCCACGAAATTGTTATATAATAATGAAATTGCCTCATTTCAATTTTTTTAAAAATGCTTGATCAGATTAAGGGGACTCTGTTACTTATGAAATTTTTAGTCTAATATTCAAGTCCAGACAATTGAGTTTGTATACCATTTGATAGTATATCAAATATATTTGTATACATTTTTATGGCTTTGTAAAGGGCTGCGATTGCGTGGTTCAGTGATGCCCTTATAATAGCTCATTGTAAGGACTGTCCAGTTCTCCCCCCTCCTAATAGAGCTGGGAGTGCAGCATTCCACGTGCTAGAACTTTTCCGTGTGCCCCAGTTTAGCACCGCCTCAGAATTGCAGACGCCTTGTTTTAGCATTCCCCCAGCCAAAAAAAATGCCTCCATTGTTTGCAGTTTACTGGGTATTAGAGATCATTATGGTACAGGCAGCAAAACTTCTTTTCATAAGAACTGACACTCTTAAAAAATTGGCAGTGGTCAAGTTTGTCAGAGATGAAAACATTGCCCTGGGCCTAAGCAAAAGGTCAGTCAGATGTGAGAGCTGAATGCTGCTGGTTTGAAGGTCAAGTCTACAGGAGCTGAAAACTAGCAAAAAGCAGTTGCTTCATAATAACAGACTTCAGGATCTACATCAGGAGACTGAGGGGTCTCCTGGTTTCTGAGGAAGTGCACTGTCTTGGGTGATTCCTAAGACTTGTATCAGTTATGTGAAGATGAAATTCTAGTTTGGAATTACTGACCCTGACAATAACTGCAGCATCTCAGAGCACTTTCTGACTGCGGAGCACCGTGATGAGAGCTTGACATGAGGGGACACAGTAACCACCCCCATTTAACAATGCAGTCATTCATTAAACCACCATTTACAGAGGACAGAGAAGCAACTAAAACAAAGCTCTTGATATTACAAAAACCGTATTTCAGTTGAGCACGCAGAGACAAACACGATGGAAACAAATCAAGAAGAATTTCATAGAGTAACACCAGTGCAACGTAGTAAATAAACCATAGAAAGCCATTAGTAGAGAAGAAGCCTACTCTGTGGTGACATTCCAGCTGAAACTTAAATGATATGAAGAGACCAGCTACGCTGAGAGCCAGAGGAGCTTAATTCCTGAGGTAGGAAGCAGCTTGGCATATTGGAGGAACAAGATGGACAACAATGACCACGCCAACAGTGCTCAGTTCAGGTCAGCACATGAACTGAGGCAGTCAGGGCCAGATGTTATTTATGGAGCTTTGCAGGCCTCTGAAAGAAATGTGATTTTTCTGCTCTGATAGAAGAAGCCTTTGGGAGGTTTTAAGCAGAAAAGTGACATGATCAGGTGAACATTTGTAAAACATCATTCTGAGGTCAGTGTGGAAGGGAGATAAAACGGGACACAGAAAAAATAATTAGGAGGCTCCCATAGCCACCTATATGGAAGATGATGACACTTTGGACTCAAATATTAAGATGCAGTTGGATATGAGATATATGTTGCTAAGTCTTTTCTCTGGCTTTTTTTTTTTGGTTTGCATCAAATCTGTTATTTAAGAATAACATACATTAAGGACTTTCTCATGCAATGTTCTAAAATGTCTTATATAACCATCGACAAGTTATTATAAATGATGCAAATGGTTATAAATTTCTCATATATACCTGATTGGGGCATACGAGCTAAGTATATGGCCAACTGTCAGAACGTAATGGAGAGGGGTGGTGTTAAGTATTGTTAATGTCTGGCTGGAATTCCAAATAAATCTGAGTTCAACCCCTAGGCAAGCTGCTTAAATGATTTGAACTTCAGTTTTCTATTTGCAAAATGGGATTGTGCATACTACCCACCTAGTAGTCGTTGAGTTTGTTGATTAGTTTAAGTGATAAAAATGCATGAAAAGTACTCAGCGCATAGTACATGCTCAATAACTAATGTTATCTAATACTGTTAGTCATGAAATTTCTGCTTTCACATTTAAGTAGATCAGTGTTAGATCACTTAGCTCATTCATCTCAAAACAATGAAAGGCCATCTTGAAGGTGAGGAGAGGTAGGGACACATTAGGCCTTTCTTTAAGTCATCTTTTTAGCTCACTCAAATATCACAGATGAATGGTAAAGGTGAGAGTAAATGGGAAGAATAGCAAGTAAAAAACCAGCCATTTTATATTTGTAATAGGCATGGATCATTTGCCTGTCAGGGTATCACATGGAAGGCTTTTGTGAAATCTCTTCCCTTTCCCACTTCCAAATGATCCAGCTCTGTCACTGCTTCTTAAACTGGGTATCAGGGAAACTTCTGAAAATTGTATGCAAACTTTCGACTATGCATCTTTCTAGGAAGAGTTCTAATGTACTGAAATATTTAAAGATGAAATTATGTCTAGTAGTTGCAAGTGAGAGGGAGGTATATACATGAAACAAGATGAGCCATGAGTTGACAATTGTTGAAGCTGAGTGAGAAGTCCATGAGGGGGGCTCACTATACTATTTTCTCTGCTTTTATATAAGTTTAAAACAATCTATACACATTTATGTATTAGATATTTTATCCATATTTTCTATCTTCTTTTTCTATAAAAAGGGAAGTCTTATAGCGCCATATTTTCTAGGTAAGCACTTGGTCGAACTATCAACCTTTCACAAGTATAAAATGGCTGGTTTTTTACTTGCTATTCTGGATCTTTGCCTGAACTTTTCTTCTGAAGGAGCCGATGTTATGTTCCATGAACTGATCATTGATTCAGAGTGATCCATGTCCTTCCTCTATGCTGTGGTCAGCCTGAAAACATCTCTGAGAAACATTTTATTAACAAAGTAAGTTGAATCTGCCCATGGGGTATTCTCACTAATCAAACTAGGAATGTGTATTTTAGCCACAAATGAAACATTTTTTTACTTGTCAGGGTGTACAAAACTAAATTCATATTGACCTTTTCAGATCAAAGTCAAAACTACATCTTTCAAACAAAAATGGCCAATGATCTACATTTATGTCATATAAAAAATTTAATCAACTGAAACTTAAGCTCATAAAGTTTTGGTTTTCTTCATTAAAAATGCATTTCATTTGAAAAAAAAAAAAGATTCATCACACTCTACAAAGCAAATTCTCAGAGGGGTTTAAAATTTGCTGCAAATCTATACAAATTTATGAAGACACACCTATACAAAACCAATACATGTAGTTGGAATAGTCCCATTTTAATTTCTTTGTGTAACAAAAATAATAGATAAAAAGTGTGAAGAGGAAAAGGAAAAAAACATTTCTTTTGCAAACAAAAGAATTTTGAAAGAAGAAAGAAAATGGGAATATATTGGGATTTCTCATAAGGAGGAGAATTTTAAAAAGTGAAAAAAGTAATTATTGTGCACTTACAATGTGCTAGGTAGTTTTTTTAAAAGTTTTTGATGGATTCATTCATTTAATCTTCACTATAATCCTATGAGGTGAAGGCTGTTATCATTCCCGTTTTAGGAAAGAGAAAACTGAGGCTCGTTCCCAACCACTATACTAAACACTACCATGTTATGAGTTATCTCTAGAATTCATATTTCATCATATCATTTCTAGTTTTGAAACTTTACAGAGTATTTGTAATAATTATTTCTTCTGAGTATTTTGTCCATACTTTGGTTATAAATAAGCCTCTCTTTAATACATATAATCCTCGCCTGGCTTAAAGCAAAGCTCTACCTGATTCCAAAGTGAACAGAAGCAGGAACTCAAGCCAGTAGTGGGTTAGTGAAGACAGGACATACAACAGAAAGTCAGAGGGAACATTTGTTATGAGAAAACTGTCCCTGGACTTTTAGTAATTTAAGAGTTGCTGCTTTTTCTTTTTCTTTTTGGTAGTGAGGAGTATGTGTTGAGGTTGGGGTGCGGTCGGCAGGCAAACAGAATCTCCAGACTCAAAAGGAATTTTTGTTAACAAAAAGCATTTAAGTATCATGATATTTTTAAAGGAAAGGTTAAATGACTGAACCATTTGGTAATGTCTTTTATAAGGGAAAGAAAAGGGCCACTTATCATTGAAATGTCAGTCACTATATACCTAATTATAAACCAATATCAAAAAAGTTAGGGAAGAAGAGAAGCGTCTAGACTACTCTTCTATTAAAAGGCCCACTGCACTATACAATTTGGATAAAAACAAAACCAAAAGGGAATGGTTTAGTCAGTCCCCTAAAGTCTATAAATTTTGTGCAGTAGATCAAAAGAGGGACTTCAACATGAAAGAAAATATCTCATTCCTCTTCTCAAGGAGCTTACAATTGGAGAGTTACGAAGGAAGGGAAACTCACACACATTCACATGTAAGATGCTCCTACCATTTAAGATAGTGATTCTCAACCCTTTGAGGAATATTTGGGAATGTCTGGTGACATTTTTGGTTGTCACAGCTAAGGGTACTCAGGGGTAGTGGTGGCTCCTACTGTCATCTATTGGGTAGAGAGACCAAGGATAATACTAAACATCCTGCAGTGCACAGGACAGCTCCCACAACAAAGCTGGCCCCGATATCAATAGAGGAGAAGCCCCACACTAAGAGATGTGTCGATTCACCACCCCAAATCTCTTGGGGGTAGATTTCGGAAAAAGGCAACAAAATGAGTCAAGCCACAGAAATAGCATAGATACTTCATAAACTATTGATGTGCTTTGTATCTGAGCTTTATAATTGGTCAACAGTTATTTCATATCTTGTCTTTCCAGTTAACTGGAAGGAGGAGGAAAAGTCATCATCATTGTGAATACCTTAGTTCAAACCCCAAGACTTCATATCACCTTGAGTTCTGGACAGTGAAATGGGCAGGAAAAATCATGCTGGTATATCGAGAATTATCAATTCAACACAGAAAGGATAAAATGTGCCCTAAAATTACACAGAATGAAAGTGGACAATTCTAATGATTCATGAAGCACACTGGGAACCTGCTTTGGTGTTTCTGAACATCGACTATGAGTGCATTGGCCATATCAGGGAGTGTCAGAAGTCCCTTCTATCTGATGAAATACTAAATAACAGATTACTACACTTGCAAACAGAGCTAGAGTTTGCTAATTCTTAGTTCTACAATGTTTTACATAAATCCTCCTTACTCTCCCAGACTATCAATAAACAAAACAGTTTTTCATCTATTCATTTCCCACAGTTTAAAAAAAGTTTTTTCAATATATTTTAAGAACTTCAAAAGTCATAATTTTGTATATGACACACAGACTTTTATTTTACAAATAGAAGTATAGCAAATGCTATTAATTGTTAAAACGGGATGAGGGAGAGAAGGAAGCTCATTGTGTTATCTTCCTACTTTTGTATCTATTAGAAAATTTCCATAATAGTTTCTTTTTTAAGTGTAAATAGTGCTTAGATATAAAAACACATACAAAGAGTCATGAGTGTTTACATAACGTAGTTAATCCTGATGATTAAACAGCAAATTCTTTATGGTCTTCAAGATTCTAGATCTAGTTTTATTTTCCTATCTGCCTCCCTACCCAACTACATTTAGGGGGAAAAAATCTATAAACCATGCAGAAAGGGAAAAGAAAAAAAGCTAACATGGTAGAAATAGCACTAAACAATAATCTTTCCACAAAGTTTTTGTCTCAAATGATGCCTGTAACAGATAAATGCAGACCCAAATGACCTTAAATGGACTCTTACATTTAGCAAAATGACAAGCAGTTTCAACTGCCAAACTGAAGCTTCCTTGTATTATGTGTTTTACCTAGTGAGCACTCTATAAAATACTTGCATTGCGGTGACTCAATCTGAGTGTTCTCTTCTTCTTTGGCATTGAAAAACAGAATGATGTGATTATACTTTTACTACCAAATATGCTTAGAAAGTTAGCCTTTACTATAAAATGGTTACACAGAGAGAGAGAGAGCTCACATGCACTTGCTTGAAATAAAAGAAATGATTAAGGAAAAGCATGTAATGAAAGGCCAAATAATGCAATATTTTTGGTTTGTTTTCTTTTAGATAAAATGTGATTATTTATTTAAAAAGCCATATTATTTTTCATATTCAAAATGGTCACTGGAGGTCATGAGACTGAGTTCTAATATAAATTTCGCTTTCTCTGATCAAAGGGAAAAAAATTAGGGAAAATTAACTTCTTAACTTGTACCCATTAATGTTACCTGATGCTCACAATAAAGGTAAGTGCCATCGCCAGACTGATTTTATAGACAAGGGAATCAAGAGCAGAGAGGTTAAAAAACTAGGCCAATGTCACTTGCCTGCTCTCAAATAGTCACAGATCTATGCCCTAGTTTGTTGGGCTCCGAACCAACCAAAATATGCAGGATGCATCATGGTTTCAGTTCTCAGGAGCAATCATTGCCCTGCTATAAGTGATATGGCAAAAGACCTCCAAAATTGTCACCATGAAAAGAAATGCACCAGAGAAAAACTGCTGACAGTATCTTATCACCGTCAAGATTAGAGAGAAACAAAATTATGGCTTTTCTTATTAAATATAAAATGCATATGGCTGAAGAAAATTTAGAGAAGATGAGCAAAGGGAAGGGAAAAAAATCACAAAGAATCCCATACTGAGAGAACCATCCTCACAGTACTGTGGTATTTATCTTCCTATTGATCAAAGGAGAATTTTGCTATGGTCACCAGGCAACATCAGCAGGACCAGAATAAAAGTTATCTAATTCAAAAAGACCAAGGCTCCATCTTTTGTAAAGGGGGATTTATACATATCTCTAAAACATAAAACATACCAATCTACTCACTAAAATCCTGCAGGATTATACCCAATTCAATCTCTGAAAATTGAGTTCATATTGGATTATTAATTTAAATTATATTTTACTACTCCTGACTCTTTAACTGTGTATTGTAGGATTCCTTTCTAGAGAACATTTGGTACAACTAATAGCCCTTTGCTAGAGATCAAGAAAGTAGAAATGAAAACATCAATAAGAATATAAGGAATGTGATTTTAAAAAGACTTAATGCTGAAAATCCTATGCTATTCCCCAAACCTTCTAATTTTACCATTCTAATGTCTTTTGTATATTGTGCCACCAATGTAATCACTCTTCACCTAAGAGCAGAATTATAATTAGGTTCAGGGCTAGCAATGGCAAAAAAAAAAAGGGGCAGTAGAAAATGTATCAAGTCAAATACCTGCATAATTCAAAGTCAAAAAATACCTAACAATTTTCCAGACCTGAGTCCTCAAACTATGCACATTAACCCAAATGCCAATACCTTAAATATGTACAAATGAGATCTAGTGTGGTTTTACAAAAGCATCCATACATATACATTTCCAGACTATAAAACCATCTACTTGATGTAATCCCTTTTGCAGGAGAACAAATGTTCTTCCTATTCTTGTACACTGGTACTTAGGCTGGTGTCTGACATGTATGAGATATATAATAAAAACATGGCCAATGAACAAGAATTCTACAAGAAAGAGCAAGGCTTCTAAAGACTGAACATGGTTGATTGACAAATTTACCAAGTGAATTAGCTAATAAACTATGATACATTCATTTTACAATATAATTTAATTGTAGAAGAATCTGCTTTTAAATACTATATTGACTCAGAATATCTACAAAGTAAGGAGAATATCTTTCCAAGATTTGTGATTCCAATGAAGCTAAAATGTTTCACTTCAAAAAATATTATGAGGCAAATGTTAATAGTCATATGACAGCCATAAACGTATTATGACGCACATCAACTTACCTAGTTTAGATACAGGATATTTATTATTAAGTCATGTATTTGTTTTCCTAATATTAAATTAAAAAGCTGTGCTATTTAGTAAATATTTGCTTAGCAAACATAGCTTGCCTTAATGAAATGTTTTAAAAGATTTAAAGAGCCCCCAATTTAACTCATTCGATTCTGAATGTATAACATTTCACATGAAAAAGAGTCAGAATCTTTCAAGACTGAATCATGAAGAAATGGAAAATCTGAATGAACTGATTACTACTAAGGAGACTGAGTAATTGAAAATCTTCCATAAAATAAAAGTCCAGGACCAGATGGCATCACTGGTGAATTCTACCACACACTCAAAGAAGATTTAATTGAAGTGGAGGGAACACTTCCAAACTCATTTTACAAGGCCAGCACTTCCCTGAAACTAAAATCAGATAAGGGTGCGTGTGCACGCACACACACACACACAAATTACAGGCCAATATCCTTAATAAACATAGGTGAAAAACTCCTCAACAAAATATTAGCAAACCGAATTCAACAATACATTAAAAGGATCGTACACTATGATAAAGTGGGATTTATTCCAGAGACGCAACGATAGTTCAATATTCACAAATCAATAGACATGATATATCATATTAACAAAATCAAGGATAAAAATCATATGATCATCTCAATAGTTGCAGAAAAATCATTTGACAAAATTCAATAAGCATTTATGATAAAAACTCTCAACAAAATAGGTACAGAGGGAATGTACCTCAACATAATAAAGACCACGTATGACAAACCGACAACAAACATCATACTCAATAGTGAAAAGCTGAATGCTTTTCCTCTAAGAACAAAAACAAGACAAAGATGTCCACTCTCACCACTTTTGTTCAAAATAGTATTAGAAGTCTGAGACACAAGAAAAAGCAATGAAAGACATCCAAACTGGAAAAAAAGAAGTAAAACTCACTATTTGCAGATGACATGATAGTATATATAGAAAATCCTAAAGATTCCACCAAAAACCTGTTAGAACTAATAAATGAATTTGGTAAAATTACAGAATACAAAATATACGTAAATATGTGGAAACAACCCAAGTGTTCACTGATGGATAAATAGATAAAGAAGATGTGGTGCACACAAACAAACACACAAGCACATAAGCATACACAAAATAGACTACCTCTCAGCCATTAAAAAATAATGAAATTTTGCCATCTGTGACAACATGGATGGACTTTGAGGATATTATGTTAGGTGAAATAAATCAGATGGACAAAGACGAATACCATGATTTCACTCATGTAGAATCTAAAACAAACTCTATATTGGCAGTTACCAGAGAACGGGGTTTGGGGATGGGCAAAATGGTTGAAGGGGGTTAATTGTATGGTAAAAGATGGTAACTAGACTTTTGAGGGTTATCTCTTTGTAGTGTATATAGATGTCAAATTATAATGTACACCTGAAACTTATATAACGTTATATACCAATTTTATCCCAATTGAAAAAAAGAGGAGCCAGGAGTATGTCTACGTTTAAACCAATTAGAGAAAGGTATAAATTAGGTATACTAATTTTTCTTATTAAAGAATAGAGAGTCGATAAGATTTCTCTCTTGGTTCTTAACTACCAAAAGCAATGTCCAGATCCCAAAGCTTTAAATATGAACATGTTGATCACATTATTTTTATAACAGTAAAAATGTATATGTGATCTCCAACATTTTTTGAATTATGCCATTATTAAAAATGATATATATGGTGACTATATAGCAGTATAAAAGAAGATAATATTGAAAAAGTGAAAGTAGAAAAGCTATGAATTCATTGCCACAAAAACATATTTATTGAAAAAAGACTAAGAAATTTATTTGAAAATAGTTTTGTATCAAAACAATGGAATATAATGATATTTTCATTCTTTCTACCTTCTAAACTTTCTGGTATGATTATTATAATAAGAATTTGCCATTTTGGCTGAAGAGCTAGCCTCCTACTAGAGAGGTGAAAAAATGTACTCATTTCTTTTCCAGCCTCCCTTATGGCTCAGGAGTGAACATGTGACTTAGGATCACCAATCAGATGCATTCGCACTGGATTCAAATGCCAGAGACAAATAGGAAGCAGGACTGGGGATGGTGGTTCCGATGGAGCAGAAGCAACAGAGCAGGTTTCAGTCGTTATTCTCCAGACCATTTTGTGGTATAGTCTGGTTCTTCCAAGCCTGGTTCTTCTGCCTACCTAGCAACTCTGTAGGCAACCAAGTATTGTCGATAAATTTCCTTTCTTTTAAAATTAACCAGCTTTGCTTACTGTTGCTAGCTATTAAAAACTCTGATATAGGGCTAAGGTTTGATAACTTTTATAATTATATATATTGGTATAAATACATATTTCTTATAGAAATAAGTACATACTTATATATGATCATGTGGTTACATATACAAATACATTTATTTACATATATAAGAGGAATTATCATTAATGTTTAGGTATTAGGAATATTTAACACAAACAAGAATTATATGGTATGATTCATTGTTGTTGTGTCTGCTCAGGATATACACCTCTTATGTTTAAAGAAATGCAGGCTCTGGCTTAGAAAAGAAGTCTATGATATGGCAAAACCTCAAATGAATAGATTCTCTTAGATTTCTTCCCATTGGAAGCAATTGAAATGAATTGCTAGCATTTTCTCTGGACTATATTAAATGTAATAATGTAGAAGCAGGTAGTGTTTCTACTTAACTTTGGAGAAATAAGTGACTGATTATATTTAACATCCATGTTTATATCTATGTATTCCACAGTGACACATCTGCAGAACACAAACTTGTTTGTTATACAAAGAAGCACATTAACTTTAAGATGCTTCCATTTCATTAGAACCTACTAAACTAAAGACAGGATTTATATCTCAGCCTATGCTTAGGACAGTATATTACTCATAGCAGGTGGTCAATAAATATCCTGTTCAAATACTGAATTGATATGAACAATCCTGAATTGCTCATTATTTTTGTAGGTTAAGTCCCTCTAGAGAAAGTCAAGCTCGGGGTTCCTCTTCTTAGGCTTTATTTTAACAAACAGCCAACTATTACAACCCACCTCTGTGCAGAAAGACCCAGCCCTGAGCAATTGCCCTTTTTCACTAACTTACTCATCTGACACTGCAATGACAGCATCTACCCAATGCCCCACTAGGGCACGTGAGTGTCATTACTGCCACCTCACAAGTGGGTAGAGCATCCCTAAGTCATGGTCCAGTTTAATATCCTTCTGAAATGTAAAATTGTTCTTTGAAAACAAACTTGTTCAACTCTAGTAGCAAGTATTGATGAGTATGAATTGTGCGTGTGTGTCTGTGTGTCTGTCTAATAAATAAGCAGGAGTGGAAGACAACCTCAACAGAAACAAATGGGGAAGGCCATGAAACAACTTTTCCCAAGAATAGGTGTTTTGTTAATTCACATCTAAAAAAGAGAATTCCCTTTCTCACTTAAAGTGCCATAATCCACTGTGTCACAGTTAATAAAAGTGCAACATCAAATCTATACTGCGTTCACGAAAGCCAGTTACAGCTTTATGTCATCCTGAATATAGAAAGCTTGAGTAGGCACCACCACCAAAACAATTCAAGGGCCTTTGTTTTATCATGCTATTAATACGTTTCTTACGATGATATAAAATCACTGGCTTAGTTTACATGCTGATGACACCCGTGGTACTGCCCATCTCTGGCCTCCTGTCCAATGAGCTGTGCTATCATTTATATCTAAAAAGAGCCGACTGCATTATCATAAATAAGATGCAGTCTTTCACTGCACACGATGATCAAGTATCTCAAGGGCTGAAATCTGAGTCACCTTCATGCAAACTCTACTATGCTCTACTGTCCTGCTCCATTACCTCAGCTTTTTCTTTGGAATTGTAGAAAAACCTTACATTACAAATGCAGAGCAAATGAGAGCTCACAATGAAGAATTCATTCCTTAAAGAAATAAAATAGCACGCAACACATGACATGCTTCCTTCATATATTTAGACCAAAGTGTTATTCAAACATTAGTAATACTACTGTTTATTAAACAAGGATAAAACAACCTCGTTAAAAAAATCTTAAAATAAAGACAAATATAAATCTAGACCACAAAGCCCCATCTCTCTTCTTTCTCCTCTAGTAGTATTTTCTAGATATCATTCATTTTAGAGTTTGTGTATATTTTCTATATTTCTAGGTTAATTCAAATAGAATCAAGTGCAAATATAATCACATATATATAATATGTGCATTTAAAATAAATATCTGGCTACATGATACATGTTTCTACAGTTTGCTATAATAACAATATAACATAAACTTCCCACTTCAAGACACCTAGATCTACCTCTTTAAAAAAAGCATCCATTTTGTGTTCTATTCTATTAACAAAAATTTTAAATCATTCCCAGACTGAAGTCCATTTAGGTGATTCCTAATTTTCACTATTACAAGTAATGGAGAATTACATACTCTTTCATTCGTAAACATATCGCATTGTTTTATAAACTTTTGGGGAGGGCAGAGTCTTTAAGGTAGAAGATAGCTGGGCAAAGACAATGCCTATTTCATATTTTAATAGATGTTTTCCAATTCCCTCCAAAAAGTCTATCCTTCTTATATTCCCAACAGAGGGTCCCAGTGCCCATAAACCCTCACCTTCTCCAACACTGACTCTAACAGGTTTGAGAAACCTCCTAATTTTTGTAAGCATCTAAGATAATTAGCATTCCACTTTCTTTGGGAAATAGAATGAAGCTTGACTTCAAAGAAATCATAGGCAACATTCCTACCTTAAAGATAATTACAGTGTAAAGGAAAGTAGCAACACAGAAGACAACTAAAAAGTATCTAGGACAGCACTTAAGGAAGCTCACCAAAGGCAGTGATGACAAGCTTCTATGATAAATACTTTGGCAGCCTCTTTGGTTGGGATGTGCTTCACTACATTTTTTCCCCCCCCGTAAATTCTTCCTTACTTTAAATTTTTTTAAAAAAATTTTATCGAGATATAATTGACATATCATATTATATTAATGTCTTTATACAATATAATGATTCATTATGTATATATTGTGAAATAATCACAATATGTCTAGTTAACATCCATCACCACACATAGTTACAAATTATTATTTTTTATTTTAAAAATTTGTGGAGAATAATATAATAGCCATCTCCCTGCAACCTGGAATGAAAAAAAATTTTTCCTGTTTGCTTTGGATTAAATATTGGAGACAATAATAAGTCCTTTCGGTTCCCTTGCTTAGTCCCATTCTCCTCTTGCCCTCCCCAGAGGCAACTATGACCCAGAATTTGTTGTGTATCCATCAGACCATTTCTTCTTGCATTTATAACATAGCACCTATAAAGTCCCTATGTTATTTTGTGTGCTTTTCTTCAAAAAAAAAAAAAAAGTTGACCATATGTATGTCTGAACCAACTTGCTTTCTTCACTCAATATTACATTTCTGAATCTATTCACAATGATACATACACATCTAATTCATTTATTTTCTTGATGTTATGATGTTCCATGTATTGTAATCCATCCCCTTATTGATAGACATTTAGGTTGATTGCAATTTGTTGTAAACACATATAATGGTGCGGTGCATATCTCCTTTAAGGTTTCTTTAGGGTATAACCTTTAAGTAGAATTGCTAGATAGTAGGTTCCACATATTGAAAACTTGATTAAATGTTGTCAAATTGTTCCCAAGGTGTTGGTACAATCTATGCTCATACAATTAGGGTTCTGATTTTCCTGTTCTGTCCAAACATGGTATGATCAGACTTTCTAAATTTTGCCAATCTGATTGTATGTAAAGTAATATCTGGTTATTGCTTTGATTTGCAGTTCCTCTGGTTACAAATGAGATTGAGTTTTTATAAATGTCTATATGCTTTGGCCTTCCTCTTACACCACTATTTTCTTAATGATTTTCAGGAGTTCTTTATCTATTCTAGGTACAAATCCTGTGCTAGTTAATGTTATCAACATTGTTTCTTTATTTATTGTTTTTTAACTTTGTTTCTAACTACTCTACCTTCCTTGAAAAATGTGTCAAGAACATAAGCGTTAGAAAGAGATCTTCCATTTTCATTTGTCCAGTTTGTACTTGTGCTTTAATCAATTGTCCAAAGTAAAATTTAAAAAGTTAAAAAAAATGAAAACATAAACTGTTCTAAATGACTTCAAACAAAATTATTTTTAGTAATCTAATTAGTGAACTAATCCACAAACATTATAATAAATTTAAATCTATAAAATCTGGCTTGTGAACATTGGAAAATCAGCTTTTTTTTAAAGAGAACTTTTGTATACAAATAGATTCACTATTTAAACACAATCACTAACTATGATATTGAAATTTAATACAGAAGATTAAAACCTTATATGATAACTAAGAATCACATCTGTGGCATTCAGTTAATATTTCATGTTATAAGTCATACAATCACAACATTAGTATCCCAACTTTTATAAAACCATCTTGTGAAAGTGGGGTTAGAAACTTAACAGAATTTAGCAGCTGGCAAAGCAAATCACTATATCCTATAACCACTGTATCAAAGACATATTTTCTAAGAACTTATTCCATATTAAATTTTACCACATAATCTGCCTCATACTGACAATGTAAGTACCAAGTGTGATGATTAATGTAAAGCACTTAGCACCGTGACCAGCATATATTAAGTAGCTAAAAAATAAACGTTGCTGCTTTTATTGTGAATATGTGGCAAAAGATGCAGAAAAGGGAGCATACTGATAGCTCCTATTATAAATCATATCCAAGTCTATAGGTTGACAGTCTCCACTCTAGACCTTGTTTACTACTATGTAGCTTACAAAATAAGCAAACAAAAATCCAATCGCAGTCCTCCTGGACAGATCTGTAATCCATTTCAGAATCTACCAGGATTTAAGCAGTCTTGTGACAAGCACTCCGAAGTCACTGCTTAAATGTTAAATAATTATATCATTAAAGACCACACAAAATAAGACAGAAAAAAATTAAAGACTAGACAAATGAACTTGTACATAACTTGTCTCTCTGCTCTTCTGAAATGTCTCAGATAAATTGTTTTAAGAGAAAGACACCTAGTAGAATGCCAAATCATGTCATTTATTAACCAGAGTAATAAAGCAAAGTTTCAGTTTTACCTCTCTAAAAACCGACACCGTATATACAACCATTAACCATTAAATTTTACTAAAAAAAATAGCAGAACAAATTGGAGGACAGACATTACCTGACTTTAAGACTTACTAGAATGCTACAGTAATCAAAACAGTTTGGCATCTGTGTCAAGACCGATCAGTAGAACAGAACAGAGAATACAGAAATAGACCTAAACATATACGATCAACTGATTTTTGACAAAGGTGCAAAGGCAATGCAATAGAGAAAGGACAGTCTTTTCAACAAATGATGTTGGAACAGCTGGACATTCACATGCAAAGGAATGAAGTTACAACATATACTAAAATTAACTCAATGCATCATAAACCCTAAAACCTAAAACTTCTAGAATAAAACATAGGAGGAATCTTTATGATCTTGGGTTAGACAAAGAGTTCTTAGATATGAGACCAAAGCATGATTAATAAAGGAATAAATTGGTAAACCAGGCTTCATCAAAATTAAAAATTTCTGCTCTTCAACAGAAGAATGAATTGAATGAAAAGACAAACCACAAACTGGGAAATATATCTGCAAAGCATATATCTGATAAGGGACTTCTAGATCTAGAAGAAATAAAGAACTCTCAAAATACAATAAAACAAATAGCCCAATTAAAATATGGGCAAGTGATTTGCATAGACACTTCATCAAAAGAAGACAGATAGATAGCAAATAGGTATGTGATAAGATGATCTACCTCATAAGTCATTAGGGAAATGCAAATTAAAACCACAATGAGATATCATTACACACCTATTGGTATACATACCTATCGGAAAATTTAAAAAGTAATCATTCCAAGTATTGGAGAGGATGTAAGAAAATGCAGCTCTCATACATTGCTGGCAAGAATATAAAATGGTACACCCACTTTGACAGTTTCTTAAAAAGTTAAAGGTATGCCTACTGTATGATTCAGCTGGTCTACTCCCAGGTATTCATGAAAAAGAAAAGAAAGAACACATTTATACAAAGACATGTACGTGAATGTTTACAACAGCTTTATTAGTAATTTTCCAAGACTGGAAACAATTCCAAATGTACATCAACAGGAAAATGGATAAACAAACTGTGGTATATCCATATAAAGGACTACTACTTTGCAATATAAAGAAATGAGCTATTCATCCACATCACAACACTACTGAATCTCAAATTAATTATGCCTGAGAAAAAGAAGCCAGACCCTCCTCCCCCAATAAAAGACTGCATACTGTATAAATTCACATTTATTAAACTCTAGAAAATACAAGCTAGCCTGAAATGACAGAAATTAAATTGGTGGTTGCCTGGAGATATAAGGAGAAGGGCCGAGCTGGGTAGGAAGCAGGGATGATAAAGAGAAACAAAGAAACTTTTGGGGGTGAAGGACATGTTCATTATCTTGATTGTGGTGATCATTTCACAGGTTTACAATGTATCAAGGTTTATCAAGTTATACATTTTCACAATATGTTCAGTTTATCATATATCAATTCTGCCTCAATAAAGCTGTTTTAAAAATAATAATTAGTAGTGAAACTGTACTATTAATGTTCTGTGCTAAAACACACTGATGCAACACACAGATGCACACACACACAATCACATATTCTTATCAGTCTGTGAGGTATTACTTACTCTTGTTTTACAGAAGAGTGAAGAGAGTAAAATATCACTTGTAGTCTAAGATTGCTTCTGTCAATTACTGATTACTTAATATATAATAGGGGCTGTCCTAAGGGCCAGGGTCATACAAAGATGTGGAAGCCATGTGATCCTTGTCACATTACTTATAGCATATAAGAGTAAATATAAGTAATGGTAGTAGAAAGGATAAACTGGTATGTGAAATAAGTGTAATAATACAGGCAAAATTCTAGGAAGGAGGTGGGTAGAGGGTGGAGGAGAGTTAGGTGGGGAATGGAGAAAACTCAAGGAACATTTCACATGGAAGGCAGCGTTTGAGCTGGATCTTATAGGATGGACGGGATTTGGCCAAAGATAAATGGAAATAAAAGGACAGACCAGGAGAAAACATAAAGTAATTTTTGCTGCTACGGTCACACATGTAACACATGGAAGAGGCAGAATCAGAATCTAGGTGATTTGACTCTGGAGCCTTCTCTCACACACTCCTGAAACACCTCTCACACCGAGGCAGAGTTAGAAGCTATGACTGCCAGAGGGGAGTTGAGTTTCTGAATTCCAGCTCTATTGAAAACTGGAAAGAAAGGACTACTGAGTCTCAATTAGTGGCAACTCAACAACACACCTCTACTGATTAAAAAAAGGAAGGAAAAAAAGCCTCCAGTGACAAGGCTGCCATTAGACACAGTTAACAAAATGAGCTGCCTTTAGAGAAGATGGCCCTAGCCACCTTATCATCCTAAAGTCAGTCAGGATCAGAAGCAGGTCTCAGGTCACAGACTAGAGTACAGTCAATAAATTCACACTCATGACCTTGAACTCATTGATCCGGTGTTCTAAACCAGTCATTGCTTATCAGAAACCACTAGGGAGATTTAAAAAAAAAAAGGAAAAAAAACCAAAAAACAAAAAACAAATAGAGCACTTCCATACTCTAGGTCTGGGCCCAGCTATTTTATTTAAAAAAAAAAAAAAACTTGCCAGGGTATCCCAATAATTAGTTAGTTAGCTAGTTTGGAAATCACTATTCTAATCACAAAGGAGATCCATGTCATAGGGGAAAACTGTTCTTATGATACACATTGAATTTTCAAATCTATGGCTTCAAAATAATTGAAATGAAAACCCATAAAATGTAGTCGACTTAAAAGAGAAATCTAGTTCCTAAACTCTTTGAGGACTTGGAGACCATAGCTTATAAACTCCACAAACAAAATTTGAAATGATGAAACATGATTTAAAAAAAAATCATTAGTGTATTATTTTAATTATTCTATATTTTTGCAAAACAAAAACAAAACAGAGTAATTTATTTTAAAATTCATAAAGAAACCCATTAGGATTTTTTTGGTTTTTGCCTTTAGAAAAATATATATTAAAATGCTCCAGAGGCAATTCCAACTAAATATCATGAACTGCCAATAACTAAGTCAAAAGGCAACATCTCTAAAAACAAAGAGCTGAATGTGTTGCCATCTCAGTGTTTCAAAGGTTATGAATATAACTAAAGACTGCACAGTAATTAAAAGTAGTATTTTGGTCAGAAGATCAAACTGGCGTCATATATTAAAAAAAAAAAAAAAAAAGGGAAGCCTCAGGCTGGTTTTCAAAGGGGTCTATTTTATACCAGAATAACCTATGAGCTATCTGTTTAACCCTTCATTTGGAGGAAAATATATATCATCCACACAAGCCCATTGGACATCTAGGTCACTTAAATATAAAAATCAAGGGGTAGACAGTGAGTCATGAATTAAACTTTAATTCCATTTAATATTTATTAAGCCCGGGGTTTGTCCCAATACTATTCTAGGTGCTAAGGCCACAGTAGTAAGCCAAGCAGACAAGATCCATGTTCTCAAAGTTAAAACTGAGCTTTAAAATAAATATATTAAATATAGAATAGTTATGAATTTCTATAAATGGAAAAAAGAAGATGAAGCACAAGAAATAATCTATCACTACAGAAACAAAAGAAAAACTAAAGAAAGGAATAACCACACAACATGAATGCATTTCTTCCCAGTGTAATGACTCTGATGTAAAAGGTCTCAGTTCCACTGATGGCCACTCTATTCTTATTTTCACCAAACATGGGGGACACAATCTAGAAGAATGTTTCTCTCTCTACTGCTTGTTGGATTGAGGCTATATCTCAATTTACAAAGCAAAGCAAATTACAATTCTACCACTTGCCCCCACAGGCCTCTACTATCCCCATATAGGCACAGAGTGGACGACTCTGAGTTTGTAACACTTAACATTGCAAGGCTGACACATGCTGAGACAAATGGGTCAGTTAATTGCACATACTACATAAGCTTTTGATGACATAGGGATGGGAGGCTACATTTAGCATATACTACATCTCAGAGGTTCAAAGTACTACCCAAGTTTTTCTGCAGATCTCTGGATTAGATAGGTGATGACATATTAAATGCTTATTTTCAGAATTTACTATAAAATTGATTGGTCTCTTCTGGCTACAGTGTGTGCAGAGATGTGAAGCACTCATAGGGCAGGACCAGTTGCCCTGTCTCAAACTGGTGTTGGGCTATTAAGAGAAAAATAATTAAGCAATAACTAACTTTCATGGATTCAGACTCTGACAAAGATAGTCTTAAATATGAACTACAGGGGTTGGGAGAGGGATGGAGGATGAGCAGGATCATAGAGTCAGTGGCACAATAGAAAAAATAGACTTGGGTTCTTAAATTGAAAAGACTACTCAAACCCATGAAATTTATCTAACTCTTGCCAAAATGGAGATAGTAAAAATTGTTATAAAATATAATTTTTAAAAGAGAGCCAAATAAGTTACATTATTAATAATATACTGTTCATATTTAGGAGGAAAAAGGCTCCAAATGAAGCTAAATACTACTAATGCTAACACAGAACAAGGCAAAGTTTACTAAAGATATATTGGATTTTTTTTAAAAATCACATTGGTTTGAATCACTACTAATTTGGTTAAAAAGCAATTCCTTTTACCTAGCTGGTCTAGGAGTATGCTGCTTGAAATTGCAACTGAAACTCAAGTCGTAGATATATAAAAAGTTATACAACAGCAACTGTTATCCAAAGAGCTCAATGTACTTCACACATATCTCATTCCATCCTCACAAGTTTTTTCCTTTTTTCAATTGAAACAACTTTTCTGGAAGATTTAAAAGGGTAGGGCAGAGCTTCTGGTGCTTAACATACTTTAAGCCCACTTTTCCTCTATGGCGATTACTTTTCCAGACGAGTTCTTCTAATTTTAATACGTAACTAATGCAGGACTTTCACAAAGTACTATTTCTATAGTGGACATTGTAAATAACTTTTTACTCTATCTATCTATCTGCCACATTTTCCCTTTGTGAGCATTGCCATATCCTTTATTTGCCTTAATTATGTTAAACTTTTGTTCCTGAGGAAATTATCCAGCCAAATATTCAAAACATAATTTCCTCTTACAATATTCACCTAAGCTGCTTCCTCCTTATTGAATGGCCAGCTGCATGTTTCCAACTACCCTTTTTTTTTTATCTTCTTTTATAAGCTTTTGTCAACTCGAGCTCGAAAAGAAGGTCACTGGTTTGCCAAGCGTGAGCCAGTGTCACCTCATGAGTCAATCGGGATCAGCACAAAGAAGAAAGATGTGGGAGGTGTTTCGTTAAACAACGCCAGGATGGATGAGAAGAAATTCAGGTAATTGTACCACACATTTTATAAAAAACTAATTAAGGAGACACTCTTGGAAAAAGGAGGGGGGGCTCAGAAAAAAGAATGTAGGCAAGAACAAGACAGGAAAGTGTCACTTTTTAATTCCATAGAGAAAGGTTATCATTGATGCAAAAATAAACCGGCTACGACAGGGCTGGGTAAGGTGAGTCTTAACTGGGAGCAGAAGAAGAGGCCACCCACCAACTGGAATCAGGAGTGTGGCAGAGAAGGCTACTGCTCCCTGCCTTTGGGGCCCACCATTACTGTCTCTGAAAAGCCCTCATTTTCCCTTCCTCCTCCATGCCAGCAGTAATCAAGTCCTCCTAACATACACAGACTTCTTGGCGGGGAATCACACAAGTAAGGTACTCTTAGCAAACCTTCTTGAGTTATCAAACAAAAAAAAAGGAGAATGCAGAAGTAGAGAGATTATAGAAATGGCTTTTAAAGGGGGAAGTATCTGAAAACACATGTCTGCTTTGCAATCATGTCCCCAGGTAGAATCCAAAGAGAGACACCACCCAGATGTAACTCAAGCCAAAAGTCAGGGGCCCTTAAAATCATTCCTGTCAGAAGTAACCTGTATTTGTTTCTCTTTTGCCTGAAATTGGTTGATCCAGAAATTCAGGTCTCCTAAAATAATAGCATGTAGTCAACAAGCAAATTATTCTCCTCTGGAGAATTTTCTCCAAGTGACTTCAGGAGAAACTTTTATGTTGTTTGCCAAGGCACACATAGGTTGTACATGAGCTAGTGTTTCCCTGGGAGCTTCAGGCTACCCACTCTCAGACAATGGAATGACATTCCTGAGATGAGACTCCTTCTCAGGATCATCTGTTTGCGTGGGTCCAAAAGGTACAACAGGTCACACTCTCTCTACAAACAGTAGACTATGCTTCCTAAAACTTAAGTCTGGCTGGTTATTCTGGTTAATATCTTTTCATGTGTTCCCACTGCTGTTGGGATAAAGACAAGAACCCTTAAAATGATCTACAAGTCCCTGGATGCTCTGGCCCTTGCCCACCTCTTACACCTGTACTGTACAATTCTCGCCCTCACTCTCCGCACACACCACCCACTTTTTGTTTTCTGGAGCTGCCAAGGCCTCTGGCACCATAGGGCCTGGCCACAAGCTTTTCTTTATATTCTAAAATGTTCTTTCACCACAGACTTCACGGAGTTAACACCTAGGCTTCCTTCAGCTCTAGGGCCACTTAGAGAATTCTTCCCTGCCCAAATCCTTCCCCTTTCCTTTGCTATATACCCCCACAAAACCTTTCTTTTTAAGAGTCAAAAGGAAAAGTTTACTAGAAAATGGGTAACACTTCACAGACAGCGTGGTCTCCTCTCAGAGGCAGAGGCAGAGAGAGGGACAGTGACAATAGAGAGAGACGAAGACAGTGAGAGAGACAGAGTAAAGGCACTGAAGGGATGAACCTTCTTTCTTTTCCTCATAGTATTTACCTTAGTTTTTGATTGTCCACTCACCTTTCTGGGTTGTGTTGGGGAGACTGACTAAGTGACTATCTCCCTCAGTTAATTGTAAGACCCAGGAGAACAAGGACTACGTCCAGTTTTGCTCAACGCTGGGTCTCTCTATACACAAATGCTCAGTAGCTATTTGTTGAATAAATACATACTTGTTTCTATTTCTTCTCTGCTCATTCATTCAAGAGATTGGTGGCTCTACTGTTCGCCCTTCACTCTCCCAAATCTACTCTTTCAAAGGTCACAGTGACCTCTCAATGGAAAAAATCCAATGACACTTTTCTGCTGTACATACATGCTGTACCTACAATTGATCGGCTGTTCTTTCACCTCAAAGCTTTTCTGCCACACCAGGTTCTTCAAGTTTTGTTCCTAGTTTTTACACCTCTTCATAGGTTCTCTGTACTTTGTCCTTTCCTCTATCGGTGTGTTCCAGAGTTCTTCTCAAGGTCCACATCTTCTCTTACAACAACACTCACTCCAGTGAATGCATACTCCTCTGGATTAAAATACTACTAAGTCCCAAACATGTAGCTCAAGTCCAGACTTGGTTCAACAGATGGATTCCTGATCACAAGACCCCTACCCACACAACACAGCCAGCCTTCTCTTTGTTCTTTGTCTGCTCTCTCCTACCACAGGACCTTTGCACATGCAGTTCCCTCTGCCTGAAATACTCTTCCCATGTCATTTTGCCAGATTTAAGTCTTTCATTCTTCAGACCACAGAACAGATAAATACAGGAAAATCTTCTCTGACTCTTCACATCAAATCTTCCCATCACCAGCACCCATAACACTGCCCCTCTCTTTTCTGGCACCTGTCAACATTGCAATCACACATTCATTTCTGTGATTGTTTGATTAATATTTGTCTCCTCTATTAGCAGTAAGCTTCACAAGGGCACATAAAAACCCTCAAACCAAGAGCAATGCCTTGTACTTTCTTGGCACTCAATAAATATTAATTCCTACTCAATATCTTTATAATTTATACAACATAATTGTGAACAGCACAGGCTCTGAATCAAGATTTGACTTTGCTAGTTTGTTCACTCATTCATTCACATTCAATAAGAGTTCATTTATGAGGGTTTACTATACATTGGACACAATGGAAATGCTCAGGATTAGAGGTAAACAAGAGAAATGATCCCAGCTCCTAAAGATTTGAGTCCCAGATCTACCAATTACTAGCTATGTGCATAGACCAGCGGTCAGCAAACATTTTCTATAAAGATCCAGAGAGCAATTATTTTCAGCTTTGCAGGCCATGAGGCTCCATTGCACTACTCAACCCTGCCACTATCGTGTGAAAGCAGATATACTCTATATGGAAATGAGTGAACATGCTATATTCGAATAAAACTTTACAAAAACAGGCAGCAGTAAGGATGTGGCCTGTGGACATTGTCTGCCAATCTCTCATCAAGAGCAATTTCTTAATATCTACTATATTTATTTTTTCCTTCTATGTAAAATATATAGTATTATTTTTTTTCCTTCTCCTTTCTCTCTAACAAGGTTCCATTTACTTTACCCCTTAATTCTTTTTTCTTAACCAGTGCTTTCTTCTTATGCCTCCTAAGACTTCTGGAGTCAACGCTTTCTTCATTTATTCCCCAAGTGATTTTGATAGCCTTCCCATCTCCAGTCACATTCCTCTAAAACCAATCCCTCCATCTCTATCAGTTCTCAGCAGCATCCACCTGACTGTCTCTCTCCTTCTCCAAAATAAAAATAAATAACCAAACGCATAGAAACCAATGCAAACATGTGTCGTCAGTCGCTACCCAATACCCACTACATCAGATCCAAGCTCCTCAGCATCACATACAAGCCCTTTATCACCTGGCCTCTGCTCACCCAACCAGCCTCCCCTCCCAGCACTCTCCCAATCCCATCTTCTACGACCTTGCATTTCACTGCTTCACACCATAATGCAGAATATGTGTTGTTGATTCATTCCTCTCCTCACACCATGCTCCTTTATCCTAGTCCTTCTGGTAGGATCCTACCTGTTCTTCAAAGTTCCACTCTACCTTAACCATTCCAGGACAACTGTCCTCACCTTCTGAGGCTGAACTGCAGTCCCCTGAGAGACTGCCTTCATTGCTAGAGGAGTAAAAGTCAACGTTAGAAGGCTTTCATAGCAGAAGCTAATATTTATTGAGTGCTTTCTTACTTGTTCTTCAAGACGCCACTCACAGGCACCCACTTCTGGAGCTGCACTGCATACTTTGTACACATTAATTCATTAAATTACTACAATTCTGAAGTTGGTGCAGGTGCTTCTGCTTTAACTTCATCTATTTAGTCCTGAAAAATGGATGTTCTGTAAAATCAAGTACTCTGAATAACAGGGCATATAGGAAAAAAGGTTAGGGACAGACTCAAAACCTAGGACCTTTGTAGCCAGAGCATGAATAACAACAATCAGTAAAACCTAATTCACCACCAGTTAGTTAAATTTCTACTGGCATTTGCAGCTGGCTTCACAGACAGTTTTAAATCCTGAGACTCCTGCTTCCTCCCTTCAAAAGGTAAATTATGGATGATGCTTCTAGTGTAGATGATTTCTTTAAAAATTAAAATCTGAGTCTGGATATTGCCTCCTTTATGGGTGCATTGTGTTAATACAGAGAGAAATGTGTTTGTGCTGCTTCTTCTGCACTTTCAACCTCTCTAGGGAGCAGAGCACAGTGGAAAGGCAAGCAGTTCTTCGAGCCCAGATTCCACTTAAGGGGCAGGAAGAGCAATGCTCTGTAGACATTGGGCTGATTTTAGTTTAAGTCTTTATCTATAGCTAAGGTTTCTCTTTAAATACAATATAAGCATAAGGTAAAGCTTGCCCCTGACTGCTTCAACCATTAACATGCTGTGGAAAATCAACCAAAAAGAATTCCATGTTACTCTAGCATGAATTCTTTATTTACCAATAATATTTGAGATATTCACATTAAAGAAACACACTGCAACAGAATAGGGCACACTGATACTGTGCTTATTTTATAGATGAAGAAACTGAGGTTTAGACTAGAGACTAAGTCTCTCCCCAAATTACCTAATGACAGAGCTAGGATTCAAAGCAGGCTGTGTAATTCCAGGTTTGTACATTTAAAGTAGAAAAAAAGGGGAGAGGAAGATTAATATCTATAAAGGTGTCTCCAAGGAGGAAAAAAAAGGAAAAACTGAAAGATCACTTAAAAAGGTAAGCCTTTGAGAGAAGACTAGTGTCTCTGTCTGTCTGTCTGTCTGTCTGTCTCTCTCTCTCTCTCTCACACACACACACTTTTAAGAAGAGAATTAAAGTCAGTATTAATATATAAACTGAAGGAAAATGAACAAAATACATATAGAAGTGAATTGCATTTTAAATTCCCCTTGTCCTGCCCCTTACTCACTGATCAGTCATAAACAAACATTATTAGCCTCAACTGGTTTTCTGCTTAATAAAGGAAAGAAAATAAAAGCTACAGACTATTCTGTGACCACAAATCATGGCAGAAATTTTATGTGAGAGGTTTAGTAAACCTGAGAATTAAATACTTTATATATATTTATTAAAGACATTTGTGTAAATAAACTTGAGCGGTCTTGTCAACTCCCTTGTCATCTATTACTAAAAGTTTATGCTCAGTTTCTGCTTAAAAGACCTTCAGGAAAGTCTCAGAAATACAGTACATGACAGCCAGTAATTGATATTACTGTTATGATAATTATAACATAATAATATAATATATATAAATAAAAAACGTAGACAAAATAAGACTATCTAAATAACAATAAAAGAGGTTTTCCAACTCACCTTTTGTCACCCCAAAGGAGAAACTGTTCACTTAAACTACAACAGAGCTGTAAACACCATACGCACCCAGGTTCTTTATCATGACATCTGTTCTGTGTAAAACAAAATTAATGTTTCTTTCAAGGGCTTTTAAAGTCCTTTGTTGTCTTCACCTTACCACAAATGAAACTTCAGTGACCTGTAACTAAGCATGTCTCAAGGAAAAAGAAGATAGTTCATTGAATCTCAGAGTTAGGGGATGGGGAGACTGAAGCCCAGAAGGCAACTTCTTCAAGGTCATACTGCAGGTCCACACATGGGCATGGATACTTATGCCCATATGGCTGATTTCAGGCCTGGAGTATTGATTTAACATAGTGAATGTTTCAAGATCTATTGAAGGGAATAGCCTTTGGTCTTATCTCAAGATAATGCATATAACAAAAATAAGATAAATGATTTAATAGCAAAAATATATGGCAGCAAGTAGTATTGACTACAAAACACTCGACGTGACATGTTTCTAAAATAATAAATAAAAGGAAAAAGTACAGAAAGAAAAGTTTAAACTTTATATAAATTAAAAGATACAGGAGGGGGAAGAGCAGGATCTAAGACTAGAAAAAAATGAACATATGTAAGGAAGGAGTCATGTAATCACAGCACATTTGAGTCAAAATACTTGGAGACTAGATAAAAATAATTATGCATCTTGATCAGAGACAAAAACTCTGAACACAGATACTGGTTTTCATCAGTTGACTGGCTCTATAAAGTGGGCCCTGGGGCTCAGGGATGAGAGGCTATGGTTAAATGTACTTTGAATCTCTAATTGCCTAAAAATAATAATGCTTTCAAAAGTGAACAGTTAACAAAAATCATATATTGCCACTTATATTTAACCAGAGTTCCAGAACCAAAATTGTCGACTTCTCAGCTTATAAGTAAAAGTTTAATTTCAGAAACAGGGAGAATTTTGATAGCCCAAAACCTATTAATTTTTCTTGAAATTTATCTCCAATTTTTACCACTTTCTCCAGAATATTCTATAAGAAGAATTTAACAGTTGCCTGATTTGGCTTTCAATCATCAAAACAACTTCTAAAAATTTTAAGTAATGGGGGTAATTTGAGGGGAAGTTAAAAACTGTGGCCAAAAAATGTCACTATTAAGGGAATCTGCATAGCGAGCAGATTTTTAAGAATAAAAATTCCTTGTTACTGAACTGAAACTCAATAGTTATCGGTTAAAATAATCTTTGTAGACCCCATATACTTCTAGAGAAATTAATGCCAGATCATATGTAGAATCAACTTCCCTCTCCTTTTGCCAAAATATTAACGTTTTGGTCATTTCTCAAGAATCCATTGTGAGGCTCCGTCACTATGAACTTGGTGTGTGTCTCTGGTTGAAACGCTGACACTTATCAGCATTAGTAAGTACTGTGCCAGTGCTAAACACTTTGCAAGCATCATGTCACTTACTTCTCATGGTAACCCTATGAGCTAGGGGACTTTTGTTATCCCTGTTAACATGGACAAGGGAATTGAGGTTAAAAGGATTTCTAATTTCAGAGCCCATGCCCTTACACACGTATGCTGCAACCAGAGAACAGGAGTAGCACATACTCAGACATCCTTGGGCAAGAGTTATTTGAATTTTAATTGAAAAATGGAAACCCGAACAGGAAAGCAAAGTTGATCTAGGATACAAGGTTCATGATCAGTGCAAAAGTTTACAAGCGGCATCTTTGGGTTATTTCTAGTTGTTTCCTCTCACTAGGAGGGAGGTAAGAAAAGTGCATTCATGGCTCCTATGTGAGCCATGCCCCTTCTGATGCTGGACTTGGGCCTGCATGCTAGGTTAGTCTTTCCCATGGAGCTTCCAAAAAGGAAAGTTTGTTTTATTCCAACTAGGAGGCAAGCTGGCCTATTGCACTGGATGTACTGCCTTCGGACAGAAAACTAATACTGAAAAAAAAAGAAAAGAAAAGAATAGAAAAGAAAGAAAGAAGAACATTTTTTGTCTATGTCAATACTGCAGTGTAAAAGGCAAAGCCAAGACTATGGCCATGTCAGTAAAGACCTTTAATGCCAGAGACTGACGACCAAGGGCCTGTTGTTTGTGAAATTATAAATGTTAGAATCTTCATACTCTGAATAGGCCATTTGGTGTTACCATTTAACTAAATTCAATTTGGAGTAGTCTGAAACTAGAATTTAAATAATACTTGATACTTAAAAAAAAAAAGTTTCCTAAAAAGAAGTAGCTCTTTACCTTTTTTAAAAGTCAAATATTTCAAGGCCCTATTTGATTAGGTGTTGTGCTCTTAGATCTCATTATTAAGAAAATGTCTAAAAATGAGAAAAAAGAAATATATGGCTTAAGAATCAATTCGTGCTGTGTTCATCACAGCAGTATCTACATTTATTTGAAAAAAAAGATGTGCGGTATATATGTAAGTGAGGTATTGTATGTAATTTACAAACATTTGTGGGAAAACAGATTCAATGATGTCTTAAGGCTCCTCCAAAGGAACAATAGTTTCTGCAGCTTAAAGTGTGAACCACTGTGCAATTTTAGAGTTTCTTGTTTTATTTGCAACTCTTCTCTCCAAGATTTGATAGGATTAATCTATTTTTATTAACTTTGCATAATCATGCATATAATGGAATATACCCCCTAAAAAAAGACTAAAGAGGTATTGGATATTTTGCAATATTTACTGATCAATTTTATACAAAGGCAAAATTTCCTTTGCTTGTCTTCTTCCTGACCTCTCTTCTCAAAGTGCTCACCTACTGTACTGCTGTTGGAGATTTGCTATACCTCTTTACATGTTTACTGTAGGTCTAAGAAGCCCTAAAATAAAGAAACTTGGTAGATTTTATTTGCATCAATATTGCCTAATTTTTTTTATGTTTCTTACAAATTAACTTTCAGGTCTCTACAACAGTGATTTTCAAACATGAGCTTGCATTCTAATCAATCCAGAGGGATGGCTAAAACAGATTAATAGCTCTTACCCCTAGGGTTTTGGCTCAATAGGCTTGGGGTGGACTCAGGAAATCTTCGTTTCTAAATAACTCCCTGTGAGGCAGAGGCTGCAGGCCTCAGATCATACTTTGAAAAACACTAAGGTGCAGACTACTTTCCAAGAAACACCATTTAAAGTTCTACATACTGTAGGTTCATGTCAAACTAAACGAGGATTTTACATCAAAACTGTCCTTTCAGAGTGTTCTGGGTTTTTTCCTGTGTATGAGATATCAGCGGTCCTAAGAATCAATACAAATGAGCATAATGACCCATATTCTTAACATTATCTTATGAATTCTATCAAGATTATGCCAATTAATGAGTTGAAAATATTCTTGTGGTATGCAATTTTAATATAAACCTGGAAAGCTACCAGGAAAATTGAAATCAACTTTACAATGGCCTACATGTTCATTAACTTATATTATTTTAAGATGATAAAATAATTCATAAACATTGAGAAAATATAGAATTCCAAACAAAGTAAATCATAAATTCTGACAATATAGTGATTTTTCTTCCAGGAAGTCATGCAATGGTTAATATTTTTGCTTAATTTTCTTGCTTCTTATAACTGAAGAAGAATGCAATTTTATAGGCTCTTACGTATTATATGAAGATCGCATTAAATCTCTCCAACAAAGTTTATTAATTCTAACATAATAAATTCACCGTTTGCATTAGAAAATGAGAAGATACCTAAAAAACATGAATTATAATTTAAGTGTACTATTTCTGGTTTAATAAATGGTCAAAAACTAATATCAAAATAGAAAATTTGGGTACCGGGTAAATAAGAGAAAAGGAGGAACATCTGTTTCATTTTTATTATCAGCTGCAAATTCCTAAAAATATACTACAATTTAACTGAGAAAAGAAATTGCCTTAACGACATTAGTGTGGATAAAAAACATATCTAAAACTCCACCAAAAAAAACAGTTTTCAATACCCAGAATGTAAATTTAGCTGCTAGTGAATGTATAGTTAAAGAATCACCTAGGATTAACTAATCTCCTTTTCCTTCAATGTTTTTTTTTTCACCAAGAACAATGATAAAATTCTTATATATTCCCAAGGTTTTAGACATCTTTAACACACTGGACAGGTGCTTTGTAAGTGTGATATGTATAGGTTTGAAAAGAAAGTGGATTGAGAGTATGAGTAAGATGTGTGACTAACAAGTCAAGACCTGTTACCATGCTGAGGCTTCAATGGAAGGCTGCTGGCAGAGATGGGTCCAAATGCCACATTATCAAGGGTGACTCTTCACTGTGTTCTCCTGCCAGAGATTCTTTTTGACAGGAAATATCAATCATACATGAGTTATGTCAGCTAACCTAGGTTCCAAAGCGTTGTAAGAAAGAAAACAATGACTAAACATTTTGGGTTATGTTGTTGTTGTTTTCTTTGGTGGGGAAGAAGGCAGCAGGAAAACAACAGTGTTGGGTAGGTATATGGCAGCATACAAAGATAGCAACTGGAGATGATAATACTTACTATATACAGATGATTGATAATAAGAAACTATTATATTATTCTTCATCAACAACAATAAAGCAGAATCATTTATTGAGAACTTTCCATCTACCCAGCACTGTTGTAAAAGCTTTAGATCTGTGCTGATGCAGAGGCCATCGGTCACATGTGGCTACTAAGCACTGGAAATGTGGCACTGAGGAAATGAACTTTTTATTTTTATTTCATTTAAATCTAAATTTAAAGACATACTCCATTTAATTACTGGAAATCTTTTAAATATGTTTGAAACAACTTGGGTATATAAATCTACTTTTTCAACTCATAAAATCTCATAAAATCTAAACATGGAGCAATTCTGATGAAAATTTAGCATCCATATTGAGATGTGCTTGTAGGTGTAAAATACTCAGTTTTGAATACTTGGTATGAAAGGCTAATAAGAAGACTTACTATGAAAGAAAAAAGGAATTAAAAAATCTTGTTAATTTTTATATTGATTGCATGTTGAAATGATATTTTGGATATACTGAGTTAAAAAAAATTCTTAAATTGATTCCACCTGTTTCTTTTTAATGTTTTCAATATGACTGCTAGAAAATTTAAATCTACTTGTGAGTTTCATATTCTATTTCTATTGTGTGGTGCTACCTCAGGCAAATTATCTCATTTAACCCTTACGAAGACTCTCCAGAGTGCTCTTACCTCCATTTCACAGGTGAGGACACTCGAGGCCCAGAGAGAACAAAACACATGCCCGAGGTCACCCAGCTAAGTATTGGAGCCAGCCTAATTCCAGATTTTCAGCTGGGGCTCTGATTATGGTCGCACCTCAAAGCATAATGAAGCACATCAGCTGGCGTTAATGGGAATCTGGCATCCAAATAAAAATTTACTGCGGTGTTTGGATACCAAGACTCAAGGCTGAAGTCATAAGATTTTCATAAATTCAATCTTTTAAGATTAACCTGGCTGTCATTAATATCATCAAGCACTTAACAATGCAGGAGGACCAAAGGCTATTACTACAGCCTGTCTTACCAGATGAAGGATTCAAATTAAATTCCATCAAACCACTCTGAGCCAATACACTTTGACAAGCACCTCACATCCAAAATCTCCAAGAGCCTGGAATTTTTTTTTTTTTAATTTGCTCCCCCTTCTTCTTCATCAAGAGACAAAAGAAAGCCTAGTAATATGCTGAATGGGGTGAAAGAAAATACAACAAAGTTAATACGGGACTATAGATGGCCCTTCAGAATTTGTAAAAACAAAAACAAGAGAGCACGTTTTCATCACTGCACAATATTGCTTTGTTTAAAAGCCAAGTCTCAGTCTTGAAACGTGTTGGTAATAAATCAGCAGGCATTATTTTAAATCAACTGGTTTTATGAAATAAGCCAAGAGTTGAAAGAGGCAAGACTAATTACCAACATTCCTTGATGAATTACTTAGCGGCGTGTGCTAAGTCAATGTGTGTCTACGTCTTGATCCCCAATTTTATCCCGTACTTATTTCCCAGGAGGTAAAAAGAACATGTGGCTAATTAAGGCACCGATCTCCACAGCCAGAAGTACCCAAGGTAAGATTTCTTTTGCAAAAAGAAAAGGTTCTTTGCCTGGTACTTATTAATCTAATTTTTACTACTTCACTAGAAAAACAGAGCTAATCTTGTCACCTTTAGGCAGTCTGAACTACCATGCAGTGTTCAGAAAAAATGTTACATATTTGTAATTTAGCCAATAAGAATTTCTTAAGCCTTTCCTAACTAGCAGGAATGTCTCTGGTTTGTCGCTTCTAATTAAGCCTCAACAACATTTCTAGCTTCTAAATTTTAATTATATAAAACTCAGGGCCAACAGGGGAGATTACAACAAAGCTATGCGTGGTGGTAAGGTAGTAAAAATCTCAATCTTGATTTTCATATTAGGCCTCTTAACTACTTTTAAAAATTATTCACAACCTATTGAAACAAATCCTTTTATTCAGTTTTAATTTTCAGTACCCACACATCCTTGCTATCTTTCCTATCAGAAAGACCATTAGAGTTACATAATGTGCATAAATAAGTCTAGTAAACTCACCTGACAGAATCGTGCAGCTTAAAAAATTGTGGGTGAAGAGAGCTTTGCTAAGACTCCTAAATGCATTAAAAACACTCACTTTAATTACATTAAGAGTGAATGAATATCCCCTCCTTGTAAAAAAAAATAACAACAACAACAAAGCCTTTGACCACTGCCACCTACAATCCCAAAACTCATTCCAGAGGTAACTAGTAGAAACAGTCTGGTATAGCTTCATCTAGAGCCTTTTCTAGGACATCCTCTATTTTTTAAAAGAGTAATTAGGACTCTTATTTTCCTAGGACCATCTCTGTTTTAAAAGCCTCCTACTTCATCTGCTTCGTATGCTCCAATTTTGATTCATCTCATTTTCAGTTATAAATCAATATGCAAAAACACCTAACTTAATAAACGAAATCTGAAAGGGTAGAGTATTGTCAGGAGCTAAGTTTTCCTTAAAGTTCAGGCTAATACTCATAGAAGTCAACAAAAGGAGACATATTCAGGGCAAGAGCCAATATTCTAGTACCGATAGCAGCTATAACCTTGCACAAAGCCACTGTCCTGATTTACATATTTTAAACTCAGACACTTATTTTAGTAGCGCAATGTAAAAGTAATTTTTGCTTACACATGTCTACAATCTTTATTGTTCAAAGGCATACCAATGAAAGTAGTCCATCAGTGGTCTTTCAAACCTAAATCCTTCCTTTTAATTGTTGAGATTAAGTAGGTAACATAGTGAAGAAGACCTGCAATCTTTTCATACAGTAATATAAGATTAATTAGAGCTGACATTATTCACGTAAAAGCAAATAAAAATGACCAGAACTGAGTTCCAGTTATAAGTGCTAAAATATAGCAAAAGTTCTAATACTGATGGGGGCAGGGGATTATAAGTGCAATCATAATTTCAGGGGAAAATTCATTTTAAAAGATGTGTGAGTCTATCAAATTTGGTATTTAAAATAATACAAATGTATTAATAAAATATATAAAACTATAAAGCATATAAATTATTACAGTGGCCAACAGAATCTTTAGAACATAAGTGATCTTAAGTTACAATCTTTAGATGTTTCAGAAACTTTTACTGTAGTGCTTTTTGACAAAAGCGATGACTATAACTAAACCATAAATAACCACCATGGTCAATGTAGCCAGGCAGTTTTTATATGGTAAGGACACATCCTGGTCTTTCATTATACATATCATAGTGACTCATAGAGACACATTAATTGTTCAATATAGATGGCCTTTAAAAATCCCATATGCTTAAGATAATGTATTCTTCTGTTAAACCTGTGAGACCCCTCTGTAGTTTCTTCTTCCACTTTGCTCTACCATATTCTATTACTGGTGATTCTTTAGAAATGTTTAGAGTACATCTTTAAATTCTGTAGGAAACATACAGGCAGCAGGGCAGGTGGTTACAAGTAGATAGGGTAGGATGTGGAGCCTAATCGTGTGGCCTAGTCGTGTGACCAGAAGCCGGGGACAATTTCCCTATACCTTAGTTGCCCCAACTGGAAGATGGGGCATATCCTACCCAACCCGTAGGAGTGCAACGGGGATGAGATAAAAGATATGAAATATTCAGTCTACCACCCAATTCATCCAATAATTAATGTCACTGCAGTCACTGCCTTCCCTCCTCCAAGCTGCTTTAGTTAGTACCACATTTATACCAGTAATGCTTATACAAATTTTAAGTACAGCCTGGAGCTCCGTAATAAACATTTGCAACAGGCCCCAGGCTACCAAGTCAGTCAAGAGACTGAACACTGCTACTTATCCCTATTAAAGTTTCTCAGGTCATTCCCTCTAGGAGAGGTATGACCACCAATGTCTAAGAAATCTGGGCTGTGGAGTTCAGTTGAGCGGTTTCAAATCCTGATTTTACTACTTACTTCAGCAACTTTGGGGGAGCTATCTAAACCCTTTGCCTCAGCTCCCACATCTGTGACATTGGCATGCTAATAATAACTGCTCAGTGCCGGACATGGTAATCAGGGCTGCTATCCTAACGGTTCTCCTAGGGAGATACAGACTACCTAGGATGTAAGTTAAGAGTCTTAATAAGTGTTCTCTAAACAACACAAAGAGAAGAGCTGAGAAAGAGGCTGAGTACTCTACAGAAACGTTTCTCAACCTTTTTGCCATCATTGCCCACGTGCCCCTAAGGAGACTTTTTAGACATATTTTTTTTCTAATTGTCTCTCCCTCATCTCCATCCCCATGAAATTTCAACAGGTACATATACTGCACATCTGTTTACGTACCATGGTCCTGTAGAGGGCCGTAAACCATTGCAACATCTAAGATATTTTTGCCCTCCAATAACCAATATTTGCCCTCCTAGGGGGCAAAATCACCCTTTTGAGAATGCTTACTCTGTAGGTCTCATCACATTATGAAGAAGTTACCAATCAGAACCTGATTTTTTTTTTTTTTTTTTAAAGAGGGCACACTCTAATTTTCTAGGAGTGAAGTCTCACTTCTAGGTCTCAGACCTTACTATTCTCCTTAAGATGTCACTCTAACCTCCAGTAGTATGGAATTATGAGAACTGTATAAATGAAAAGAGAGTACACTTATCAGTATGGCTTCTTTTAACAGCAGAAAAACAGCTGAGCAGGTGCCTTCTAACATAAACTCACAAGATGACTTCAGTTCATTGAGATGCAAAAGACCCTCGTGCCTAAAGAGAAGGTGTCCCTCCCAAACCTGCATGGTGCAGATGCCCACAGAACATAGCTGGCCCCATCCACAACCTGAGGAAATCAAACCACCCAGATTCTATTGTACCCTTTGGGCCCATAAAAATGCCCTTGGGGTCATAGGGGAAGAAATCATTTCCATTTTGTGTCAATATTACCAAGTGAACATGTGATAAAGGCTGATATTTCTATGTTTTCAGAAAAGTGGAATTAATTCATAGGCTTAGCTGTGTCAAGGCTGAATATTTTGTATAATATAGTTGCCCTCCAAAGATCTGCCCTTTCAAGTGGACCAGGACTAAAATATCTAAGCAAAGATGACTTTCTTTAGCCAGCATCTCATTACTAGTTACTAGTCACTAAAAGCAGTGCAAACGGAAAACGACATCTTAAAATTAATCGACATGCATTCACTGAGATTTTTACACTAATTAGCCTATGCTAAGTTTGATTTTATCAAATGTAAGACAACTCTAAGGAGCACCTTCTTGTGCCAGGGGTTCACAAAGCAGCACGGGAAGCAAATGGCTGCCAGTCAGTGCCCATGCAAACTGGCACATTCTTGTAACACTAGAATGATCGAACTGCTTTCGAGACACAAAGTAAGAAGTCCCCACTCTGCTTAAGGAAGAATGGAGTTTGAAACAATCTTCTCAAAAGTAGAGACAACCCAGAAAGAGAAGCAATTCTATTTCTTTTGTTCTATTTGCAAACGTGAACAACGAGATAGGGCTTATGTCTACCTGACCAATATATATGTCTACCTAATATATTTCTTCAGACTTTGCTCCCACAAAAGGCAATTGTAGGTATGGAAAGCAGGTAAGGTTAGGAAGGCTGCATCCTAAACTGTTAACAGCAGCTCCCTCCAGGGACCTAGATGGAGGGAAAGGGTGGGAGGGTGGGAGGGAGGGAGGGAGGATTTCCTATTGCATTTTTCTTCCACACTGTTAAAATTTGTTCCAAGTTAACAAGTATTGTCTATAATTTTTAAAATCAATAAAAATGAGTTTTAAAAAGAAACAAAATTACCTTTTTTGTGCCACTGAACATATCAACGTGATCCTACTAGGAGATTCAACAATTCTGTAGGGAAATGAGGTTTCTCTCTGGGAGAATCAAGAGCTGTTTGTGAAACTTGGAAACTAAGTCCCTTGGTCCCCTGAGAAAGATATGGCCTTAAACACACAGAGTTTGATCCAAAAACAAAAGGACACCAAAGTTTACAAACTGAAACTGAGGTTCACAGAACGTTCATGAAAGTCACACTGACTAGTGACAAAAACACAGACGAACATGAATAAACATATGATGGGCCATGGACTAGGGTAATAGAATTCTCAGATGTCCCTTCTAATGGGGACAGTGCCTCTAGCAACAGATTCCTTTTAACTAAAGGGAGCAAGGCAAGCCGATCTGAGACGTGCTGCATCTGTTCCTGTTCCTTGCAGCCACCGTGATGCTAATCAGGTTCCATATTCCCGGCTAAATAAATCAGGAACAAAATCTAAATGCATAGTTGGGTGTGGGAGTAGTCCCTTCTGCTAATCTGTAACCCACCAACCCATCTGTAACTGCACACACCCTTTTTTGAGTTTCTTTATTATATCTAAAGAACACCTTGAAAATTCTACACCAGGTAGATTTCATAAGTTATATAGAAAGATCAGCAATTGAGTCATCGACCCTTACCCTCACGAGCAAAATCTCAAGGAATGTTGGGTGTAGAACAGGGTGACAAGGAAGAACTTCCATCCTGCTTCCCTAGAATAACTATCCATACGGGATGCCACATTAGGACCCTGGAAAAATGTGTTTCTGTATTTGATGAACACAAAGTATCATTTCTAATTCTGCAGCAATCTGCCCAATTTCTTAGATTGTCTGAGATGATTTGGGGAAAAAAAAAAGAAAAATTAAAAAATAAATTCTTTCAAACTACTGAAAATATCCTGAAGTTAAAATCTTTTTTTGTTTACTTTAAATTCATATAACCTTTCTTCTAAGGAGAACAGAAAATTTCAATGTACAATCTATTCCAGAGAGACACCTTGCTTTTCAATTTCTAATCTGAGAAATGTTTTCAAACTATAAGCTAATATCTTCAAGCTATAACTATCAAAGTCCATGTAGGGAGAGAAATTTTGATAAACTTGTCAGTCCAAGGTCAGAGCAACTGGGTGCTCCTCTTATAATCTGTCAATTAGAGAGATGGGACAGTAAAAATATATGCTTGATGATTGTGTAGACAATAACACAGCACTGATACATTATGCTTCTTTAGCTATGAGACTTGATATGTATCTACAAGGTCTGTCCCTGGTTCCTCCGCTTTTGTTTGAAAAGAAGCTATATCAAATTTCAAACCTCAGGTTGGTAAGACTCCTATGTCAATAAAACCCACCTGTACAAGAAATTGCTTTCATTAATGGTGTTTAATGACTTTTTAAAATTAATTCATAATTTGAAATAAGGTATGTTCACTAATGCAAAAAAATGCATTATGTACTTCAAGTATTGGTTAACTTATGATAAAAAAAAAGCATACTTAAATTACAATACTCAGTTGAGTAGGGTTCTTCTTAATCCCAGAGGATATGTCTAATATGTAAATATATAGCGATAAAAGTAATCATTCCATGTAACCCAACATGAAAATCAATAATAGAAATAAAGCTATTAATTAATTAAATCACTATAGAAATCAGATACCAATCCTGCAAACCTTCGCAAATTTACAGACTGAACGATGATCACAGGAAGAATAAGCAATGCACATTTCCGACCTCTAATATGAATTCAGGAGACTAGACTTTAGTTTCCCTGAAGTTGTGAACAATTTTTAAATATGCTTTATAAAACTTCATATTTTTTAAGCATAACTCTGCTAAAAAATAAAAGAGGGGGGATTAATCTAAAAACACTAAATTAGCTTTCAAATCAGTCATTCAACCCACTGATAAGTAATGTTGGTAACCTGAGTTTATGTGTGTGATCTTATATCAAGTTCTTACAAACCAGTAGGAAATAGATTTAACCAGGATGCTCTAGCACATGCTAATATGTCTGACTGTACACACCTACCTCAACTGAGAAGCAGGTATGTTCCATTCTGGCAATTTAAATCTTTAAAAATTAAATTAAGAATTTATTCAGGCTGCACTATGAGAAAATATTTATTCAATGTAATCTGCTCTTAGTGCACTCGATTAGTATACTTGATATTGTTTATTCTTTGAAAATGTAAATTCATAGAAAAATTGTCCAAAATTAAGTAAATTAACTTTTTGCATTATAAAAACCATTTATTTTATAAAATTGTGCTTACGATTTAAACTATAAAAGGGAAGAGAAAAACAGTCCACATTTCACTCCCCTTTCTCTAATAAATATTATACAATATTTTCATACACAAAACTTATGAAAATATGTAAACTATTTTATAAAGTATCAAGTCTTTAAGTCTCTAAAGCAATCACTTATATGATACTCTCCTTAAAATTGTTATTGGAATTTCTTAGACTGTCATATGAAATCATATATTTTTATTTGGTCTTTCACTTAAGGATACAAATCCTCATTGCTATGCCAACAATTCTGTTTCTTCATTTTTATGACACACTTCATTACTTTATATAACTGAAGTATAAAAATGCACACAAATGAAGTATAAATAGAGATCAACTATATTCAACATGAAATATAAATTTATCAATCGCTCATTTTTGGTTACATTCAGTCTCCCAGTTCTAATAACTTATTAGTGCTTTAACTTTGGACATAAAGTAAGGATTGCAGCTCAAGCAGTATTACCAAGACACAGAGACATATAAAGAAAAATGGGTATATTATTCAAACCATTTATTATAGATTTTAATTTTAATCATTTGTCAAAATAACATATTTGAATAAAAACATTTAAGAATGATGTCCATTTTTAAGATGATATGGAAATGTTTCAACACATTTGCATTTGGATAATTTTCCCACCATGGGATGGATATAACTGCCTTAATAGGACTCCTGATTTCAATTACATACTTTAATATAATATGAAATATTATCTTTGGATCGGACATAATCCACTACTAGCACAAACCCATGTCATATCTTCTAAAATTTTTCCTTCAGATTTAAAAAGTTGACTATTGCAGTGAATAAAACAGACGTATTTCTCCACTTTTTATTATTTAATTCATACAACTTCAAATAATCTAAAGTATAGACAAAACAATTATGATTCCTGTGAATAGCAGATGACAACTTAATCTTAAATAAGTCTTAAATCTATAAAAAAAACAGTGATTGTCAACTTCACCCAAGCAGAACAGAAAGTTTTAATATATAATCTATTCCTAAGGGAAGATCTTGCCTTTACTGAGGGGGAGGGGAAGATAAAATATTCATTAATTGTGGCAATATTCAGAACTTCAATCACAGTGGACTCAAATTTTATGCTAAACTGTTTAAATATTTTTTGTCCTTACAGAATTTCAATTTTTCCATAAAAGTTTCATCATTTCATCACTACATTTTAAAAATGTCTTTGCAAATAAAAACAATTGACTTAAAATTTTTTAAAAGAATTTCTTTCCTACTTCCTAGTAAGAATTATATATTGCTCACCAATTATAACACATCATCCCCTCTATTTGTTTTAATATTAAACTTTAAATAGTGGGAGATGTTTTTTTGAGCACACAAATGAATGCAAAGACGAACAATGAATCACCGGTGTGTAAAGTCCACATTGTTTAATGAACAGTAACACTTGGGACTCTTCAGAATGAATCAATTAGGTGAATGGGTTGAAAAACATTTTTTTTAAGTAAGGGAAGTTCCCTTACTTTCCTTTTAACTTTCCTTGCATCAGTCATATTTAAGAGTTGCAATATTTATCTTTAAACAAGGAATATCTCCCAATGTCTGTGGACACACATGTGAGATGGAATTCTATTCTTAGACTTGTTACAATTTTCCCTATAATTAGGAAGCTATATGTCCCTGATAGAATGACACTAACAAGCTCCTGCAGTTTCTACTCCAGCAAGAAATCAAAGAGACTCAAAACAGACAACTCACTTCAGTTAAAGGATTATGCACTCTGGTTATTAAAGCATAGAAATCTCCTACAGTTTTATAACTGAAGAGACTTTCTGAAAGAGTCAGATTCTATAGCTAAGATTATTTATTAAATAAAGAAGAAAATTAAAGAATGGCCATGGAATGTGTTGGGGGAAGATGTATACATAAGTTATTAGAAGAGGCTCATTTTAGATAACCTGTACACTTTGAAACTTTCTCAAAGAAAGATGGAAAGATACCGTTACAACAGACACTTTTTCCTACTTGTGATTTTTCATAGAATATCAACACTCATCCCCATTTAGTGATGGTTACTATTATATTACATTTACAGAGAGCCTTCATCTGTCTTAGAATACAAAGCCATGGAGAAATCAATGGAGCTGGCATTGACAAACATGATTCAGATAGGTCAATAGGACCGAATACATGTTCAGATAAATAAAACACCTAGAAAATGGAAAATGTTCTGGAAGAGGGCTTGGCCCAACCAACAAGAGCGACACTCACGTACCTTAAGGACTTCCATCGGCACCTGGGTGGCAGAGGGTAGGGTGGTGGGCACACTGACGTTTATGGCTGGTGTCTGACTCACAGGCACTCTCTGTTGCATGAACTGGGCCGCCTGCAGCTTCTGCTGCTGCTCCCTGCGCTCCTGCTCCTGCATCTGCTCACGCATGAGTTGCTGGCGTAGCAAGATGCGTGATGTCATACTGGAGGAGCTTATTGGAGGCTTGGAGGCCCCAGGATGCTCCTCGGAACTGCTGTGGGAAAACCAAAAAATGTACATTTAGTTTCCTAATGAGACCCTTCATTTGCATTTTGGGGTACCCTAAATTGCACCAAACTATGAAATGAGCTTGTGCAAATATAATCAAGTTGCAGAATAGTACTCCACATAATCGAAAATCAAGAGGTGACAGGACTGAAGTCATTAGTAGTTGAATTAAAATAAGTCAGCTTGATTACATCTAGGCATTTTTATCATGCAGCTTAAATTGTTTTTTTTTTTTTTTGACATTTTATACCGCATACTACTCATCACCACCAAATATAGCGTCGCCATACGAAGTGCCAAGAAGCAATGCATCTTAATGGCACCCAGATTTCCACATTTAAAAATAAATTGCTTGATTTGCTTTTTTATAACTGAATCTAACCCAATAACTACTTCTATGTTATTCGAATTCCCTGAAGATGTCTAAAATGTTTACTAACACAGATGTGTTTAAAGAAAAGCTGAATTTTGCCATGGGGAAATTTTTCTATGATATGGGAGGTAAAAATCATTAATGAAAGAAACATCTGGACCAGAATGTTAACACTGAACTCGACCTCAGTCTTTAGGAAAGAGGGCAGAAGACAAGCTGGTCTGACAAACCAATTCTTCTCTGCCTGGCTTTCTTTGTACCGTCTTTTCTTCCAACTCATGGTGGTATGCCCTCTCCTACATGCACTCTGCATGTTCCCCTCGAGGCCTATTTCTAATGGTTTTGGGATTTAACTCTCTCCAAAATTATTTTAAATGCTTAAATGTTACTCATAAGTTAAAAAGAAAAGACTTCCTAATTTTCCTAAATATGGTTTTCAATTGTTTATTTTGCCAGTTCTATGACATCGACCAGTTATTAAACCTCTCTTTGCCTTTATCATATCCAGGAAAAAGAGACAGCAATAGTTTTTTGTTCAATTATCCATTTATCAAAGTAGGAGGTGTTCTTAAAATTTCTATTGCAATCATTATATTTTAAAACTATAGCTCATAGGGATTTTGTGAGGATTAAATAAAAAAATAAACAAACTAATTCACATAAATCCCCTCGTACAATGAGCACCATGTAGTAGTGCCTCAATAAACAGTCACTGTTGCTATGATTATAATCTAGAAAATTAAATTTTTTATTTCTAGCAATAAAATTTTCTAAAAAATGTTTAGGGCAAACAGTACAAAACCTTAGCACCTGGAAACAGAAAAAAGTAACATTTGAGAAAATATTCACTGTTCAAGGAAAGCACCTTTAGCTTCCTTCCTTGAGTATAAATTCCAGTATTGTCTTTACTTTTTAATAAGAGTCAAAATAAAGCCTTTAAATCATTGACCATCCTCATAAACTCCTTTAAGATAAGAACCTTCAACTCTGCAGATAATGAACATGCTAAAGAATGTGTTTCACCCTCATACAGTTCCGGAAAACTACCTAATAAACATTATGCTAGCAGTTTACTTACTACTCACCACAGGAAACTGTTTCAGTAAATTATGATAGGTTTGTATAATGTAATACTAAAAATGGTGTAGAAATATATTTATTGTGCTGAATAAAAACTACACAATACTCCAGATGCAAAATAGTATTCAAGGTATGATACAATTTTTAAAAAATATTCACTGTGTGAAAAAATATGATAATGTTACTCTGAGCCATTGCTGGTATATATTATCACAATCCTTTAGAGAACAATTTAACAATATTACCAAAAGCTGTAAAATTATTCATACAATTCGATTAAAAAATTTCAATGGCAATTTTCCTATGAAAATAATTCAAAATGTAGAAAAGTTGACATTACAAATCTATTTTCAAATTACAAAATATTCTGAACCACCTAGAGTTGACCCCTAATATGAGAATAGTTAAGTAAATTATGAGAGGAGATACGGGTTAAAGGATACAAACTTTCTGATATGAGATAAATTCTGGGGATCTAAAGTACAGCATGGTGGCTATAGATAATAACACTGCTATACATACTTGAAATTTGCCAAGAGAGATCTTAAATTGTTCTCATTACAAAAAAATAAAATAAACGGTAACTGTGTAAAGCGATGGATGTATTATTTAGCTTGATTGTAATCATTTCACAATATATACATGTATCAAATCATCACATTATATACCTTAAATATATACATTTTTTGTCAATTATATCTTAACAAAGCTGGGGAAAAAATAAAACCATTTAAAAGATTTAAGCATAAAATAGGTTAAAAAAGTAAATCATAATACATGAATGATACATGAACTTGATAATATACTATTTTTTTAATTACACAACTACAGAGCAAAGTGAGAAATGCATATAATAAGAGTAAATTAAAAAGTAGGATTCAAAACTGTATTTACATTCTAATTTAAAGTAAGTAAAGTATGCATATGCTCACAAATACACACACATGACTGTCAGGGACTATATAATTAAAGTTGCCAGAGTGGGAGTGGAATTACAGGTAAATTTTTTTTTACCTTTTTCCCCTAAACTAAATAAAGCTATAATGATTTTTTTAAATGACACTAATTTAAGAACATGAAGGAATGACTTGAATGACCAAAGTCACCATTTGGTTAGAAGAAAGGAGACTGGATCCATCAATGACCATATTTTGAGAACAGGACGGGAAAGTAGTGACTAATCCAGCATATTGGTTCACTTAGAAATCTTTAGCATCCCAGAAGAGTTAAATCCTTTTTCCTTTAGTTTCCTACAGACACACACAGATTGAACAATCTTGATACCCTGCTTATGATTTTAATATCAGAATAAGAATACTTAGGCATTACTCAAAATAATCTATTCACCAGGTTAAGTTCTACTAAAAGAGCATCAAAAGAAAACATACTTTCCCCCTTTAGTATGTGTTCAAAACCAAAATGTACTTTCCTAAACCAAGAAAAGAAGGGCGGGGGAAGGGTAGGGAGGGGCGGGTATTTAAAATAAATAAATAAACGGTCTTAGTATTCAAAGCCTGTCAGGTTAAAACATTCCCAGAGAGGCTGATCCTTTTGATAAAAACAGGAGCAAACCTTTGTGCTGTAGCAAATGCAGCTGTGGAATAATCGCACTAATTAGCTGCTCAAGACAAGCCATTGGCTGTAATACGGAGGGAAAAATCCTTTCAATTAACAGTAAAACATTCTTGAGACATGTTAAATTAAAATTACTAGTTATCAACTACATTAAGGTTTCAGACTTTAAAGTCGACAACAATATAATTTAAAGCATTTACTGAAAATATCCCGTCAGGAAAAAAACACACGTATTTATACAGTAGACCCATATAAATAAATGGAAATCCCACTGAAGAAAATCTAGCAGGGCTCGTTAATTGACATTAATAATAAATCTCACCCCCTACACACATACATACACACACACATACACAAAAACCATGAAAGGAAGATTGTAGTCACTTCATTGCACATACTCCCTGCAGGATATTTCTACATCGTTAAGATGACTCCCGGATTCTCAGCTTTACTTTCGATCTTTTAAACATCCTTTTCTCATAGAAATAATTGAATCTGCAATTATCACCTTACAGATAAAAATAAAGATATCTACACTTCCAAACGTTAGCAAGACAAATGAGCATAATGTTTTAAACTCAAAATCGAGGTTTACATGAGACCATTACAGGTGGCCACAAAGTGTATTTTTAAAATGAAGACCTGGTATTTTAGACACTAATAGCAAGCAAAGAGAGCTGTCCAAATGAATGTATTTAATTTTAAAAGCTAACTGAACTCATCCAGGGCCCAAGAAACTCTATCTGTGTTAGATAATACTAATTCCATGAGTCTGATTCCTTTTAATCAGATTATGTAAAGGTCATTTATTCAATAAATAGTGGAGTGTTTCCTTTGTGCCAGGTGCTGGGAATACCTGGTTTCTAATCTCATAGAGTTTAAAGCCATGGTCATATAATTTTTATGAGATGCCTTAAAATTAAGTCAATTATCTAGATTATCTGACTCTTATCTAGTTCCACATGGGCAGGTATGGATCTCATCATAAGAAATTACTCTTTGAAAGCCAGTTGAAGAAGAGGAAAATGCCTTTACTGGCACTCATCCGAATCACTGAAGCCAGACACACAACTTCCCTGAGAACTGGGAATTGCTCAACAGTGACTCAAGGAGATGACCATCAATTGGGCTCAAATTCTAGCAGTTACTGCCGAGCATGGTGATATTTACAGAGCAACTCCACTTCTCTGAGCCTCTCTAAAATGCTCCTCCCCAAGGTACTGCATTCACTGAGTACTCAACCTACAGCTGCACTATGGATGCTAGGTAGCCACTAAATATAATGAGTTCCTACCCCAATGGCCGAATTTACTTTTTTAACTTTCAAAGCTTCTCCTTTCTCTGTGATGGTAGAGGTGTGTGGACATGCGCTCCAAATTATCTGATATATTCCTAAATTCAAAGAGTTAATTCCACTACCTTCATTAACCACTTAAGTATATCATAAATTCCATTCAACCCATTACCCCAGCATCCAAATGACATCTACCCGAACACTCCTCACCTTTGACAATGATGCCAAACTCCTTAGGCAGACCTAAGAATCAGTTTTTGGTTTCTCCATATCAGGGTCATCCCAGATAGGAAACTGTTGTCAGTTGAAATTTAGTCTCTAGGCTGAAGGAACTGATAAACTTTTCCCTGTACTTCCTCTCGTCATTTCCTCAGGCAGAATCCAGTTCTGCGACTTACTAACCTGTAGTCATGCCCAAGTTAGGCTATCTCTGAGCTTCAATTTTCCTTATTTATAAAGAGTGTTTAATACATCTGCCTGTCAGCACTGTGATGAGGATTAAAATATGTAATAGATGTAAAAAAACTAAGTGCAGTGACTGGAACATATTCCAATAAACTGGAACACAGTTCAAAAATTAGTAGTAAAAAATAGTATTAAACCATGAACATGCTAATTCTTTCCCGATGTAAGAAGGCAATTTTTATAAGCCTATATGCAATTTTGGACCATAACAGATTAGTCTTTTAAGGTTAGGTAATCCCTATTTAATTCAGAGAACATGACAAAGTTTTCAAGAGTGGAGAGAGGAGGTAGTTTATCCTGCAATTATTTCATGAGTCATAAAAATCCTGGCATTTTTCTCCGGGAAAAATTAATCTTCACTATAATCATTCAGTTGATAGAGCTCAAAGCCTAGCATTTGCCTGCACTAGGGTACAATGTAATTCTATACAGGAAACCACAATGGCTGATGTTCACATCCACAGTGGAGATACAGAAAGGGACAAAAATATTAACTTCGCTAAGTACAGGTGAGAAAGCTATGTCATGGATAGGTTAAGCTACAGGCATTTCCAAATACAAAAGGCTGGCTGCCACAAAATTAGCTAAGTAGGCTCTCTAAAATCAAAATGCCCAGTCTCTATCCCTGGAAATTGATTTCATTTTAGGTAAATCTCAGGAATCGATATGTCTACAAAAATTCTGCAGTTAATTCTAATGCCTGGCCATTTTTGAAAACTAATAGTCAAACACCCCAAGATCACACACATGTAGTTGCTACATGAACCCACACATCTGATTCTTAGACCAGAACACTTTCTTCCATGTCTGAGGAAATTCACATTCCATCCTCACCTCCAGTATACCTGACAAGAGCTCTGAAGAGTCTTTCCAACACGGAAATCAACATGTTGAGTGAAATGGAATGGGGAGGACTACTCAGCTCTGCCAAATGGGCTATAAACCCAAACAGACAAAAATATCAGTCCAGATATTGCCAGTGGATCTTTATAGTTACAAGACAACTACTTTATCATAAGTAAAAGGAACATACAGTCTGAATCTATAGAAATTGCCTCCAATGAGTTTGTTTTGTCAGCTAAAAGAAATTCTTAGGAGTCTTTTCAAAGTACCTCCAAGTATACAAATCACTAAAGAGTTGGTAAATGGATATATCTTTTTAAATGACAACATTTCAGAATGATCGGCACTTCCATTATCCTAACCTTTCCAGTCCTTCCAAAGTAATCAGTCTGTAAATGGAAGCATGACTTTTTTTTTTTTTTTTTACCATGTATGGTGGAAGTACCAATAAGAAAATATTGAAATTGAAATAAGAAAATAAGAAACTGTCACTTGTACGTAAAGCAGCTGAGAATATAACCCATGTAAATGTGAAAGTAATAGATTTCAAAAATTGATATCTTCTGGACTTTTGTCTTCATGACCCTTGGGATTTAGTGATCATGAAAAAAAATAAAGACCTGCCAAAATTCTAGCATTTTCGGGTAGTATTACCAGCTCAGACAATAATTACTACCGGTTTCTGGAGCAAAGAAAATAAAAATTGCTTGCAAAGTGCAGCTTGTCTTTCTCCTCTTCTTTCCTTCAACAGATATTTAAATGCTTTCCAAAGGCCACGTTCTGCTAGACATGAGGGCTATCATGATGTCCAAAGGGGACAGTGCTCCTGTCCTCTGGGGCACTGTATCTTTCATTATACAAAAGGAAGAAAAAACATTCCAAAAAGTAAGAACCACCAGTAATTTATAAGTTAAAATCTGAAATCTTTATTTTTCAACACCTTAACCCCATTTAGTTGATAAAATTTGGACACTCCTCATATGTATTCAAGAATAATATTCTTTAAGCTGGACCTTCAGCAGGTATCATTGAGAGTAATCTCAGTAATTGATTGATTAGATCAAAATCAAAGAAAGCCCTAATAGTACTCCCAATATATCAATATTCTTCAAAAGAGGATACAAAAGAATGATACTCTGGGGGCGCAGAAAGGAAAAAATAGAACATTTTATATATATATATTATGTATATATATATATATATATAATATATACACACACACACACACACACACATATATATGACAGAATTTATATATATATATAATATATATACACAGTATATATATATATACACACACATATATATATGTGTGTGTGTGTATATATTTCATTTTTATCTTCTTTTTGTACATGTTATATAATGTGATATTAGCACATGTATCCAATTTATAAATAAAATAAAAATACATTGAGATTGCTTGAAAAAAATTCCTTAACTAAGAGCTAAGAACAAAAATGTTTAAGAGATCTCTGTAGTATATGAACAATGTACTTCCAGGCAATTTTCACTATCAGATTTTTTTAAGTTGGTTATTTTCACCACTCCCAAAGAGTTTCTCACTTCTATACACTCCAGTTAAAGAGAACGTCAACCTCTTACTAAAAAATATTTTCATCCAAGGATATGAGGATGCCATTTCCTCATTTTATGACCACAATTGATCTCCATTTTCCACAGATGCCACTATGGGTTAGCACACTCTTAATACTCAAATCCCTTTGAGAAATTGTCTCTGCAAGTCAGACTACCAAAAGGCTAAAAAGCAGATGAAGTTGAGATGCCCCACATTTAAGCTTTCTGTCTTTCATATCAAGCTTCCTTTCACTAGATCACACTCTAGAATTCTTGCTTACTCTGCCCAACTATGGAATTCTATTCACACCTAGCTGACATGTTTTTAAAGACTCCAAAAACTCATTCACTATAAAGTGTATGTAATTGATATAACATGGCATGATACCCCACCTAGAGTATTTTAAAAGAAAGAACTTCTTTAATCCGAAACTTTGACAATCTAACGACAGAATTCAGACATCAGCGTTAAAGTAATTGGTAGGATCTTTTTAAAGACAGAAAACCATTCTAAACTTACTCAAATAACTGCTCTAGGTATAGGATATGCTCTTGTCTTCTTGTCTAGACAACATTATAACAGGTCAGAGAAGAGTCAAAAGCCTTAGGCTGCCATCACTTAGCAATTACTACATGTCTAGCAATATCTATCAAATTTGCAATACTGTGGGGAAATCAAGACAGAAGTACTAACTGTGGTCTCAGGAGCAGCGAATAGGTACACCTGTCATGGTGTAGGAGGCAGCCTTACAAATAGTAGTGATGATTTACGGGGGTCACATGTTATTCATACTTGCCCAGAATCCTGTCCAACTTCTTTGGTAAAGTACCCTGATTTCACTTTTAAAAAACAGATTTTTCACTTTCATTCATGAGGATGTAGTGGTGCTACTAACTCCAGACACAGAAACACGCTCTAGGCTTGACCAATCAGCATATGCATCAAATGGGCTTGAGCTCCAAGATGATCCAATAAGAGTCAGCCCTATGCTTTTGACAACAACTACTGGGGTAAAATAACTCTTTACACTAAGGTTTGGAAAGATAGTAGAATGTAGAATGTAAATCTGGAACTTCCTGAGCTTATCTGGAAAAAGCCAAACTAGATACAACAGTAATGTGAGTTAAAAGAGTGAATGGAAAACTGAGAAGGAAGAACAAAGAAGGAGTCGATATTTGGATGACAGTGAGAATCTGAATCAAACCATCCCTGACTCCTTGATAAACCTAGATAGTAGATGTTGATTTACAAGGGCCAATCAATCTCTGTTTTTGCTTAAGCCAGTTTAATGTGTTCTGGTATACCACAGCTGGGTTTTTTGATGTCTTAGAAAATATTAGTTACTCTGAGGAAAAAAAAAAAAGTACCAAAGTTTCAGCCTAAGAGCTGCGACTCAATCTAGTATCCATTTTCCTATTTCCTCCTTGTTTTGGCTGGTATTCTGCCAAATGCTATAACATTCTCCAGCTTTCTAGGAGCTAGACTGGCTTCATGCCTAACTTCTGTCAATGAGATTTAAGAAGAAATGTTATATGGTACCTCCAGAAATTCTCCTTGAAGAGATACACCTTATTTGAACCTTCTGCCATCGTGTCCCCTGGAATTTGGTTATAATGGCTGGAGCTCCAACAGCTATTTTGGACCATGAGGATGAGGCCCTGAACTTAAGGACGGAGTTGAAATATACCTGGTCCTTCATGACGTGGTAGATAGTTCCATGAGGATAGGAGTTTTTACATTTTTATTCATATATAGATTTTCCAGCACCTAGAAGAATATTTGGCACATAGGAGGATGAGATAAATACCTCTTCAAAAGGCAAATTTGGTGTCTCTATCCTAACAAATATCTCACCTCAGAAAATCAGATAATACTGGAACCTTAGCGTTGGAAGAACTTTAATCAAACCATTTGTTTAAATCATACAGTTACACACAACACATTTCTCCAAGGAGATCTGAGCTCTAAAGACTTACTGTATTTCTTAATTCTAAGAAAAACTTTTCCTCCACATTTTAAGACTTTCCAAGTCAGAGCAAATCTTATAATCGATGTATATATTCAACAGAGTTTTCCCCTGCTCCAAACAATTGCCTTATAATAGACAGTAAATATGACGCAGGAAAAACATTTGACAGACAAATATTGTATAGCATTGAACTATACGTGGCCCCTCAAAAGCTGAAATTATATAGTTCGGGTAATTCAGAAATCTCGGCATTGGAGAAATCCATCAATCAAAAAGCAGAGAAAGAAACATCAATTCATTCAGTATCTTAAATGAAAATCTATAAAACATAACAGAAAAAAGCAGAAACGCTGGAGCCAGTATACCTAGATTTGAAATGTTGGCTCTATCATTTTTCAGCTATATGACTTGGGCAGTATTTTCCATTTGCCCAAATCTAAATTTTCTCATCTGAAAAACGGAGGTAAAACAAAGGTACCTTTGTCATTGAGGAATTATGAGAATTCAATGTGTTAACATAGGTAAGATACTGAGAATGGTGGTCAACACACCATGTAGACAAGTAAAAGTTAGGCGATAAATTCTTCTCTGCTATGTTTTAAATTCTGCATTGGCATCACCTGAGCATCTTACCATCTCAAAACTAGTGAAAACTGACAAGTTATTTTCTAGGAAGTCAAAACTCTTAGAACGTTGCTGTTTATGCTATGGTGTTCCTTTGCTTTCCTAGAGGAAAATATAAAAGAAACAATTAATTCACAGTGTGTGCCTTCCCTAAAAGAACAAGCACAAAGAAGTTAATGGGCAACAGCTCAGTGAACAAGTTTTGTCAAAGATATGTGCTAAGAATTTCATTCTGAAAAATTATAGGGAAGCATGCTCCTATGGCAAGTATTTGTTATCCGCAACAAAAAATTCAAAATAATTAAGCAAAAGTAGTTGAAATTAAGAATCAATTTTGGTGTACATCAAGGGTGACATCACCACTGTACTTATGCTACATCAGAATATGTTTTTAGCCACACGACATCCATTAATTTGCTTAAAATTAATATTTTAAAAATTATTAGGTTATAGAGGACATTCTTATGGTGTATGAATCACAAGGAATGGCTATTACCTCCCTAACTATTATCTGATTTACAAAGTAGAAATTTATAACATTTCTAGAATAATGACATTTTAAATACATAATTATATATACTTTGTTCATGAAAATGCTCTATCATTTTAGAGAGATAAGTAAACTGTTTTAATGAAATACAGAATGAAAAACATTTATAACAGTAAACTTAATACAGCAAAAACAACACAAGAAATTAGAAATCATTTTAAAAGCTTCTATAAGACCTTTTAAAGATGTGTCTATTGAATATTATGAACTTTAACCATGCTTAAACTATGAGAATTTTATTTTTTTAAGAATCAAATTCTCAAAATAGTTCTGCTACATTTAGTATTTTTCCATTATTCCTGCCGTCTTTAAACACACCTTCACAAGCTGCTGAACATAATGCATTTCTGACTTAATCAGAACCTCTCTCATGACCCAGGAACGTTCAGTAAATAATTATTAAGCTCCAGAGGTGGCTTTTGCATAAGGTGATTTGCTTGAATGCCTATTCACTTAGGGACACAGCTTTCAGCATTGGTTTCAAATCTTATCACCTAACATTGAAAGTAAATGTTAAAGAATGTAGGGAGAGTTAGCATCCATTTGTATTTCTCCATTTTAGTATTTCTTTGAAACTGACAGTTTTAAACATATTCTACGTTTACATGCCGGGCAGATGATTCTGATGTCTGGATGTTTTGTTTTCCTCTCAAAGAAAAGGAAAAAAAAAAAATCAATATACAGAAATGCAAAGGAGATTTTATTAATGCTACTGCTACTATTCCAAAATAGGAGAGAGCAAAAATCCAAAGTGTCTGCAATGGGACAGTTTTAACAAATGTTACTATTAAGCATACTCTTTTTCCTGAAGAAAATCCTTTTTTAATTCATAACAAAGCTATACTGCAGTCTAACTTGTAATCTTAAATCAAGCTCTATTCTCAGATTTTTGAAGCAGTCATTTTTTGGCATTATTAATTTAAGACCAACATTCAATTTTAAACAAAATGGCAAATCTAAAGGGCTAGCATTTTGATTTCCCCACAAATTAGTTGTTCTTGTCATATCTACCTCCTCGAGGTTACAGCTCAAGCTAATTAAAGCCATAGTCACAAAGTAACAGTTCCAGTATTTTTACCTCCCAATAAAACCTTCCCTTTCGCTGTCCTCCCCCTTAAAAGAAAAATCACTCCTGTTAAGTGGTCCCGGGATTATTTCCAGAATAAAACTTCACTTACAGATATAAGCTTTCAAAGGCGCAGGGCATGAACATCTGAACTCTGAGCGCCTCCATCTTTTTTCCTTTAAGGTGTTCTGCAAGCCCTTGGCGAAGAGTGAAAGTCAAAGTTAGTTCTGGCACTGGCTGTGTCACTAGGGGTGGCTCCTGATAAGGCCCTGGAAACTCCAATCCAAACACAGCTCCTGCTAGAAAGGTGCCTGGTGTCTGTCTGCAATAGCAGACCTGTTTAATCCAGTACCTACTGTACCTGCAGGACAAAAATGCTGCCTCACACTACAAAGGGGGCTACGCAAGGACCCAGGCTCAGCCAGAAACCAACCAGCAGCCAGACGAGCACCTTGGGATGCTTACTTAGCCCTCCTGAGTGCAGGTACCGGGTGAGGCTTGCAGCGGCTGCTTGTTATTAGAGAACTTGAAAGGAGAGGTAATTTCATATACCAGTGAAATTTTAACTCTTAACAGTTGCAGAATCAAGGAGGGTTGTGGGGTTGCTCGTGCCCCTTCTCAGTTGGGAAGATCTTGGGCATCAGCTCATCACACATCTCTAGCTGCTTTGCATCCATTAACAAGCATTTTTTGGAACTAGAGCCTGATAAATGAACATGCTTTCCTGCTGACAGGCTAGAGATCCAGACAGCATTTCTTACCCTCAGACCCCAAGAATATAAGAAGGGCTATTCCTGACCGGTCCTGGTGGGAGTCAAACACAAGCTGCTTCTAATTGTGGGCACCATCTTTTAGGACATACACAGCTTTAGGCTGTAAACCAGTGCCTTCATAGACTGCCATCCAATTAAATTCTGAACACACTGGTATACAAGGAAAAAAAAAAACAAAAATACATGTTCTTAAAAGACACTTTAAAATTCCAACATAATAACATCAATATTATCAAATATTGATGCACCTCCTACAGACTCAGCACACCAAAGATGTCCCACAGAGTTATGAAAATATGTATCTTTCTCTCTACATACAATCTAAAGGTCAGAACAAAGACATCTGACATTGACAAACCGTGTACCCTGAGCAAATTACTTTTCCTCTCTGTGCCCAAGAGTCTCCCAAGTAAATGGCTGGAAAACAATGCAACCTCTATAAGCTATAATCAAACTCGAATGCTATAATATAATGAAATGATCTTATTTTAAGGTTCCCTTTAATAAAAGGAAACATCCAGCCAGGAGTCTCAGATAAGCTATTTCTGGCTCTTTTATTCTTTGTTCATTTTCCATTCATTAATTCATTCATTCAACTGTTTAATACATACTTATGGAATACCTACTATGTCCCAGGCACTGTATAAATTCTGAGAGTTTACAGTCTTCTATGACACAAATATCAAACAATCACTCAAATATATCATAATACATGTGATAACTGCTACTGCAAACTGGAAAAGCTTAAAATGTAAGGGCGAAAAAAAGCTTCCCTTAAGGCGGGGACATCTGGGCTGAGATCTGAGTTGGGGAGCAGTTGAAGGGGTACGGCGGGGGCACAAAAGAAGAGTCTTTTGAGCAGTGTAACAACATTTGCAAGAACCCTGGGGTAGGAAGTTAGAAGGAAGATCCGTTGTGGCTAGAAGACAGAAAATAAGGGGAAAGTGTGGCATCCATGAAATCAAAGCATCAACCAAGGCCAGACCATGCAGGATCTGGTAGGCTATGGAAAGGTAGTTGACGTGATCCAATATGAGCAGAAACTATTGAGAACTTGTAAGCAGGAGAGCAATGGGCTCAGATTTGAATTTTTAGAAAGGTCCCTCTGGCTGCTATATGGAGAACCAACTGGAGAAGGCAAGACTGGCTCTGGATACTGCAAGGTCCTGGTAGGAGGCAATGATAGCTCATGGGTGGGGGTGGGGCAATGAGGGAAGAAGGGAGAGAGAAAGGGTGGAGAAAAGTAGGCAGACTAATGGAAAAATTAAAGACCAATATGTAAAAAGAATAGAAGTGAAGTGGGGAATCTAGGTCCCTGATACAATAATTGCATTCATTACCAACAGTTATTGACTCCTTCCTACGTGCCAGTATTCTGCTGCGTACTGGGTAAAAATACGACTAAGGTGCTACAGTACTCCCTTTGTCAACTAACCGCACCTCTCTTCCTCCTGCCACTAGCACAGTATAGCATAAAAATTAACAATACAGGTTCTAGTATTAACTTGTCCAGACTGAAATCCCACCACTTACTAATTCTGCGACCCTGTGCAAATTACTAAACTTTCTATGTGCCTATTTCTTCACCTGAGAAAGGGGAAATGCTAAGTGGCTACCCTACAGATTATTGTGAAAGATGAAGGAGCTATATGTAATGTGTTTAGCATAGCCTGACACATAATAAAGCTCTCAACTGAAAAATAGCTCTTATGTTTATGACATGGTTAGGCTTGTTATCCTGGATTCACATTGACCAGAAATAAAGTAAAAGATCAAGGAAAATAGAAAGGGCAGAAAATTACCAGACCTTTAAGAGATTATGTCTGAAAACACCGAGCTAGACTCCCTCCCACCTTGGACACTATTTGTAACTGCATTAAGTTACAAGGTACCCAGGTATATTTTAAAATTGAAACCCTGATTTATTACATGCTTACACACAGAAAAATCTGTACCCTCCATGGGCTCTCAAATGTTGACCATGAAACCAATGATATCAATTCCAGCCTTTCCAGGAGAGGACACAGTATGGTGCCAAATGCTCCCCAGGCATGTTCAGACAATGACATCACCTGACTTTTTTATCCTGAACAATCCACTAACCGAAGAAAGTCATTGACCATTTACATAAGTGTTTAAATAAAATTACTTTTAAGGGGCATGTGTTCAACTTATTAATGGTATTTTAGAAAGTTCTACATTATACCAGTGCTCTTTGAGAATCTTCTTGGACACTGCAATGAAATGCCTACCAGCAAATGGACTAAAGCTTGACTTAAATGCGCACATCTGTCTCTATCTATAAAATTCATGAAATATTACATACTTTTTCCCAATACTGGTCCTCAAGTAGTCATCCAATTATTCAACGAATGTTTTCTGAGCAGCAGGAACATGGTAAACCATGTCTGATTTACCATGCATCCCTAGAACCTAGTAGAACAGTCCATCTTGATATTGAATAAATACCTTTAAAATGAATTTATCTATAATATGTGAGCAATTCCCCTGTGCACATTTGTACTATCTAGATGAGCATCCTAAGTGCATATAGAAATGTATATGCATATGTATACACCCCCTACACACACACCTACATATATAAATTTAAACACAAACTAAGATATGATAATGGAGAAAAGGAAGAAATAATATTTTAAAAAGTGAAACACTGAATGCAAAATAAAATAACCTGTACTCTAATGCATTTCAAATCTTAATTACTACCCCTCGCCCCAATTTCCAGCAAATCAACCAGAGTCATCAAAATTCTTACTGACCTTTTCACAGATGACCTTCTACTAAAATGGAACTTAAAGCTATCAACCATTCAAGAGAGAGCCGACTTGTTCTTTGGATACTAAATTTGGGCATTGGACTCTTTTTTGGAAGGAAAAATTCAATCACTATGTTGAACAGGTTAGAGAAGAGATAAGAGGTTTTACCTGTTATCCTGTCCAAAACTCAGCTGAAGAAAAGCAGAACCACTGCTTTATCACAGTCAGAATTCTTCTTATTCTACTTGGCTGTCAAATGTTTTATTGTCCACAAAGCACTCAATTTTCTTATATCTTCTCTTTTGATAGTCATTGCTCTTTTCAGTAACCACACACTTTCACTCTGCAGCCTCATGGTAGTTAATAAGGGCTTACCATGTGCCCAGCACTATAGTGTCCCACGAACTAGCTCCTCCACACCTCTGAGGAAGCATCTACTCGGTCTGCACATGTTTCCTATGACCCCGACCAATGACTCCAAACCTGTATTCCTATCAGAAGCTCCAGGGACCCTTCTCAACATACCACCCCCTTAAAATCAACTCAGGAGCATTTAAAAGCACGAATGTCATAAATTTTTCCCCAAACAACTGAATGAAACTCTCCAGGGGTATGGTTTGGAATTCTCTATATTTTTAAAGATTCTCATAAAAGTCTGATGTAAAGTCAGGCCTGGGAACCAGTACTATATAACATATTATAATGTATATAACTATATATAACATATTCTATGTAAATTACCTCCCTAAGAGTGGCAGGAAAACACCCAAGAATGTAAGCTCCCTTTATTTGTTGAATAAAGAAGGCTTTTACTCTACTATTTAATTCTTTAAACTGTCCACTTGGAATTACTGTGGATATGCTTTGAATGTTCATTGAAAGCTTTATTATCAGGTAATTAATAGTACCATTAAAGTGGTTATAAAACTTAAAAGAGTACTCTCAAGAGTAACAAACACATCCCCTCCTCTTTCCACATGCCATTAAGCTAATAGTCAAAAGAAAGTAAGATGCCACTGAAAGGCCCTGCAACTCAAACATTTATTGATTCACTCAGCATGTGAGAGACACTGTTCTCACTGCTGCGGGGAAGACAAAAATGAAGATGCAAGAGAGTTAGCTTTTCGGGGCTCACCCCCAGAGAAACCTAAAACTCACATACACATGCCAATCATCTATGGTAAGAGCTGGGAGGGAGGTCAGAATGCCTGCTCCAGAACCCATACACATGGCCCTGGCTTTTCTTTATCTTTCAGATGAGGTTTTATATTTCTTCCCCAGGGAAGTCTAAATTGGAAACACTTACTTCTGTTTTTTGCTCTCTCAGTATATGTTTGTTTTCTTTTATAGCACTTAATCCAATTTGTAATCATTTCATTTGTTTTAAGTATCTTTTATCCTTGAGGCCAGGCAGAATCCTTTGTATTTTATTTTTTCTCAGTGCCTGGCATATAGTAAGTACTCAATAAATATTTTCTGGAAGGAAAGAAAGAAAGAAGAGTTAGCTGTTAGCAGTTGAAGGAAGGAAAATGGAAGGAAGGAAGGAAGGAAGCGAAGGCTAGAAGGAAGGAAGGAAGGAAGAATGTGAAGGAAGGAAATGGTGAGGGAGGAGGGAGGTGGAGGGAGGAGAAGGAGGAGGGAAGCAAGGGAGGGAGCCAGAGAGGGAGCGAGGGAGGGAAGGAGGGAGGGAAGGAAGAGGGACAAAATAGCAAAGGATCAGTTAAGAAAGGGCCTATGAAGTATAATTTGAGAGGGACATTTAATTAATTAGGAAGGAAGTCAACAGGCTTAAATGAGGCACAATTGTATACTCTTTGTTTGGAAGTTTTAGTTGCTAAACACAACTCACATTCCATAAAGTATTGGGATACAAAGCTACAAGGAATTGGTCTATCAGTTCTATTTTGAAACCCTCACAGCTTGACTGAAGGAAATTTTTAATGACTACCTATCTGCAGAAATAACTGTTCAGTACCACTCAATCACCTTTAACTCTTCCATCTTATTTCTATTTTTTTCTACTACCAAGAACAGATCTCCCGGTAACAATGATGATACAGCATCTTCTGCAAGACTGCCAATTGTACCTGGCACACAAGGATGTCCTGTAACACTGAGAAGGAAAATGCAGACAAGACCAAAATGACCTCAGGTAAACTTGATTTGGGCTCATGCCAACATTATTTAAATACTTTTCAGATGCTTATACAAACAAAAAAAAATTAATGTTTTTTAAAACTGTTTAGAAATATCTGTCCTGAGAATAAAAATAGGATTTACAAAGAGGCACCCCAAATTCTGTCTAAATTTTTAAGCAATTGAAGGGAGAGCACATGAAATAATAGCTTGGTCTTTCATTTAATATAATAATCAATACAACACATTAATTCCCTAGCTTGAGCTCTTTGATATTCTCTTACAGCTCACTTCAAAAGAAATACTTGCTACTGCATTAAAGACGATCCAGAGGCTATTTCTTTGTTATCTATAAATGGCAATGATGTATTTGCAATAAGCAAACCACAACCTACAACATAAAACAAGATCATGATATAACACAAAGTTGGGGAGGGAAACGCTGAGATTATTCTACTTTAAAGGCAATTCAAATAACAAATTTAGTAAAAATGCAATTTACTTTCCTTATCTAGGTAGACAAGCAGGAAAAGATAATGCTGCTGCCATAAGGAGGGTGCAAAGTTACAATAGGACTTCATGATAAATAAAATCTTCTACTTTAGGACTTTAAATTTGTGGGGTTTTCTCCTAATTTAGTGGTTATCTCCTAACTCGCTTAAAAAGAAAAAGGTGGATTTCTCTTTCACTGTAGTACCTTTTTCAAAGGTAAAGACTAAAAGGCAAATAAGCACATAGGATATCTCTGCCGTCTTCTTAAGGGTATTGAGGACTGAAGCAAGAGAGTAAACCACCATTATCATCATCTAAGACATCAGTTTCTTTCTTCTTCCAAGCATGAGTTAAGATGTTAAAATATGTTAAAGCCACATGATTTTCAGCTACTAGAAGTGGCCCCCACAGACCACACTAGTTGAGGTCCTGGCTGCTAAGGAAGGTAAATCAATCCTTCCCAAGCTTCCATCCCTGAATAAGATATCAGGACATCAACAACTCAAAAAAACACCCAAATCCTTTATGGTCCAATGGGAAAATATAAAAATGGGATAGAGGTAATGAAGAAAGGGATACTTTGTCAGCTAGGCTTTGTAGTTTATGTGTGTAAATTAAACATTTGTATTCAAAAACTGAGCTGAAGGGAGAGATAGACTGTTTCTTGTGGACAATCATACTATGGTGGAAGGTGGTACAGAAGTCAACAAATTGAGGTGCGAACACTCCAATTTGTACAAGATGTGGTAAGGGTCCAAGGCAGTGGTTTTAACCTGTGGACAGCAAACCTCTGAATGGCCCACTGTTTTACATATGAATATCTCTCCTACAGATATAAACTTAGCTCCATTTTTCAACTGAAGACACATACTGTGGTGGTACAATGTAGACACACGCATACACACACATACCCCACACAGTGTATTCATCTTGTAGCTTTTACCTTGGGCAAGTTGTACAATTTCTGAGTCTCAATATCTGCATCTGTAAAATGGGGGTAATATTACCTATTTAATAGGTTAATGTGACGACTAAATGAGGTAAGGTGTGAAAAGTACTTAACGCACTGCCTAGAAAAAAAAATAGCAATCAATCAATATTATGCAAGGAACAAGGACTCTGTTTCAGAATACCGTAGGGAATGAAAAGTCGGTCCTTGGAGGCTCAAAGAAGTTCAAGTTGTAGGGCAAATAAAACTTATGATTTGGAAACAACAAAAGTGACAATGCTTTTGAAATGTGATCTCTGAAGAGAAGGTACAGATTCCAAATACATATAAACTCAGAAAAGGTCTAGAGATATTCATGAATAATTTGTTCATAATGAATAACTAAAAACTAAGATGTTGGTGATGATCTGTAACTTCTCCTGACGTTCGACTGCCAACAACACCTTTTCAATGGTTGTCTTAGCTACAAACAAAACATTCTAGCCTAGAGAACCTTCTGCTCTCATTCTACAAATTATGTTTTTGATTTGTATTTTTACTACATATGCACATCCAGAAATCAAGCAGAAAATCATGTATTTAAATAAGCAAAACTTTTTAACAACTTTGTGTTCAATAGATCACCTTATGTTAAATTTATGTTAATAGTCAAAATTTCCCAAACCTCTAAAGCATCTCAATATTCACTCTTATACTAATGACATCCTGTTTCAGTTATGCTAAGCAGACAGGATTTAAAATGAGAAAAATAATATTTGCACAGAAATCCTTCCTGTCTGTTGATTAAATCCAATCAATCATAATAAATTCAATACACATTAGCATTCTGTATTTCATTTACACTCTAGGGAGTCTTGCCTATAATCTAAGTGTGTATATATATATATATATATATGTTGATAATAAAACATTAAAATAAAATAATCAACATTTTAAATTAATAGCCTGTGTAATTTCAAGTTATACTGCCATGAAGTGACAAAAAAGAAAAATAAATCTTTGCTTAAAAATATTAAGTCATGTGTCCTTTAAAAAAAAGTGCCTAATTACAACCAAAATTACTCTACCCAGCAAAGCTATCATTTAGAATCAAAGGACAGATAAAGAATTTCCCAAACAAGAAAAAGCTAAAGGAGTTCATCACCATCAATCCAGTATTACAGAAATGTGGAAGGGACTTCTTTAAGAAGAAGAAAAAAATGCACATTCAAACATATGAATAAAGAATGACAACTCTATATCTATCAACAAGTACTTCAAATGAAAAAGAATTAAATGCTCCAATCAAAGATAGGGTGGCTGAATAAATAAGAAAACAAGATCCTACATATGCTGCCTATAAGAGACTCACTTCAAATTAAAAAACACACACAGACTGAAAGTAAAGAGATGGAAAAAATATTTCATGATGGACCTAGAGGGTATTGTGCTGAGTGGAGTAAATCAATTAAAGAAGGACAAATGCCATAAGATTTCATGCACCTGTGGAATCTAAAGAACAAAATAAACAACAACAACAAACAAACTCATAGGTACAGGGAACATTTTGAGGGTTACCAGATGGGAGGGGGTTTGGGGCAGTTGGTGAAAAGTGGGGAAGGGATTAAGAAGGAAAAAATAGGTAGTTACAAAATAGTCATGGAGAGATAAAGGAAAGCATAAGGAATATAGTCATAATATTATAATAATTATGTACAGTATCAAAGGGGCACTAGATTTATTGGGGTGATCACTGTGAGACATATCTAATCACTACGTTACACAACCTGAATTCAATATATTGTATGCCAACTACAACTGGAAAATAAAATATGTTATTTGAAAAAGCGCCCAACAAAGCCACCTAATTCTCTCTTTAACATTTACTAAGTAGTAATTACCTGCCAGGTATTACAGGCAAGGATGATAATATAAATGCAGAGAATAATAATCACTCCCACTCAAGCTTATCTAGCTCCTGATATCAAATAATATTGGCTTATTTTTAAGAGCTATTGACAAAATGATGAATAAAAGATAGAAAAATCAATATATTCTTATTAAAACTCATTCATTCAACAAATATTTATTGAGCACGTACTATGTCTCAGGCACTGCTCAATATGCTTGAAACACATCAGTGAAATACATCATATATTATGAATCTTAGATTCTAATAAGAGAAATGTTTTTGAGTAACTTTGTTCAAATCATTCATTTTAAACACACAATTTGGAAATTGCATGAATTTGCAATTTTTAAACACCATCCACAATGATATTCCCATTAATAAGCTGTTCAGTTTCTAATATTAGGTCAAGGTTCAATGTATTTTTATTTCTTAGTGTGCCAGGCAGAAAACTGAAAATTTGAAAAAGTGAGATCACGTTTCTGTCTCATTTTAAAAAAAGAAAGGGGAGCAGAGAAAAAAGAATTCATCATATCATCGTACTGATAACTGTACCTTATATTGGCATATCATACCTCATGTTTATTTAATCACTTTTATTAAAATAAAGAAGCTGAGGAATAGGGAGTGAGGTGAGTAATTTGTGCAAAGTCAAGATGTTAATGAGCTGCACGCAGATCTGGGGTTTGAAACTCCAGAGCCACATACCTCTCACTACCGTTCCCTGGTCCAAATTTATGTGAGCTACCCAACAATCACAGAAGTAAACCAATTGTAAAATTAGAACCTTTCACCGGAGTTGCCTCTTTAGTTGTGTGTACCCAGCAGCTCACACTGGATTCTGAATTCCATGAAGGCATAAACCATGTCTGTTTAGTTCATCTCTTCATTCTTGAATCAGGCATAAATTCAGACTTAGAGAAGGTGCCCAATAACTATTTGTCAATGGGTTAAATGATTAATTAATTGACCATGAAACTTTTCTTGGCCACTGTTGATCATGCCCTACAGAAAAGAAAAAAAAAAAAAGGAAGGAGAAAGGGAGAGAGAGAGAGAGAGAGAGAGAGAGAGAGAGAGAGAGAGAGAGAGAGAGAGAGAGAAGCAGGCTTCCCTGAATGAGAAAATGTGGTTACAAGGGGGGAAAAAAGGTAACACAAGGTATCAGCACAATTTACATATGCTAATGAAAGAATAAGTAAGAAAGTGCTCAGAAAAGAATTATTCAAAAGGCTTGGAGGAGAAACAAGACTTTTAGAAATTTGGTGGAGAATGATGAATTTCCTTTGGCAAAGATGGTAAATCTTGAGCATAGTTTCCCAAAGTGTGGAACACAAGATTATCTCAAATAGAGACACACAGACTCCATATTAAATAACCATGGAATTATTCAATGAGAAAGGCCCTTTCAAATTTCTTTCATCCCAGGAAAAAGTCTCTGTTTGATGCTAATATATCTTCAATCTCTCAACACTTGCCCTTTGTAACAAAAAAAGCTCAGACCTCATGCTCAGGCTCTTCCAGCCAATACACCTAATAAAAATGTCTTCCAATTCCATAATATTAATTTACACATACTTCCATTTGTTATAACGTCTCCTTTAAAATATATTTTTAATTTTTTAAGGGAGCAAAGTCATAAAGATAGCATGAGTATGGCTAAAAATTGAGAAACACTGATTGAGAAAAATAAAGAACATGCCAGAATCCTTCAGTGGAAACAAGATTAAACACAGTCCAGAAATAGTGGCCTATTCTTACTGTAGTGAGAAACTAACAGCTACAAAGAATTTCAGTCTGATAAAGAAAATCATGTAGGGTTCTGAAATCATAGTAAGTGGGCCTGGCCCTAATCACTTCCTAAGTGTGGATAATGAGCGTGACTCTAAGATATGATTCTATACGGGAAGAATGAAGACCTGGCCAAGTAGGGCTGAGAATATCACAGTGGAGTGACACGCTATGTTTGTTGATAGTGCCTGTAAATAAGACCTTCAATTCAAAAAAAAAAAGGCAAGGCTGTTAAAACAAAATGTCAGGCATGCTTGATGTTGATGTTTCAATATATAATGACCTTTCCTCTCATGCTGTGAACGTCACTTCTGCTGGTGTTATCTCCTGGGGCACAAATATAGCTTATAGTCCACTTTTGTTTTGTTTTGTTTTCTAATTTCATAATGAAGTACCATGCCAAAAGAGTATCCTAGTACAGATTTCCACCCCAGCTGTAAAATACTTTTATACACTAGATGGAGCCAACTTTATAATGCTTTGAGATTCACGTACAGATTTGTATTGCACTTGAAAAAAATCTATACACAAAGTTATGGTAGAGCCGTGTGCCACCAAAATATATTTTAATTTAAATTTCTTAAAGATCAAAAGTTCCATTGTTTTAGCATTCCATATTATTTTCTGTAACACTTAAGCCCAAATTAATATCAAACTATCTACCATGCAATAAAAATGTGTGTTCAAAACATGCACGTCTTATAGTTCACTGGCATTTTTAACTCGGTTTATTAAATATGTATTTATTACAGTTTTTAAACTGATAATTTCAAAAACAGAAATAGAAACAATTTATAAATGCAATGAGCATGATTGTCTCATCAGACACAAAAGGTAAAGACCATCTCTAGGATAGGAGGGGTTATGGCAAAGAAAGAGAGAATATAAACTTGTAGTCTAGGAAAATACAGAAAATAGTCATCAGCATGAAGTGAGACAGCTAACGCACTTGCAACAGGAAATGGCTGCTCTCCCAGACCAGGGAAGGTCCACTGCCAAAAGATAAGAATATACCACTGTTCCACAGTCACTATCTGGGGCTAGACTGGACAGCAAAGAAGAGGAAGGTTACAGTGATGATTCTCTGCAGTCAATCATGGTAACTCAAAGCCTTTTCATTGAATCCTAATACTTTAGAGTAGGAATGATTTTGTCACCAGGGGACATTTGACAATGTCTGGAGACACTTTTGACTGTTACAAATGGAGAAGCAGGTGCTACCGGCATCTAGTAAGCAGAAGTCAGGGATGCTGCTAAACATCCTGCAATGCGCAGGACAGCCCCCACAACACAGAATATCCAGCCACAAATTTCAATAGTGCCAAGGTTCGGAAACTCTTAGAGTAAGCACCTCTTCCATACAGAAGACAAACTAATTCCAATGCACTGTAAGCATTAAATAGTAAAGCAAAATTTTCAATATAAGACATATCTTTCACATATGCCACAGTATCTGCAACGTGTAAAAATTATTTTGAGTGATTAAAGCCATCACACAAAGATTAAAGATTAAGGAGAAACAGATTAATAAATTGGGGATTATAGAGACAGTGGACTACTACACAACTGTGAAAGTAAATGAACTACACCTGTATGTCTCTACATGGATGAAATACAAAATTATGTTGAATGAAAAAAGGTAAGTCATATAGAATACTGCCATATGATTCCATTTGTTTAAAGTTCAAAATATACATTAGAAATGCATTAATAGACAGTAAAACTGTAATGAAAGGCAAGGGAGTGATTATCTAAAATTCAGGGTGGGGTTAACTCAAAGAGGGATGGAGAGGAGGATGTAATCAAAGACGAGGCTTCTAAAGTGTTCTATATCTCAAGATATAGCAGGTACATGGCTATTTGTTTTATTGTTCTTTATTAAATCAGTAGGTTTTAGCATTTTTCTATATGTATATTTAACAATTAAAAAACGTTAGAAAGTAAGGCGTGTAAGAGAAGTGAAGAAATAGAGATAGCAGGAATAAATCATTCATTAAGAAAGATAATAGTGAATTTTGACATCACTGGTCAGAGATATCTCTGACTCTTCTTTCCCCTTAACTATTCACACATTATCTATCAACCACCGAACTGCATGTCCTCAGAGTTATTCTGCCCTGATTCAGCTCTAGCCTAGACTGCTAAATTGTGTTTGACTCCTCTTAATATATCCTACACCTACAACTAGATAATTCTTCTTAAAAGATGGCTTTGCTATATTCATGCAACTACTTAAAAAAAAATTAATGGTTCATCAACGTGGAATGAATGAATTTTGAATATCTTATTTAGACTGGTAATCAAGGCCAACTTACTTTTCTAGTCAAAGTACCCAAAGCACTATAAACAATGTATTCATTCTTTAACCCTAGCTGGATAATCTTGCTTGGGTAGTTCTTCTTGCCTGGAATATCCTCCTTGTGCTTGACAACCCCTTTCTATCAAAAATCCTACGCAGTCTTCAATAAAATGAAATAGAGGTACATTACCAAATGTTAGCAAGGAGATAGCAGCTGGAATATTCAGATACTGCTGCTGAGGGTGTGAACTTGTACAAAGATTTGGAAACGGTTCATAGTGTCTACCAAAGTTTAACCTACACACGCCCTTTCATCCACTAATTTCACTCCTTGGTATGTACCAAACAGAAATGTATATGTATGTTCACCAAAACCATATAGCAATGATGTTCATAGTAGTGCTGCTCATAACAATGCAAAGCTATAGGCAACCCAAATGCCCATCAGCAGTAGAAGAGATAAATAAGGATGTAGTCATACAATGGAATATTCTCTGGTAATAAACTATTGCCACAGGGATGCATCTCACATACATAACACTGAGCAAAAGGATCCAGACATGAGAGTACATGCTATATGACTCCATTTGTATAAAGTTAAATAAAATCCAGACATGATTAATCTATGATGTTAGAACTCAGAACAGTGATTATACCTGGGGGGGGGGGGT